>NW_026555333.1:25631175-26136742 GCF_029017545.1 Prosopis cineraria | reverse complement strand
TTTAAGACCTCGCTTTTGAAATTCAATTGTATATAGAACTGTAACATAAAAACATGAAAACAAATATTAGAAAGAAATAGAAATAAACCATGCATATTACAAATGCATATGTAAACTAAATAAGAGTAGTAAAAGGAGCTTATTAATGTAGTTTGAGTAATACCTGCTTTGACACTTCCAAAAATTTCCTCTTTTCTAATATCTTTGATAAGCAAGTCTAGCTTCATTTTAAATATACGTGTGACAATGTCAGGACGATCTTCTATACGAAGTTGACGAGCTTCCAAAAATCTAGTCATTTCAGGCCATTTTGGATTAGCTGTAAAAGTTATGAACAAATCTGGAAACCCAGCCCATCTACAAATAGCCATTGCATCTTGGTAGTTTTGCATTGTGTAACGGGCACCACCAGTGAAAGAAGATGGAAGGATTACTCGTTTCCCTACAAATGAAGCCTGAGTATCACCTCTAAAAACTGCATCTGCTAAACCATTATAAACCTCTGCTCGTAGTTTTTTTTGGTTCATCCTGATATATCTCAATCTATATGACTCAATCATGGTATATGCATCAACCAAATATTGTTGATATAATTTACGGCCATATAAAAGTAGTGATCCATCCAATGCTCGATCTTGGATATTGTAAGCAAAATATTCCCGAAGTGACACAGTTCCACTCTCACCTTTCATCTTTCGTTGCGTCTTCTTATGTGGAATACCTTCAGTATAGCCTCCATCTCCATATGGAAATAATAGAGGGTATTGCATTGGCAAATATGATTGGTGTGTCTCAGAAATTCGCTCAAGCAAACCACTTCTATATTGAATAATAATATCTCTTCCAAGTTCAGTTGATCCAATGTCTCCCACAACCAAGGCTGCTATTTCGTTAGGTGATGTTGGCAAATTATATGTATGAGCATTTTTACCACCCTTATGAATGAGTCGAATCTTAACTTCCTGACCTTGATGATTCCCCATAAAATCTCGAGCAAGTCTATAAGTTTTAACTAATTCATTGTGATTGTCCAATATTTTTTGCAATTGTTGGACAATAGAAGGCCGCAAAGATTTTTTGTGTCTTGGCCACTATATTACAAAAGACAAAAAAATTAGAATCAAAATTTGGTTATATATAGTTATAAAAGCAATCAAAACTGAAAAGTGTAGAACAAAAGTACCTTACAGCAGCTATCCTATTTGTTGTCTCGTTGGAAGTGTCATGTATATATAACTGAGAAAATTTAGGGGGTGCTCCTTCAACAGGTAAAACACTGCCTATCATATGCATGTTTTGGCCATTAATACAATACACATAAGGACCACGACCATTGTTTACTCTTTTATCAACTTTTCCGCCCATGGACGTGAATGCAAACATCATGTTGTATGCTCTAATATTATCAAGAAAATTCTTACTATCATCATCTATGGAGTGAAATAGCCTCTGTAGTTGCCAAGGAGCATGCTTTGGGTTAGGCAAGTCAACCTTCCCTTGAAGACAACATAATCCAAACTTTGGATGAAGGTTAGAACAATTTTTTTCAAGTCGTTCATTTATCCACATAATAGCTCCACAGTGAACACATGGATATGCTTGGTCGCCTAAATCAATAGGAGCTGAAAAATTAAAGTAATAAAATAAATTATGTCTATATTAAACTTTGATTTTATGGACATTATCAAATGTTTATAGATTGTCTGTCAAAAAAAATTAGACAATTAACATGCTCTAACATTATTTGTCACGTAATAATCAACTAACTTCCATTGTCCATGAAAGAAAATTTAATTGCAAAGTTTGTGTACTCAATGATCTATTAATATTAGCTCATTGCATAAAAATTAACTTGATGAGAATCCCATCTCATGAATGAACCTCCAGAATATATAGTATATTATTGAAAACATTTAACAAAATTGATGCGTACCAAATACCAACTATTAAAGCTTGTACTCAAACACTTACAACTAACAGGGGGTTCAACTCCAAATTGTCTGTGGGTGTTGGATGTAGAGCATGTATGTTGAAGCACTGTAATTCATCCAGATACATTAGTAGGGATGAATAGATATATAACATTAAAATTTCATTCAAAATAAACATCTCAATCATATTTAACTAAGGTAATGTAACCCAATTGTTGAACCATCAAAAGTCAAATAAAGTACAATGCATATTTTAATTCTTTACAAATTTTCACATTATTGGAGCATGAAATGTTATGCAATGTGAATTTTCTATAGTTTCGAGGTTAATTATAAATACCAACTTGTTATAAGAAACCTACCATTAGTGATATCGTATAAGGGAACTTTATGGGAGTGGCTATAAACGCTCGTCGGAGGTTTTCCCTTGTTGATTGGTTGCACTGAATCTTACATCAAAGAAGATGAAGAGGAAGAAGTATAAATACAAATGTGCAAGATATTCACATTTCAAATAAATTAGTTGAACGCATATGATGGAGGAAGGATATAATACAAAAGGATTTGAAAGGAAGTTTTAAGCCAAAGGCCTCACTTGTTATGCCATTCCTAGCAATAAATGTCCTTGTTGTTTGCTTTCTTTTTTCTCTCAAGATAGAAACCCGTTGTTGTCTCGCAATTTTAGATGATGTGATATTTTCTGAGGTGAAGAAAGATTAAAATGGAAAAGTTAGTCATACCCAGCAATTAAATTCAAAAATTCAAACATTAAAATTAAAACAAATGATAAATTAATATTTTAGTCTCAATGTTTTTCTTTTTTCAGTATTTAAAGATAAAATTGTCGAGTGAATATTCAATGATCTAATTGAAAAATTAAGGTGAAATTTGTCACAAAAATCAAAATTCTAAAAGGAGCATTGCCTAAAAAAGGCAGGATTGTTCAAAAACATATATGACAGTATCAATTTAAAATTTATGAAAAGATACTTTATTTGTAAAAGATAAAAAAGTAATGGCTTGCAGTGTTGGGATATAAAATACGTGATATTCTTGAACATAGAAAGAAAGAAAACAATAGTGAAGTGTGACACGTTTATATGACATTAGACTGAAGAGAATATCTGGCAAATTAAAAAGCATTTTACAATTTAATTTTAGGTAATATTTTAATTACATCTTCATTATCTTTAGAATTATTTACTTCCCCAAAAAAAAAAGTGTGGAAAAGACAAGTGAATGCCAATAAATAATTTTTTTTAATTTAAAAGATTGTAATTTGAAACTATAACTTCTCTCTCATGATCTCAAAATCTCAAATATAATTCTCAATTAATGAAAAATTTAAAATTTTAATTTTAAAAATATTAAATATATCTATATAAATAATACCTATTCCTATATAAAATTATTATTTTAAAAATTACCAAAAACCACTTTCCTTCTTTATCCTCGATATTGATCTCAAATATAACTTTCTGAATATTGTCGTTTCGTGAATAATTTTGAATTTATATAATAATTTTGTGAATAGTAATTTAGATGATTTTCTTGAAAATTATATCATATCAATAGTCAAATTAAAATTGAATTAAATTATTAGTTATTTTTTATACTGATGTTATTATAATTGTGTGAATTAATAGAACACAATTTTGTGAATCAATTTATTTTTTTCTCAATTAATAAGATGGTAATTTGAAAATATAACTTCTCTCCTATGATCTCAAAATTTAAAATATAATTTCTCAATTAATTCATAAATTATATTTATATATGTCCATCTATGAAAAAGGTTAAAATAGAAAACTAACCTTTGTTGCAGGCAGAATCAAGAGATGCATTCATCTGTTTCCTTTTACCCATTTTAACTGTGATAACACACATAGCATAATAATCTTTATCAAGAAAAAATTCCATAAGCTACAATTTAATAGGATTGAAGAGGTTATTCATAGAAAGTATTATACAAAATAAAAGAAGCTAAATGATGAATACCTCCAATTATCTAATATAATAGCTTAGATGCTTGTTACTATAGGCAATTTTTGGATTCATTGAACATTTAGAATTCTACTTCACACGTAGCAACAACACAATGATGAAAATGATTATCAAAACCAGCCAAATGATTTTTTTTTTCAAAAAAAAAAGTGTTGGTACATAAAGTTTAAATTTCACATTTATTCATGTTTTTTTTTTTACCAACACACATTTATTCATGTTGAAAATACAAACTTAATGCTACAGTAATGAATAAAGGAAGGCAAAATGGTAGTTAAAAGGTTATAATGAACACATACCAGAGAAGGAGAAGAAGACAAAGGAAGAAGCGCTTGTGTGGCTAATAGCCAACTCACAACATGGCCATATTATCTCCGAAGGTGGTTACTAAGATGCCCATGATGATTTAATAAAATTTTTAAAAATAATGCAAAATATCAAAAAACGTGGCAGTTAATTTGATTAAAATTTAAAATTACTAATTTATAATAAATATATTTTGTTTAAATTTTGCCAACAAAAAATATGTTTTTTAATTAAATTTCATGGTTTGTTGAGATGAATATATCTGTTATTATATATCTCTTTATTTTATTTACACATATATTTTTTATATTTATATAACCATATTCTCCATGATTTTTATTTTTCAATGCACATTTACGTCATAACTTGAACTTTTTTTCTGCTTTTAAGTGCCACGTCAGGTTAACTTCCTTAACCCATGAAGTCTCAATGTGTGACCCATATCCCCTCAATGTCTCCATTAACCATCATGATAATGTGCACGCACAAAATAAAAGCTTTAATTTCACGGAATAAATATCTCATAAATTATATATTTGTAGTGCATATTAGCATAGACATTCACACACCTAGCAAAATCAACCAAATTAATAGATTGAAATATATAACCTACACACACAAAGAGTTCGCTTACAAGATGTTCGATAGCCTACTAAACATAATTTGCAAATAAAACATAATTAAAATTAAATTTTAAACATACATCACATATATACATAATAGTCAATCATCCAAAATGGCATACTCTTGGTTCTCTTAGAGCGCCTAAATGGAACACATGTTGTAGGACTACCACCATCAGCAGATTCATCACTTGCTTCTACCACCTCGCTCTTGATTCCATCAGATGCTACAAGACCAGTAATATTGTCAAGTTCATCATTTGCTTCTACCACCTCACTCTTCACTCCATCAGATGCTATAAGACCACCAATATTGTCAAGTTCATCATTTGCTTCTACTACCTCACTCTTCACTCTATCAAATGTTATAAGAGATGAGCTTTCAAACTGTCTTTGACTCTGGTTCAAGCACCTCTTCACAGTGGTAGTGCCGACAGATTCTGGGGGAGGACACCACCATATAGGACTTGCTTTGGAGTATTCAATGGCAAGCAAGGCAGCTTTCTTGAATAACTCATCAGTGTCAGAAAATGATGGATTCATGGTGAGGATTGAAGAATAATAAGTTCTTGCAATCATTAGTGTACTCACTCAGTTTTTATATATGAGACTTGCTATCCTTATCTCCAACAACCCACACGATCACATAAGCACCCACGTTTACAACTATATGAGAGAGGGGAGATAATGGAACATAAGGAATCCACTTTATTTAAATGTATAACTTATTGATGACAAGAAATAATATCATTATATAGTCAAAAATATTTGTTAAAGAAATTATGCAATCAGAAATAAATGAAGTATATAAAACCATATTTAATAAGATTAATCATTATTAGGCACCACATTTAATAAATATATAACTGACTCAAAAATGAAAAAATTTTAAAATTTATATAGTCAAATAAATATGTAACTACCCAATTCTTGTGAAATGTAAATACATGTATAGAAAAAAGCATTTATTAACAGTTAATTAATTAATTATATAAATTAAAGTTGATATAATAATTGCATTATCTCTAATAAATATTAAAATGACATGGGTATAATTTTTTATAAAACTTTTTTAAAATTTAAATACACACCAAATCTTAGTCGTTAGAAGGAATTTATATTAGGAAATTCTTTCTTAAATTAAATTCCAAAAATGTAGGGATCACTATTATTATTAGGGTATGATATATATTAAATCAAGTAACATGGGGATCATGGTATTATATTATTTTTAATAAAATATATTCATTTAATCTATTATAGTTGGCTCCCAAATTGATAATTTTATAGATAAAATTACATTAATAATTTTTTTATAAATAGCAATAATATGCTTGAATTTGAAAAACTCCCAAATTCAATCAAACATCAATCGTGGAGTCTAGGAAGTTATTGGAATCCAACCAGTCACATATGATTCAAAATTTAAAATTTAGAATCAATAACTCAAAGTGATTTGTTTTAATTTAATTTAATAAAAAAATTTAACACCATGATCCCGACATTAGTTGATTATAAAATCCACTTATATATGAAAATTTAAAAATTAAAAAAAATCTAACTTGAATTGTGGAGTAACGAATTTATTGGGATATTTCCAACTAACATTTAAATCTTATCTAAAGTATAGAATCAATTCAAGTTAATTTGAATTAATTAAAATATAATTTTATATTAAATTATAAGATGTAGTCATATATATGAAATAAGAATTAAAAATTAAACTAAACCAAATCCTACAGGAATTGTGGAGTTAGGAATTGATTAGAATATTACCAACCAAAGTTTAAATAACCATCAGAGTAAGATATTGTTGGAATGAAGGATTAATGGAATAAAATTATATTCACAGATTAAAATTAATTTTGGAAGCAGAATCCTACGTGGCTTTATAGAATCATGGTATTTGAAATATTACTAAATTGGGCAGTATTTTTTCACAGAAAAATGCTTGTTGTTCTTCCTAAAAACATAGATATGTGTCAGGTATGAGAGTTAGGAAGTTACTGTTTGAAATGCAAGAAAAATTAGGGCAATGGAACTTTAAAGTGTGATTAATTTATTAAACTTTTGAAATGCAAATATAATTTAAATCAAAATTATATAAGTCTAAAATTCGTGAGTAGGGAGTAATTAGGAGACTGATGTAATAGACAATATTATGCAAATGGAAAAATTAAACATCATGGTCAAAAAATCAAACATCATAGTAAATCAAGTAGAGGAAGTTATAATTCTAATGTAATTGTAGACAACATTTTATTCACTACTAATATTAAACAAAGAAGATATTAATGACAGAAATCTTGTAAACATGATTATTTTCGCACCACAAAAGAATTGGAAATTTTTTTTTAACAGTTAATGAGTCTAGTATAAATTAATAAAAGAGCTAAATTATAATAAGAGCTCGCATTTTTTACTGTTATTTTCTCTAATATATATTAACAAAAGGAGATAAATTATTTCAAATATATACTTAAAATTTTTTAATAAAATAAAATTCAAATTATGTTATACAATATCCAAAAGACTTTTAATATTTGAATAATAAAAATTTATAAAATATATATTCATCACATACTATTCTTCACGAAAATAAAACCCTAAGTTATTAAAATTTTATTTAATATTAATTAAAGAAAATTGTATCAAAAAATTATATTTTAAAATATTATAATCCAGTACATCCCAATTTTCTTAAATATATTTTCACTATCCGAATTCCTAAATTTATTATGTGAAAGTAATTTATTTTAAAATAAATTTCAAATTATTGCACAAAAGGAAAATGTGCAAAGTTTAATATTTAAGATAAATTATAATATAATAGCCTCACACAACTGGCAATAATAAATGAATTAAGGGATGAGGTAAAAGAAAATTGAACAAAGGCCACATGATTTTCAGCAAAATAAATTAATTCGACCAATACCATAACAAATGATGACCAAACTACATTAGAGTAAAATAAGGTATAAATCACAAACAAACAATGAATGCGAAAAAAACTAAGTTCAGCAACGTAAAATAAAATAATAATATGCTGCTTGTTCAGAGGAAAGCAAGACTGAGAGAAATTTAACTAAAGTCTAGCAAAATTAGCAATCTTCTATCACTCCTCATCTGCTTCCAACTTAATCTTCTTTCCCTTGCGCAAGTTGTACGCAATATGAGACTTTTCAACATGCTCACCACCATTGGCAAATCCAACTTCAATAACTTCTGATGGAGTAATGGTTGAGGAACTATCTTCAGTAGATTCCTTCAATAAAAATAGCATGGATATGATATATCAGAAACCAAAAAAAAAAAAAAAGGAATTCACGTAGTATCTATTTAAGGTAGAAAGAGAACATACAGTTTCCTCAATTGAGGGTGTTTGTGATACACATTTAGGTGAAGGCACTTGTTGATCCCATTTATCCAGAAAACTCTTCACAGTGTTTTCATCATCAGTCATTCCATTTACTATAATGCCACAAGGGAGGCCCTTAGCATAATCCTCTGAAATTCTAACACGGAAAAGGAACTTTTTCCCTATTATCTTATCAAAGCCATTACCTTCACATACACCAGTTACATCCATCTACAATGCACAACCATATAAAATGTAATGTGTAATATAACTAAATAAATATATATATATATATATATAAGAATAAGAAACCAAAAAATCATGACTATTGTAGTTTGATTACTCACCCTTCCTATACTTTCTTTTAGTTCAGCAGCAGAGCATTTCATGAAGGTAGCAAATTCCTTGTCGAAGATAAGAACATCAGTTGAGCTAGATGCATCATAAACACGACACCACACACGAAACCTAAATGTAACATAGAAACAACCACTAAACACATCAACCACCAAAAACACTTGCTGTAATAAAACAAATAGAAAGCAACATAAGCTTTATACCTTGGAGACACAGACTTGACGAACTCATTGCACTTGTCACAGTAAAAACCATCACCATCAGGAAGAACCTTTTTTGCACACTTTTGGCAGCCGATATAATACCATCCCCGCTCGGTGTCAACACTAACAACCTCAGCATAGATAACGCAATCAGCATCCTATTATTCATCGAAAATTAAGATTATTAGTTGATGACCCTAAACTGAAGTTGTATACAACACAAAAGATATATAAAAAAATTACAAGTGGCCCTCCACGAAGCTGGCATATATATTTACGATTCGGGCAGTGCAAGATCTCATCCTCGACACTTAAGGTAGGTTGATTAGGAAGGTGAATTGGCCTCTTCTCAATTTCGACACCAGCAGCTTTAAGGCTAAACTCAGAGAAGTAGTGAATAAATTGAAATAGACAGTAAATAATTACAATATAAGATATTCCACTTGAAACACTAAAATGTGTAAAATTCACCTTTCAACAAAGGTGCTGACTTCATCCATGGTAGGATGGATGAACAAACGGGAAGCGAAAAGAGAGTTGGAAACTTTCTTAATCCCTAAAAAAAAACCACCACCATAATGAATATTCATGAAAATATTAGTTGAACAGATAGTTGTGGTAACATACCCTTGAAAACTCGTATCTTGCACCACTGGACAATCACAATGATGGGACAACGTGTGGGGCCTTTCATATAACGAAGAACATCATTGGCAAGGGCACCCCATAAAGTAACTTCAAGGTAATTTCTCCTATTTATTCTCGCACAAAAACCATTAAATAATCAAATTTAATCTCTAAAATCATTGCTCAAAAACCATTAAATAATCAAATTTAATCTCTAAAATCATTGCAAACACTAAAAACACATAAAGGTAAGCATATCTTTATACTTATCATCATCCAATAATATATCAAGCCTTTGCTCCTGTCGTCCATTAACAACAACTTTTTGAATCTCCCCAACTGCAGCAAGTCTCCCTATGATATCTACATTCAAAAACAACAAACTTTATGGTATGAAATTGGAAACAAAGAAAAACGTATATTAATACGTTATAGAAGAATGACCTACCAACTAAATATTCCTCCCTTGAATCACCGCATATGATATCACTAAATGGGGTAAAGCAGAAGCCATGAGAATGGATCTTATTGTTATCCACCACAGGTCGCACAGTAGTCGAATATTGAAACATCACTTTAAAAGCGTGGTGTGTGGTCCTGTATGATCCAGAATTCTCAACAACACCAAATTGCGTGAGAATAAAGGCACGACCTTCACGAAGAAATCGAGAATGGTGACGAGCAACTCCTTTCCTAACAAAAGCTCCAATTCGATCACCCTGAAAAAAAATCAAGTTGAAAATATAAAAATATGGTTTTATAAGGAATCAATCAGTCTATTAAATGAATCATAGAATATTCAAAACATTAGAATGCAACACACAGCTTCATCCTGCAAAACCATCTCAAGTGATGTAGGCTCGTTTGAAACAGCATGAGGAGCAATGGACCACAATCGAACAATGCGTACTTTGATCTTCCAATCCTCACGAGATTGATTAATGGAATGAATGCAATCAAATGTTGCAGCCATTTGAAAGAACAATATCACTGTTAGAAATTTTACAAATGATTGAGTTTGCCTCACACTGTGTGGGGATGCCATTTTTATATATGACTCTCTTAGTTCGCATGCCATGCAAGTTAAGAACGTGTGAAGGAAAGGACAACCCCATGATCTCAAAGCAAGACTACACGTTTAGCAAGAAAAGGCATGGAGAAGTGGGAAAAGTGGGGTGGAGATATGGGGTGGGATAGTTATAAGAAAAACCTCAGACGATATTTCAGTTTTTACGCTCTTAAAATGTTTTCCTAATTTGTTGTCTTCCTTTATTAAGTTAAACGAATTTAATTCAATTTTTATTTGTTTATTTATATTAATTTTCTATTTAAATGATAGAATATTGAATAACTAACCATATCTAAAAAGGAATCGTGGAGTTAGGAAATTATTAGATTACGGGCTAAGAAGTTACCAAAATAAATAATCTAAATAACTATCTATATTTAAATTTAATTATATGCATGAATAAAAAAAGAAAATTAAGAATTTAATAAATAAGAATTTCATTTTATTGTTTACATGTTTGCACGAGATGACAATTAAAATATCAAAAAAAAATATGTTGTTATATTTATTTTAAATATTATAATTTAACTTAATATCCATTAATTACTCAATCCATAAATCATATATATTTAATTAAATTATAAATGAGAATTATATTAATTAATAACATATAAAGAATTTAATGTAATTATTTTATTAAGTCATATGTTTATAATTCAGTTTTTATTTGTTTAATTATATTAATTTGCTATTTGAATGATAGAATATTGAATAACTAATCATATCTAAAAGAGGAATCGTGGAGTTAGAAAATTATTAGATTACAGGCTAAGAAGTTACCGGAATAAATAATCAAAATAACTATCCATATTTAAATTTAATTATATACATGAATCAAAAAAATAAAGAAAATTAAGAATTTCATAAATAAGAACTTCATTTTATTGTTTACATGTTTGCACGAGATGACAATTAAAATATCAAGAAAATTATGTTGTTATATTTATTTTAAATATTATAATTTAACTTAATATCCATTAATTACTCAATTCATAAATCATATATATTTAATTAAATTATAAATGAGAATTATATTAATTAATAATGTATAAAGAATTTAATGTAATTATTTTATTAAGTCATACGAATTTAATTCAGTTTTTTTTTTGTTAATTTATATTAATTTTCTATTTGAATGATAGAATATTGAATAACTAACCATATCTAAAGAGGAATCGTGGAGTTAGAAAATTATTAGATTACGGGCTAAGAAGTTACCGGAATAAATAATCTAAATAAATATCTATATCAAGAAAATTATGTTGTTATATTTATTTTAAATATTATAATTTAACTTAATATCCATTAATTACTCAATTCATAAATCATATATATTTAATTAAATTATAAATGAGAATTATATTAATTAATAATGTATAAAGAATTTAATGTAATTATTTTATTAAGTCATACGAATTTAATTCAGTTTTTTTTTGTTAATTTATATTAATTTTCTATTTGAATGATAGAATATTGAATAACTAACCATATCTAAAGAGGAATCGTGGAGTTAGAAAATTATTAGATTACGGGCTAAGAAGTTACCGGAATAAATAATCTAAATAAATATCTATATTTAAATTTAATTATATACATGAATCAAAAAAATAAAGAAAATTAAGAATTTCATAAATAAGAATTTTATTTTATTGTTTACATGTTTGCACGAGATAACAATTAAAATATCAAGAAAATTATGTTGTTATATTTATTTTAAATATTATAATTTAAATTAATATCCATTAATTACTCAATTCATAAATCATATATATTTAATTAAATTATAAATGAGAATTATATTAATTAATAATGTATAAAGAATTTAATTTAATTATTTTATTAAGTCATACGAATTTAATTCAGTTTTTATTTGTTTATTTATATTAATTTACTATTTGAATGATAGAATATTGAATAACTAACCATATCTAAAAGAGGAATCGTGGAATTAGGAAATTATTAGATCATGCGTTAAGAAGTTACTGAAATAAAAGAATAAAAATAAATTATATTCATGAATTAAAAATAATTTTATAAATAAAAATCTTACGTGACTTTCTAAAATTATACTATTTAAAAAAATGACACTTGTCATTCATAGAGATACGCTTGTTATTCTTCTATTATATATATATAGATTTTTAAAAAAGATGTAATATCACTCCATTATTAAATTTACAAAATGTGGACAGTTAAATCTAATATTTTGACCCACACAAGGCTCATGCAATCCCTGCCCCCCCTTCCCTCTCTCTCTCTCTCTCTCTCTCTCTCTCTCTGCGCATCTGACTCTCTCTCCATCTACTCCTTTGCTCCAATGCGTTCCCTCCCATGCTCCACCGCTCACCGTCTTCTGTTTCCGCCACCATTAACCTCCTCCTTAGTTCATTTGAACCGAGTTCTACGATTTCAACGACTTTCATGGTAGCAATTAAAGAACCCAAAGGCAAAGACTCTGTTTTTCGTATGCACGAAACATAACTTTAAGAAGAGAAAATCCAATAAGGTTCGTAGCTCCTAGGTGTGTTTAAATTAAACTTAAATGATTTTTTATTAGTTGAATTGGCTATGAAGAATAATGGGACATTATTATCATTCCTAGATAATCTCATGATCAAATAGCACTGAGGCAAACACCGTCTCTTCATGGAATTTCAAGCCACCAGTATGAGCGAAACAGGAGTGAATTTATTAATAGTCTAGATTGCCCTCCACATTTTTTTTAAAAGACTAAAATACTAGATAAAGTATTATTCATCCTTTTGGCAGCATAGATGAAAATATATTAGTATGATTTGGAAGTTCATATTTCTTACTCCCTACCTTTCATTAAATTACAATGTAACATCTAAACAATGAGAAAGAATGATGGACAGTGGTAACCAACACGACAATGGTGAAAGATTGATTATTGACTACTAAGAGCGCTAAATGGGGAAGGAAAACTAAGTCAATGAACTGGCATTCAAGAATAGAGTTTCATGATGGCGGTGAGATCATCAGATCTAGAAGACAAAGAGCAAAAGCGAGATTGAGAGAGGAAGAAGCCGAGAAGGTGACAAGAGGCGGAGAGAGGTTTGGGGCTAGCGATGCTGCCAAGCCGGTGAGATTGACAAGATGGAGGCAGTCTGCGTGGTGTGCACAGCCAGGGAGGATAGTCGAACAAGATTGTACTATATGTTCAACTCATTATTTTACACTTTCAAATAAACTTGTAAGAGCGAGATAAACTCATATGAATGATAGTGTCCTACAAACACAGGGGAGAATAAAAGAAATAGTCCACTTTTAGGCATATGGTCAAAGTGCAAAGAGAAGAAGGAAGAAAAATGCAGAGACGGAGGGACGGAGGGAGGGTAACCTCTCCTAATATCCACCTCATATTAAGAGGGATTAATTAAATCACCATATCGATACAATTATAAATACTCAAGGAAGGATTAATTTTGAAAAACTTGGGTTCAAAACTTTGTTTGATAGAATCATTAAGATTCTTCACTTATCAAAGTGAGAAACAGCAGAAAAATAATCGCATGCATTCATCACTTCTAAATCACAGTTTGAAACTTAGAAAATAAGGCCAAAAATTGGGCCATGCTTTGCGATGCACAACACATGCGCCACGACATGTGATACAGAGTTACGGGCTCTCTTTCATTGTGCCATTTGCTATGGCATGACACGCAATGCGTCGCGATATACATGATAGAAATTTCTACTGTCATATGACAATTCACAAAGGCAAACTTTCAACATGTGCCATTTTCACATACGACTTTCGATCAGAGTGATTCAAATGCCCAAAAGAAGCTTATTTCATAAACTAACTAACAAGATAAGTATGAACATGATCCAAAGGTCCAATCTAAATTTGAACATCTAGATGTAAAAAGTCATATTTTCAAAGATTTAGGTGCACCAAAATATTTAAATCCAATTTAAATTTGTCCAAATTAGGGTTTTTTGTTAAATAATCAATTCTCAAGTAGAGTTATATGTTTTCACAATATATATTAGAAATTTTTTCAAGTCGAGTTAATGAATTCTCAAATGGCATTTTTTGTTGAATAATCGATTCTCAAATGGAATTTTATGTTTTTAAAATATATGGTAGTAATTTTCTTAAGTTAGATTAGTGAATTCCCAAAGGGTATTAATGAATTCCACCTTACAAACTATATTTTTTTATTTCAATTAAGGACCATAGTCTTTAAGTGAGATTTCAAAATGTTATGGGATGGTCCTTAACTAAGATTTCAAAATATTATGATTCTTAATTAGGATCAATGCTCTTAGAGAATCTTTAATTGTTATTTTTCCTTATTATTGCCTTTGCCTCTTTCTCTCCCTTTCTCATTCTCAATACCACAGTAGCAGGTGCAGCCTTCTCAGTCTCACAATCTCTCTCCGTTCCACCGTGTCTCGCGATCTCTCAAAATTTCCCAACTTGGATTTCTCTGCTCAAAGTTCCTTTGAACAGTGATCATCTCATAAAGACTTCGGCGCCATCCATCTCTGTTATATCTCTTCCTCTTCTCTTTCACTTCGACCGTCGCTATCTCTCTGAAGATGGTGCCTCAGATTTGCTCATTGAACTCCATCGTGCCCTCATATATGCTCTTGAACTTCCACTGCACCAGATCTGCTCTCTGACCGTTGTCTTGTTTTTGTTAACAGTGAAACAGCTAATATAGTTGGTATTGGGGTATTTGCACTCCTCTTTAGATAATATTTTTTCCTCATCATCTTTTATACATCTATAAGATTATATTGTGGAATTTTTGATTTTGATTTTTTTATTTGAAATGCTACAATTTTCGTTTTATATTTTCATTTGTGTAAAAATACTTGGGGCTAATCTTATTTTTGAAATATATCATTTTTTTCTTCCTCTTTTTTTACTCTTTGTTTCTGATTGTATTTCAATGTGGGTTAATCTACTTTTCTTATTCAGGACAAAAAAAATCTATTGATTCTTATTTGAGTTTTTTACACTCTTCTTTCTTTTTTTAAATCATTTTTATTTTAATTTTTGTAAAAAAAAATACTTGCTGTTGATTTTAAAATATGTTATCTGTTCCCTTTTTTCTCTTCGTTTCTGATTGCATATTGATTTTGGTTGATCTATTTTTTTATTTGATTCTAATTTGATTGATTTTGATTTATCTAATGTAAGATTTTCTTTTATTATTTTCTTTTACTTTCTCTTAATTTTCAATTTTTTATTTTTTGAAATTATTTATAAAATTGCCACTTAGCAAGGATAAAAGAGGAAAAACACTGTTCAAAGAACTGTTCATCTACCGTGACCGCCGATATACTTTACAATATAAGAGTACAAGAAGATGTTAATCCATTTTTGTTTTTGATTTTCATTCCTGATTGTTTAACGTTAATTTCTTGTTTTGGTTCTGATTCTTTGTGATGATTCTGAGTCGTGATTCTGATTGCTATATTTAATCACCATCTATGAATTTTTCAGCCTGATTCCTTCAAAAAACTATAGATCTACAGTAACAGGCAATACACTTTACAATATAAGATGATATATTTGTTTGCTGACAAAAATTTAACGTTCCCAATTATTAAATATACAATGATATTTGGAAAGAGAATAATTTTTTGCCCAAGAAAAGAGATACTAAACATACGTAAGATCTACTTTAGTGAGCAAACAAAAAATCTTTTTAAATTGAACACATTTTTGGATTTAAATCATTAAATGCTACAAACTTATGCAATCCCTGATTGAGAAATTTTATTCTTCAATTTTTTCCAACCAAGAAAAACTATGATTGTAATATAAATTATGGCAATATGAACTTGATATGTCCAAGGAACCTAATTTTCAAAACTTGACTAATATAAGTGAATTATGTGAAATTTTTGTAGAGGTTGAAAAGTCTAATTCTTATCTATTGACGAATTTTTTTCCCACGAAAAATGAACGAGTAAGATTTTGCAAACAAAAGTGCATATTTATTTTTGTTATATATTTATTATAAAATTCAATATGAATATGTTAAAAGATTTATATATTAATATATATATATATATATATATATAAAACTTTCTGACAATTATCGTATATGCTTTGTAATCGGCCTTCCTTAATTAAACATTCTTGCCCCACCCGTGTGGGATTTTGTTATATAACGCAGATCGATCTCAAAAAACCTGTAATTGTTACTGGGCATGCTATTGGAGGATCAATTGCTTCTCTTTTCACTTTATTGCTGTTAGAAGATGTGAAGCCAGCAGAAGACAAGCGTCCACTCTGTATCACCTTTGGTTCTCCACTTCTTGGAGACCAAAACCTTCAACAAGCTTTATCGCGAAGTTCTTATTGGAACTCTTACTTTCTACATGTGACCACTCTCCACGACCCATTTCTCTTCTCCTCAATTTCTCACTACAGACCCTTTGGAATATTCCTCTTGTGTTCTATTCATGGCTCTGCCTGTTTTGAAAGCCCTGATTCTATTCTGAAACTAAAGGATATGGTTCAACCGAATCAACAAGGATTGCAAATTCGTGATTATAGAAATATTGTCGAGAATCTTAATCGCAATGCAATTTGCAAAGTGTATGATGTTCCCAACATCCCTCATTCTAATGAACTCCAGGCAAGCCTCAGTTTGCAGTTATGGGCTCTCGGATTTTCACAATTCCAGCAGGTAAGTCAACCCCTATTTCTAATCCTTCTAAAAAAATGTCACTTTTCTTACTTTTGGGCACATGTGGAAGAAGCAGTTATTTTAACTCAAAACCTCAAGACTATAGGAGATCAATCCGGTGAGGCAGAGAGGCGAGAGGCAGTGAATAGTTTGGATGAGTTTGAGAATTATGTTTATGGGTCACTAAAGAAGCTTGCAGTTTCACCAGAGATTTTCTTGACTGGAAGTAGCTTCATGTGTTGGTGGAGCGAGTACATCAGAATCAAGGGAGCTTCACATGACTCTGAACTTGCCAACTTCATGAAGAATCGAGCCAACTATAAGAAGTATGAGGAGGGTGCTTACGATTTCCCTTGAGAAAATAGGCTTTTAGAATTGATCATTCTACACAGGACTTGAATACATTAGGATCTCATCCGCTTTCAATTTATGTTCTATTTCTTAAAGTGGTTTTTTGTGCTTTAGCTTCTCTATTTTGAATGGATGCTTATAAATTATTGTGTATTTTAACAGAATTTAAGTATGACTTGGAATAGAATTGTGTTTTTTAGGATTCACCAAAAAAACAAAAGAAAAACAAAAAGAAAAAGAAAGGATTGTGTTTTTCAGGGAAAATATCATTTAAGAACCATGGAGGCTTTTTATATAAAAAATTAAAAGATTTTAAAAATTTGAAATTTCAATGCGTCTCTCATGTGCCTATCTAAAAATAAGATTTTGTGAGAAAAAAACCTAATTACCCCTAAGATTTTATGAATGCATAAATATGTAACCTTTAAAATTTTGACAAGTAACCATACATAATAAACAACTCAATCCGAAATGAACAAGTTATAAAAACATGGAATTAATAACAACCCATTCAAAATTAATAAGTGACCATAACTAATAGCATAAGTTTAATTGTACAAGTATTAGTTATATATAAACAAGCATCCATTCAAATTTTGACAATTAACTATACATGATTAACAACAACCTATTCAGAATTAACAATTGACTATAGAGTAACTGATAACATATTTAATTTTATAAGTGTTGGTACTATTTAAATAAATATTCATTCAAATTTTGACAATTAACTGTACGTAATTAATAGCAATTCATTACATTTTTAAACTTTATTAAATTTTAGGGATAATTATGTCTTTTCCCCCAAAAAAAAATCTTATTTTCAAATAGATGCTGAGGGAGTACAATTAAATTTCTTATTTTTAAGATCATTCTTTTATATAAAAACTCTTTGGGGTTCTTTATATTATATTTCCCTTTTTTTCAATTGCTCACAGTCCTCCTAGAGGCAATATTATTATGAGTTATTACTACGTTATGAGTTATTAGTACCTTACTACACCCAACCCCTAATATTAAATAGAACTTTTTTTTTTTTTTTACAACACAAGTAGGTTATTACTTATCACTTTCCTTCGAGGCCCACCAAGTGGAACGAGGCTAACAAAGCTAGCTTCTTCCCGGCAGCTTCATATTGAAGTAAAGCACGGATTCAAAGACTTTGAGGACCCCGTCTATTGACTTAAGACATTCTGTGAGGCTTTCGACTGAATTACATATGAAACTATCAGCTAATTTTTTATATACGAAACCCATTAACATATCTCTCACATTTAACTATGGAAGGATCCAAGATGACTTACGTGCCAACCTAAATTATTGTAATTGTCAGTGAATTACAACTTTTTTTTTTCATTTTTCCTTTACTCTAGGCACTTCTTCTTAGGGGAAAAAAAGGTACTTCTTCTTCTTATTACTATTTCCCAAGGTTTTTAAATTTGAACTAGCCATTCAAATAGATAAAGTTCTGGTTCGGCTATAATCAAATTGGTTATTACTAATTTAATATATTTTCAATTTTATATGTTAAATTTTACATTTGAATTGAAATTTTATAAAATATTGCAAGGTTTATGGACAAATAAAATTGAAAAGCAAGGAAGTGGGAGGTTGTCTTTTCTATAATCTAACAAAGAAGCTCAACTTAGATTATCAAAACTATTCTAAGATTGTTTCATTTTTAAAAGCATACATTTATTACGTATTAAAAAATAACAAAGCACGAGGCACTGTTAGGCGACTTGGTAAAATTGAATTAAAATAAAAGGTTTTAAAAAATATGGATAAATAATTTAAGGAATAAAGATTAAGTAGATATGCTTTTATTGAAAATTGAAAATGATATAATGTTTAAATAAAATTTACTCTAACAACTTCAAAACAACATTTAAATTTTGGATAAATATTTATCATAATAATATTTAAATTATTTAATATTAAAATATTGAAGATTTTAACAAGGTTTTATTTAAAAAATATAATATTTTTTAAATACTTGCCAATGTTTCTAGGATTGATGAATTAATAATCACTCAGTAGTGGTTGTTTAAAATATTGTTTCCATATTTTATATAAATAAAAAATGACATTAGTCTATTATGATTTATTTGTATTTTAAGAGACATAATTAATATTAATTTTTTATAAGATCATCTTATATAATTCTTAAAATTATTTTTAAAATTTTCTAAGCCAACTAATAGTTAAGTGGACATATATTTAATGGTTGGCGTTATTGCTTTGTTTTTCAACATGTGAAATAAAATATTACATTACTTTTGATATGAGTGTACTGAACGCACCTAAAAAATAGGACTTTTTAATTTTTAACTTGAAAAAAGGATAATAAAATTTTTTTAAATTATGTAAATAATATTTAAATCTCTTCAAATGTTATAATTCTTTTACAATTCCTAGCTTAATAATTTGATCATTTATATTAATTTTTTAATGATATAAAAGTTTTTAGAGACTTAAAGAGAATTATGACATTTTATAAGATTAAAATATTATTTATATAATTTAAAAAAAATTACTATCATTTTTTCTTTTAACTTAATGTTAAAATCTTTAAGGCCAAAATGTGCAACTTCAATGAAAAGCAATTCATCCCGTTTCGCTTTAATGCGCGGTTCCATGACGCTATTTTATTTACAACTGACCCATTTTCATGTTTTGACGCGGGACTAATTTTTTCTTCATTTCCTTCATCGTTAGTAAAGGTATGAAAGAAAAACTTTTAATATATAAATGCATGACTGAACTTCTAAAAAGACCTATAAATTAGGTAAACTTCTTACTAATTCAAAAAGAGATAAAAGAAAGATGACTATGGCTCAAGGTTGCTCCTTATGCAATTTTGATGTTGAAAATATCAATCATGCCTTCAAAAATTCTCCTTTTGAGATATCTATTTGGAAAAAAATAGGGAAAATTACTATGAGGTTCCACACATCAAACTTAAATACTCTCAGGTCCCATGAATAAACCAAATTACTATGAAATTCCATGGTCCTTAGGAGTAAATAATATTAAAATTGAAAAGACCCATTTGCTCTTGGCTTATTAAAAGGGGAGAAAAGAAGGAAAGAGGAAAGAAGACTGGTTTTCGCGCGTGATAGAGGCAACAGTAGCTGAGATGCATCTCACAATCGTCCTTAGAATGGCGTATGGAAGGATCAACTTATGACTAGAAGATGAACCCATTCTTGCAATCATCTTTAGTTTGAGGTATCTGGGAGTTTGTGAAGGAAGACGGCCCGCATTCGAACATTCTTGCACCCAGGTTTAAGCTTCAAAGAATCTAATACTGTGACCTCATGAAAGTAAGTAAATGAAGAGATTAGTTTGCATATACTCTCTGTTAATCATTTAATCTAGTGTTTTATAGTTTGTTAGTAGAATAGGGTTTTCTCTTTCTCTCCTTATGGGTATATAAGTCATGGGTAATCTCTCTCTCTCTCTTTCTCTTGGTCGATATATCTATCATGGGTGGTCATTGGGGTTGCATTAGTAATAGTGTGTTCAAGAACATAGTGTTACCTGGTTGAGCTGATGAGTCTATCATGAGATAGTAAGATAAGTTGTTAATAGTTGAAGCATAAATTGTCAATATGCTATAGGTAGTTATCAATATGTTGTGTGACGTGCAGGTTGAGAATACCTTATATGTGTTGTTAATAGATGAAGCTTAAGTTATTAATATGGCATAGGCAGTTGTCAATATGTTGTGTGCAGCATAGGTTGACAATATCTTGTGTGTATTGTTAAATATTGAAGTTTAATTTGTTAAAATGTTGTGGGTAGTTATCAATATGTTGTTTATGGTATAGGTTGACATGAAAGATGGCTAGTACTATTGGTAGTACCAAGGCAAATGACGAGCTACTTGAGTCGTGCCCGGAAGGACACTGTCCTTAAGAACTATTCCAGCACATTGGGACAACGAACTGGCAATTCCCTAGGATTAAACAGGCACTTCCTGCGGAGCAAGGAAATAGAACAGCAAAAAACAAAATGAACTTAGATGAACAACACAAAGAGGGAGGAGAGAATTGCCCCGAAAACTCAAGAGGCTAGCAAGTTGCTCTATCTACACCCATGGCTATATATAGCCCGAAGATGGAGACATGAATGTTGGCTCATAATCACCAGATTAAAGGCTCAGTTACACTATCATAAATCATGTTTAAACACCTATCTGGAAACGTTGGGGGGTTACATAAACGTAAAACACATTTAACCTCTTGTCTAGAAATGTTGGGGAGAAAAAAACGTTTAGAAAATTAATCTGGTTAATGGTAAAAAATGTTCATGGTTTGATTTCAAACTCCAGACAGCCAAAAATTAAGCTTTTCTGATAAGCCAAAAATAATTATTTATTTTATAAAAATAATCCGGTAAAAGGAACCCATTACCTCTTGAACTCGTATGCAGGGTGGCGAATCAGCTAATTTCAACTGTGATTGCTCTGAGTTGGCCTATCTCATGTGCGCGAGCCCACTTCTCCTCCAAGCCCATTTTACTAGCCCACTTCATTCCTTAGTATTTATATACTAGGAGAGTCCTTCATTTAGTCAATGTGGAACTTTTGAAACACACATACTTTTGACACACACACTACAATCCCCCATATGTGTCAAAAGAATCTTTATTCATTTGAGTTATTCACACAAAAGATAATCACTTTGAATTTGGTGTCTGTCAACTTGAACCAAACCTAGATTAATAAAGTTAGCACATAGAAAATTTGGTGTAACTTTGTTATTGAACCAACAAATCTTGAGCGTGTACTGGAGGTCTTATTAATCAAATTATACCCCTACAGTCTCTGTTGTTGATGACGGTTTTGCACGTTATCGGCTATACGTGTGCCTGGTTTTAACAAATGCTCTAGAGATTTCACCATGATCTCATAGGAGCGGCCCCACTCTACATTTGTATAGGTATTTTCATCAAGTGTATCTGCAATGAATACACCATCCATAAGGACTATGAAAACATTAAGAGCTTTCGCTCAGCCTCCGTTCAATGCATTCTAGCACTTTCTCAAGCCATAGAAAGGGACAAAAATTCAGTGCTAGCAGAACTAACAAGTGACTTGTTCTTACCTATTAAACCTTCTTCATGGGATCTCCAATAAAAAAGGTTAGGTTGCCATCACTGTTAATTTCAAACAAGCTTAAGTTCCATTCCCCTTGACATTTCAATAATAAATTTCTTCCCTAGGGGCTTAGTTAACGGATCCACCAGATTTAGCTTTGATCTTACATAATCGATTGAGATGACCCCATCTTTGAGTAGCTGCCTTATAATATTATGTCTTAATTGAATATGTCTACTTTTGCCATTGAAGGTCTTATTTTTAGCCGTTGCTATTGCAGACTAGCTATCACAATGTAAAGACATTGATGGTGTGGGATTTTCACCTATTGGAATACTCACTAAGAAGTTTTTCAACCACTTAGCCTCAGTTCCAGCTAGCTCCATGGCAATAAACTCAGAATCCCTTGAGGATTTTGTGTTGATTGTCTATTTTGTAGACTTTTAGGTTATTGCACCACTACTAAGAGTGAATATATAACCACTAGTAGATTTTGTCTCTTCTGAATCCGAAATCCAGTTAGCATCACTGTATCCTTCCAATACAGCAGAAAATCCACTATACAATATACCATAATTTATGGTACCTCTCAAATATCTTAAGATTCTCACCAGAGCCTCCCAGTGTTTATTGCCTGGACAGTGGATATATCTGCTCAATCTGCCTACAGCATAAGCTATATCAAGCCTAGTAAAATTCATCAAATGCAACAGACTCCCAATAATCTATGCATACTCAGATTGAGCAACTAGGTCACTCTTGTGCTTTTTTAATTGCACACTCGAATCATAACGAGTACTCAGAGGAACATCTTCAAAATGTCCAAATTTTCTGAGAATTTTCTTAACATAATGTTCTTGGAAAAGCAAAATCCCATTTTCATTCCTTATGATTTTTGCACCCAAGATTACCTTGGCTTCACCCATATCTTTCATATCAAAATTTGAAGAAAGAAACTTCTTTTATTTCATTAACAACACACATACTAGAGCCAAAAATTAGCATGCCATCCAAAGATTTGACAAGTTTACAAACTTTATTTTCTTGCCCAGGAATCACACATCCCTTAGGCTGTACCATGTAAATTTCTTCTTCCAAATCACCATTTAAAAATGCAGTTTTAACATCCATTTGGTGAACAAAAAGTTTGTAAGTTGAAGCTAAAGAAATAAGAACTCTTATAGAAGAAATTCTAGTCATAAGAGAAAATGTGTCAAAATAATCTATATTTTCCTTTTGAGTAAAACCCTTGGCCACAAGCCTTACTTTATATTTATCAATTGAACTATCTAGAAATTTTTTTTTTCTTAAAAATTCATTTACATCCAATAGCCTTAGCTCTTTGAGGTAAATATGTTAAAACCCAAATTTTATTTTTCCTTAAAGAATTAATTTCAATTTCAATTGCTTCTTTCCAAAATTTGGTATCACGAGAAGAAATAGCTTCATAAAAATTTAACGGTTCATCTTGCACTAAATAAGTGTAAAAATCATCTCCAAAACTTGTTTCTTTTCTTTGCCTTTTACTTCTCCTTAAAACAAAATCCTCATTTAAATTTTGTTCAAACTCTAAATTCTCAACAGGTTTAGAAATATGCTCAATTTTCAAGGGAAAAATATGTTCAAAAAATTCAGCATTCTTAATCTCTACAATTGTGTTTTAGTCTAAAATATCACTTTTTAAAACTAAAAAGCGATAAGCTGCACTTTGTTCAGCATACCCAATAAACATACAATCAGAAGTTTTAAAACCAATTTTCTTCTTTTTAAGATCAGGTAATAACACTCTTGGAAGTTGTTGAACGCGATCTCTTAATTAATAATATTCCTAAAAGCTTAATAAATGATAAAGTACAATGGCGTCTTGCAACCCATATAGTCGACCCCACCTAATGGGATAAAGGCTTGTTGTTGTTGTTGTAAGATCAGGTAATAAAACTTTTGCAAGACACCCCCACACTTTTAAATATTTTAAATTTGGGGTGAACTCTTTTCATAACTCATAAGGTGTTTTCTTTATTTTCTTATGAGGTATCCTATTTTGTAAAAAACATGCAAAAAAAATACTTCACCCCACAAGTTATCAAGCATAAAAAAACTCACAAGCAAAGCATTCATCATTTCTTTTAATATTCTATTTTTCCTTTCTGTAACACCATTAGACTTGGGAGAATAAGGAGGTGTTATCTCATGTATAATTCCTTCTTTTTCACAAAAATCATTTAATAAAACATATTCTCTACCTCTATTAGATCTAACCCTTTTAATCCTTTTATTTAACTAATTCTCAACCTTTGCTTTATATAAATTTTCTTTTTCAAAAGCCTCATCTTTGTTTCTTAACAAGTATATCTTAGTATATCTTGAAAAATCATCAATAAAAGTGATAGAATATTTTTTACCACCTCTAGTCATGGTTTGTTTTAAATCACCTAAATCAGTGTGAATTAAAGACAGCAATTCAGATTCTCTTTGACTAAAAAAGTGAGGTTTTTTTACTTTGTTTGGTTTCTGCATATACTTCACATTTTTCAAAACCATTGTTTTTAATTTCAGAAAGTAGTCCAAGTTGTTGCATCCTATTTATATAACCTTTACTAGCGTGATCTAGCCTAGCATGCCACAAATCAAAGGAATCAACCATATAAATAGGCATATACTTAGAAGATTCAGTCTTATTCATTTCATCAACATTTAATACAAACAGTCCTAGATTACAATACCCTTTACCCATAAATACATTATTTTTTATCATTACAATCTTATCAGATTCAAATGACACTTTAACCCCAGCTTTCCCTAAAAGAGCAATTGACACTTAATTTGCTCTAACTTCAGGCACATGCAGAACATCATTCAGAGCTAGAGTCTTTCCTGATGTGAGCTTTAAGACCACTTTCTCTTTTCCTTAAACTTTGGCAGTTTGGTAATCAGTAAGGTAAACATGGTCTTCCCTTTCCTTTACAGGATCATAGAAGGTAAACATCTCTTGGCTAGCACATATGTGCCTGGCAGCCTCGAAGTCTACCACCCATTTCTTCACATTAGAAATCAAGAGAGCTTGTGACACCACTGCAGCAATTATGTCATCATCACTGTCACCATCTCATTATACCAAATTTACATTTGGTTTCCGAGGCTTATCACGGTTCGCTCTCTTCCTACACTGTGTTGCATAGTGTCCTAGTTTATCATGGACAAAACAGTCTCCTTTCTTCTTGAAAGAGGGGTTAGAAGCATTGGGTTTGTAATCAGATTTCCTATTCTTTTTGTCTTTGGTTTTAGGGTCATACCTCTTGTTGTAAGGCTTTGTCTCCATCAGGTTGGCTTTGGATGTCATCTCTCTGGTTCGAGCTGCATGTAATGCCTTGCAGTTGTGTCTTCGATGATAATGTGAGTGATTAGGTCAGTTAAGGATAGCTACTTCTATTTATGTTTCAGCTGCTGTTTGTAATCATTCTATGATTCTGCAGCTTCTCAATTAGGATCCCAGCAATGAACTCGTTTGGAAGGTTGATGTTTTCAGCACGAAGCTCCTCTAGCAGCTTATGATATTCATTGATTTACTCCTTCACATCTTTGTTCTCGGTCATCTCCCATTTGTAATAGTTTCCCACAATGAACTTTTGTTTGCTGGCATCCTCAGCAGTGTACTTTGTCACCAAGGACTCCCATATCTTACAAGCTTCCTTGTAGACACAGTAGACATTGAATAAATCATTAGATAAAGTGACAATGATAGTGTGTCAACATGCCTTATTTGCATGAGTCCATGCAACTCTTTGGGCTTAATCAGTATCAGCAGGAGGCTCAGATTCTGCAAGAGCAACGGCCACACCATGCATGTCAAGAATGGTGAAGACTCGTTCCTGCCAGCATTTGAAGTTCCTGCCGTCAAAGACTTCTATCTTCGATATGTCTAGGAACGGCCTTAGTAGGGGGACGGCAATAGCGACAGGGACGTACTAATCTCCAACCGAACCATCGAGTACACCTTCGGGGATGACATTTTTAGCATTGTTGGTTGCCATTTGATTGGATATTTCTTAAGATTGTTGGATGTACCAGTGGTACAGAGGTGAATAATGAGCTGCTTAAGTCATGCCCGGAAGGACACTGTCCTTAAAAACTATTCCGGCACACCGAGATGACAGATCGACAGTTCCCCAAGATTAAACAAGCACTTCCTGCAGAGCAAGGAAATAGAACGGTAGAAAATAAAATGAACTCAGATGAACAACATAGAGAAGGAGGAGAGAATTACCTTGAAAACTCAAGAGGCTGGCAAGTTGCTCTGTCTGCACCCATGGCTATATATAGCCCGAAGATGGAGACTTGAACATTGGCTCATAATCACCAGATTAAAGGCTTAGGTACATTGTTATAAATCACGTTTAAACACTTGTATGGAAACATTGGGGGGTTACGTAAACGTAAAACACATTTAACTTCTTGTCTGGAGATGCTGGGGAGACAAAAATGTTTAGAAAATTAATCTAGTTAATGGTCAAAAATGTTCATGGTTTGATTTCAAACTCCAGACAGCCAAAAACTGAGCTTTTTTAGTAAGCCAAAAATAATTATTTATTTTGTAAAAATAATCCGTTAAAAGGAACTCATTGCCTCTTGAACTCGCACACAGGGGGTCGAATCGGCTGATTTCAATTGCAATTGCCTTGAGTTGGCCTGTCTCATGTGCGCAAGCCCACTTCTCCTCTAAGCCTATTTTACTAGCCCACTTCATTCCTTAGTATTTATACACCAGAAGAGTCCTTCATTTAGTCAATGTGGGGCTTTTGACACACACACACTTTTGACACACATACTACAAGTACTTCTGGGAAACGTTTATTATGTTTTTTTCATATATGAGGGAAAATTGCATATGATGGCCAATATAGTATGCAATATATGGGTAGGAGTGTAAGAACAGGAAGTATAAGGGAAGGGTCAAGTTATGAAGAGTCGAGAAGAATGTTATCAATAATTATAGGGTGCGAAAACATTTAAAGTAAGATGAAGTTCACACTCAACATTGACAGAAGCATACTTATAGATCTTCTTGATGATGGTAGAGTAGAACATTTAATTAAGTATAATGAAGAAAGTGAACGTGTATATATAGTTTCAAATCAAAATGACACTACACAAGCATTAATGAATGACCCAACTGAGTACCAATATGTATAAGTTGTGTTAATTGTTTTTGTTAACATATATAATATTAAAATGTAATATTACTAATGTGCTTAGATTGTAATTTTCTACAAGGTTGATAATTTATTGGGAGGTTTAAAGGGAGGGTCTTTATCTCCACGTAGTTTGTGTCCTGAGATTGATGACTCACCATTAGAATATGCTGTATAAATAGTGTCTACATGTAATATCCTCCTCTTTCTAATCCCATAATTAAAACCAAATCCTAAATAATTAGGGAATGGGATTATAGTAATTATCAAAATACAAAGTTTTCAATGATTAGCAAAATGGGGACCCCAAGTTTACAAAACTAAAATCATTTTCAAAGTCTTGCAATTAGACAAACTGGAGTTTACAAATATGTGAAAGCATGAGACCATTACTTGTGTGAGTGTATTTATTTAAGAATTTGAAACAAGAGAATTTCTAAAAAATTTTGAGGCATGCACTACAGCTCGTTGAACATGCGCTGCAGTATGTTTGCCTCTATGACACGTGCTGCAACACAACTGCATGAATTTGATAGTAAATTCTGCTGTCAATATAGGGGTAACTTTCGATGCTCCCTAAATCTTCGTTCGACGTCTAAATAACGCGAACTAGGTGTCTACAGAAAGTTCTTTTCGAGCTCTAACTAATAGCATTAATGTCAAACTCAAACTCTTTCTAAAACAAAAATTGGATGTACTTTTCAAACTTATACTTTTATAACAAATTTTACAAAATTAAGTGTCCAAACCAAATACCATAGGCTAATAGTCACCAATACCAATTTGACCACATACAAATCATTAAGACTAACTTGTGTAATGCACCATATCTCATGAAATACTCACAGATCAAATTTTCACTACTCAACCCCTTAGACTCTAAAACATATAAGGGGGAGTTTACCACCATTTTCATCAAATTCTCCAAATCATCTCATAACATACTCTACTTTTACTTGCATTAGTATTTTGGCCCTATCACAACAACACATATTCATCAACTCACTCTCTAGGACCCAAAATACACTTACAAATTACATGATGCAAGTAAGGAAAAAATGAGAATTCCTAGTTGGCAATTGAAATTGTCATACACATATAAATACTCAAAATAAAGAGGCGTACTACAATCAAATCGTAATCCTAAGGCTCTGGGTATTTTCTTCTGTCCGCATCTCATGAGCTATTCCCTGTAATATTAAAGATAATGAGGTGAGTACAACTACTCAGTAAGCAAGGTCTGACTAACCCATACTAATACATGTCAATTAGTTTAAATGCAAGAGGCAATTAATGTCAATACTTTAACCATGCAAAACATTTGAGAATCTATGTTCACACTTCCAAGCACAATAGTACATACTTGGGAAATAAAACTTTTCAATAATCTTCACATCCCAGAAAGTTTGTCACACAATGTAATCACATATAATCAAGAGTAATTATTACTCAATTCATGAATATTCTCATTAGGGTCACAATACAGACAATCATGTGCCCTTATTCACTATATGCATAATCATACCTCCATTATATCCTCCTTATTCCTCTGACATGAAACCGTGGGCTATAACATAATGAGATAGTCTATATTACATGACTTCCCTAGCCTAAACACTTGTGGAACACAATTTTTCCTATTTCTCACGCTATGGGGTGTCATACACCCTAGACTAGCCTCCTTATCAAACCGGTGGATAGTTAGCTAGGTTCAAGTCCCTCATTAAACTAGTAGGACAATCCCTCATTGAACAAGTGGAACAATAAATATATAATCAATTTGGCAAACCATCACATGGATGGGGCCTTATCATGTGGATTTTATTATCTATTCTTTTTCCTAGCAAACTCCCGCTCTCAAAATCATGCAATGTACATTCATGCCATTATTCACACTTTATACAATTCATAGAACTTCACATTATCAATTTCATTGAACTTTATCATTACATAAATCATTAGACTTCTTAAATACATTTTCACAGAACTTCAAACCAAATAAGTCATTGAACTCCAATTTCACAATCATTGTACTTCATACTTTCAAAATCATTGAATTTCACTATTTTAAATATCATTGAACTTCTCATAAATAAAGATTCATGTTACTTCTCAAATCACAAAATCATTGAACTCCTAATAATTATAATACAAAAATCCACCAATATTATTCTCAAAGAACTTCACATCATAGGGCATAAAACTGACAAAATCAATCTAGTAGAATTTTTATCAAATTAAGCCATACTTGCATTTCATTTTAATTTACACATTTAAATGATCAATCATAATTCCATAAACTAATAAACACACAAAGGTAGAAGATAGAATTCCCTCGACTACCTCAAACCTTTGAGAGGTCAAAAGTTTCACCCCTCAATTACTCATACATAAAGCTTCCAAGAAGCTTGAATAGTGCCAATGTAGTTACTCTATAAGCATTTACCATGCAAAACATCAATATCCATATTTGAGCTATTTTTCACTAACACTTCACTATTTCTTAATACTCAAGATTTATTCTTAACTCATGTAAAAGTACCCATAAGGCTTCTTAGCTTCCTTTAACTCTCATTAATAACATTAAACTCTTAAATGGTCATTAATGAAACCACATTGTTCCCAGCCACTAAATTTATGAGAATTTCGGACATTTAATGTCCTCCAACTATCAATCATTATAAAATCATAAATACCAAGTTTACTTAGCTCAATCTACTCCTATTAACTCTATTTAAGTCAATGGGTTTAGACTTATAGCTTTTATGGACCGAAAATCACCATTATCAATCAAACCCTAACTTCTACCCTTAAGAAAATGGAAGAAGAGAGAAAGATTTAAGTAAGGAAAGCTTACCTTTGATGTTTAAGAGCTCCAAAATACTCTCAATACTCAGTTCTCCCAAGCCCTAGCACTGCTCTCTCACTGCTCTTTTGTTTCTTTGATTCTTCTCTTCTCTGATATATCAAATTCGTGTCTTATTTCAGCAGAAAAATGACCATGCATCGCAGCGAATGCACAATGCGCTATAACGCATGGCACAGAGAGCCTCTTCTAGGCATGTTGTCACGCATGCACCGCGACAGCTCATCCATAAGCCGTGACGCATGTCACATAATCACTTTTCTTAGAAATTCTTCCTCTTCCATTCCCGGGTGACTCGATTCTCCTTTGGACCCGCATTTAGAACTGAAATCTAGACCAAACACGCTTGTTAGGCCTCTCTAGCCATACACCTCATTAATATACTTAATTAGTCTATTTGGGCATAACTAATCTAATTTAAAATTGAGGATGTTACACTACACCAAAACCTAAAATGAATTCAATAAAATGGAAGAACTTTTTTGTAGGTAAGGGCCAAATGTTTACCGATGCAGTGGCCTTTAGAAAAACTTTGTACAAATATAGTATTGGGCACAAGTTTTTATACAAGTATAAGAAAAACAATACAAAAAAAGTCTTGTCAAGTGTAAGGTTGAGGGATGTCCATGGAATATTTTAGCATATTCAATAGGAAAGCATAGTGACTTTTTGAGGGTAATAAGATTCAATGGCGAGCACATCCACAATACACAAGACAAGCTTATTATTTCACACTGAGCAAAGGCAGATTTAACTCCACCAATCATTGTTGATGCTTTATGGTCTACTATAGACAAGAGTATGAATGAAATTAGAAGAGACTTGTATAAAGAGTATGGTGTGCGATTGACATACAGTCAAGCATATAAGGGAAGAGGAAAAGCATTATGAGATATACATGGTCTTTCATAAGATCCTTATATGATAATCCCTTGGATTTGTGATAGATTAAGGGAAACTAATCCAACGACAGTTGCGAAATGGGATGCCTCTGATAGTAATAGATTTGAGAAGTTATTCATTGCATATGGATATTGTATTCTGAATTTTCTAGAAGGTTGTCGACACATACTTTATATAGATGGATGGTTTTTAAGCGGTCCATATAAAGAAACATTGTTGGCAACTTCTGCTTATAACGTGAACAATGACTTATTTCCACTAGCATACGCTATTGTGAGTAGGGAAACATTTGAAGATTGGTCATGGTTTCTTGAAAATATCAAAGGCATTATAAGATCAGTTGAGATAACATTAATTTTTGATAGTCATAATGCCATTGTTGGGGCTATGCAAGTTATTTTTGGTGGCGAGAGACATGCATATTACTACTATTATGTGAAGAAAAATTTTAATGTTGAATATGTAAAAACTAATAAAGGTCAGAGGAGAATGTTAGGGAATGGCAAAGAGGCTACACTCAAATTGCTTGATGTTGTTGCTTATGCTAGGCATAAGGAAGAATTTAATATTGCCATGGGGAACCTTAGATTGTTCAGTCCACAATTGGCACAATGGGTTGAAGCTCAAGGGAATGTAGATCGATGGGTACAATGTAAATTTTCTTATAAACAATGGGATGACATTACAACAAATCTTACTGAATCATTTAACGCTTGGATTGTCAAGGAGTGAAAGCACAATGTTGATGTTTTAATACATGATGACACTACTGTTGAATAGCACCAAAATTAATAAAAACTAAATTTTACAGTAAAGCACAACCTAGGTCGTCTTTCTAAGAGTCAATAGAGTAACTATTTGAATTATGATTACAAAAAGCTAAAAAGTTAGGGGATTGTTTTTATAATAAAATTAATTAAAAAAATATAAATTTAAATTAAATAAATAAAGAAAATTCAATTGAGAAAATTATCAAGAACAAGCAGCGCAATCAATCACAACCCAATCACCTAAATTTAATCTTCCTCATCCACAAACTAAATTAATTTTATTTAACTTTATTATTCTGGTTTTATTATATATTTCTCAAATTATCATTCAAGAATTAAACAAAAAATTAAGTTTTAGATTAATTGAAATCTCTCTTAACCCACAACCTAACAACTGTTTTATGTTAGTCACACCAAAAACAAAGCATGAGTAATCACCCAAGCCAAGCCAAATTACTCTTAAGTTACTATATCAATCGATTATAGCAAGTAAAACCTCAAATAAAATTCATAACCCAAAAATTATGTAGTAAAACTACTCTAATCGCAATAACAATTAAAGCATAAAATTTAGAGGTTGAGAGAAGGAGAGTAAATTGAAATAAAGCTAGAATAAAGTCTTCTCTGAATGTCAAAGACTCTAATTAAAATTTAGTATCATAGTTTGTGATTGATCACACTAAGAAAATTAGCTATCCATAGAACTAAAAATCAAGAAACATGAGATGAGAAATTGACAAGCCATCGCTGGAGGAATTGAAGAAAAAGATGAACTGTGATCGCTACTACCTTGTTTTCTCTTCTCCATAAAAGGCGTTCTCCTACACTAAATAACCCAAAATAAATTCAAACAAAATTTTAAAGATTTGATTCTTGAATTGATATCCAAGTATGCCCATATTCTTCTTATCCAAAATATTCTCTATCAATATCTTTTAAATTGAATCTAAAAAAATATGCACAAATAAAATAAAATTAAATAGCACCTGTGCACAAATATTAAAGATATCATTTATATTTTAAAATAATAAATTTAGATAGTTAAAATTTCAAAACTGAATATTGGCTAATAAAATCAAATAATATCTAATTAAATTAATTAGCCTTAAATAAATATTTAAAAGTCTAAATTAAAAAGATAAAAATATATAAAATTATCATTTATCACATGAGCATCGAGAGAAATTAGCAAACAAGATGCTGGCATCTAAAATGACTATGATTAATTGAAAAAGATAGATAGAACCTAATATAAAGGCAAAACTGATGGAGCAAGTTGCGAGAGCTGAAAATTTACATGCACAGTTTTATGGAGAAAATTGAATCTCAGTACCAACCTTTTCTCCTAATGAAATAATTCATTTGACTGTAGATATTACAAACACATTGTTTGACATGGCAAATGAGTGAAATACCTTGTGCACATGCATGTGTAGCAATAAAGCTAGTTCATGGAAATGTGTATATATTTGTGGATGAATGCTATAAGTTGATATCACGGCAGAAAATTTATGCTTGCAGCATGAGGCCTATGTCCACACATGATATTCTATGCCCAGGTGCATTAACAATGACAAATATGTTAACCCAAACATTCTTGAAACCACCGAAGACTAGAAGGCCTCTAGCAAGACTTATGACGAAAAGACTTGAATCTCAATTTTAAAAGAAAAAGCTTTATCATTATGGAAGATGTCATAAGGCTGGTCATACTTTCAGGACCTACAAGAACCTTAATTCATGTTGATTAGTGCTTGGAAGATGTAAATTTTTTTTATTATGCAACTGATATTTTTTTTGTAACTGTACATGGTATTTTTTTGTAAATACATATGGTATTTTTTTGTAAATGCATCTAAAAGTATAGTATATCCATGCAGCCCATATAGTTATTTTTAGAATGGGTTGTCAATATTATGTAAATGCATGGATGATGATGCTTGTATAGCTGCTCTACATGTTGAAGTTGTAAATACTGATGTAAGCCCTGTTGACAATAAATGAATAAAAAGTTGTCATTCCCCTTTACCTAATTGTTAACAATAATTGTGCATTTGCCAAGGTCCTTGTCACTCGTGAAATAATGTAAGTTGTGAATGCCTCTCACCCAATTGTCATTTCCCATTTCCCAATTGCCATTCCCCCTTGCCCAATTGTTAACGATAATTGTCTAAATTAAAAAGGCCTTGTTATACCTGGAACATAGTAAGTTGTGAATGCATCTCATCCTGTTGTCATTCCCCCTACCCAACTTGTCATTCTCCCTTTCCCTGTTGTCATTCTCCTATTCACAATTCTTAATGATTGTTGTCCCAATTAAAAATTTCAACCACTGAATACCATGACATAAGCATTAAAAATAGTAATCACCATTGATATTAACATTTACAAAGTGTAATATAAAAAATTATAGCCTCTACAAAGGTGATGACACTATATAATCAAGTACAGCTTCGGTACATTTACAGAGCAAGAACATTTACAAAGTGTAATTTCACAATTAGCTCTACCCTGATTTGATCCTAAATGATATGCATAGCTTGAGTAGCCCTTCTATCATCTCTTCTTGTCCTTGTGGGATCCTGATAACATAGACATCACAGTGGGTTCCTTCTTATTATTGCAATGTTTGACAAGCCACCTCAATAATTCAACCTTCATATGTTAGAGGTCGTCCTGCAGGAATAAAACAGTCATATTAGAAATATCATGGGTTTATAGTTCACAAGTTATACCTAAGTAGTTCACAAGACATTCATACGTCTGAGTATTTTGGCATCGCATAATTGTCCTCATCCAGGTAAGTGTTGTCCCACGACTATAACCATGTGATGACGTGTATACCACACGAATGACTAAAATCAAAATTTTTGATAAAAGTACTAAATCAGACAACTTAATAATAGCCAAAGCAAATTCAAACATAAGCTAAATCCATCAACTAAATAACACTCAGGTATCATTCTGCACTCAAACTTTAGGCCAAACTACATCTGGCTTCATGTCATCGCTAAATAAATTTGGTTTAACAACAAGGAGCATTTGGTGGAAGCAGTCCTTTTGCACAAAAGTTAATAATGTCCATTAACAACTATACATAAGGAAATGACAAGTCAATGTGAAGTAATTGACAAGTGTAGACATATACAAGTATGTGCCAGCTTTTCCTTCACATCTACTTGTCCTGTTTTTTTCCTCTTGTTCCCAACATGCTTCTTGCCCTTTTTAATATTCTCATCTTCTTTCTTTCTCTGTTCATACTCAGAAATACTGACCAACGAATCCAAGACATAGAAGTTCTTTGTCTTGGTCTCGAAGACATAGCACCACTAATGACCAACAAATAGAGCAGGACTAAAAATGAAGTCACAATCTGCAATGTTATATCCTAAGTACTTAGGCAGTATTTCTCTACTGTTGTCACCAACAGTCTAGGACCAAGGGTTGTTTACCATTTTTCCCATGAACTCTGAACCAAAAATATGCTTCCTAACTCTGCCTTCATTCTTTTTTTGATCTCCAACCAATGTCCTAGTGACCATTGTCATAAACTAAAATTGGTAGAACAGGATCATAAGAGTAGTAAGTTAATATCCGTACAGTGGCAAAATGATTTCATTGACTATAAATTTCATACCCTATTGCTGATCCATCTAGTTCCACCAAGACATTTAAGCTCAACACGAGTTAGGAAATATCCATATATCTGCACAAAGGTCCTGTTGAAGAAAACAAAAACCATTTGATTAAAAACAAAGTTTTGGTGGTCTGTTTTTTGATCAAGTGTGACAACTTACTTCCCTCCCTTGTCTTCATCATACAATGCTGTGCATATCTGAAATAAACACTCCTTCTCAGCTAGTTTCCTCTTCAAACTAGGTCTGACCTAAGGAGACTTCACGACAAGTCTTTTATACCTTTATGATCTCTTAAGTTCTTTTACTTCTACAATCTGTAGCTCTCTAATCTCTTCCATAGATTCTTTTTCTTCTGCTTCATCATCCTATTTGCTTAACTCTCCTACTTCTCCCTCCACTTCCTTCTCTTCGTCCATACTCTCATGCATAGATTCTGGCTCCTCTTCTTTTCCTACTGCTTCGTTCTTTTGTCCTACATCTACATTCCCTTTAAATTTTTCCTCATCTTTATCTTCATCTAGTTTAGCATCTTCCTCATCTCCTTGCTCACCTTCTTCAAAGCTTTCTTATCAACCTTTTCATCCTTTCCTTCACCTTCTTCATCCTCATCAGCCTTTTTTGAATTATCCTCATTAGCTTCCTCTTCCTCTTCTTTATCCTCCTCTTCAGAATCCTTATGTGCTTCTTCTTCTATTTCATCACCCTCTCTTTGTGTCTTGTCAATATTTTCTAAATCCCGTAGAAGCTTCATTTGTAGATTCATAAGCTCCTCACCAATTGTAGAAACTACTCTTGCATACATCTTCCTTATTTCCTATAAAAAAAATGTGTCAGTAAGAGACAATTGCTACATGAATGCAGGACCACTTTATATACATTCCAAGTGACTAAAAGCACATGTTGGATAAAACTTTGTAGTTTTTCTACCATTTGCACTCATGGGATCATGCAATATGCCTCGAATGCTCTTCCTTTCTACCTTTACCCTTTCAACAACCTTCTCCTCATCCTAATATACAAGGGCATCATCAGGCTTAAGTGCTTCTTCTTGGGCAAGAGGAAAATACTAGAAGCAATAAACCTACATAAATTTTGACACGTTATTTTCAAGATATAATGATCTGTATTCTATCAAATTATAAATTACAACAACACATTTCCCATGAGGAAATAGATGCATCCTCCAACATTCTTCCTTCCAATTATCTTTCCTTTATTGAGTTATTGCTTCCACATGTCCACTTCATTGCATAGTTCATTCAACATATATGTTGCCCAATCATATTTACCAATTCCTTTACATGTTTCATGTATAACCTTTAAAACACGGTCACTAACCCCTATACTTGCTATTGGACATAGTAAAGTTCCTAATGTATACATTAGAAACAACAACTCAAATTGAGCATCCTGTTTCCCGGATGTTATCATTTTCAAAATATTCTTGTAGGGCATTCTAAAATAAGTTTCTTTCAATTTGTTAAATTATTTTTCATTAATATCTACTTCTCCAGTTATCTCTTTGCCTTCATTCCTTATGCCCATCAAATTTTGTACATCCTTTGAATTTATTTTTCTTATTTTTCCTCTAATGCATATTTCTTGGGTTGGGGGGGTCAAGTGCCCGTATCAATTCTCCATAGATATCTTTGTGTATTTTCTTACGTCCTATACTGAACAGTTTATTAAAGCCAATCTTCTCGCACCTTTTCCTTAATTTGTCCTTTCTCCTAACATACTTTGCAACCTCTGAAAACTGACTGGGAGAGCAAAGAGCATAAAAGGGTATAGTATATTTTGCAATTGTCTCTCCTCTCTCCTCCTTGGCTTTCTGTGAATATTCCTCCTTCTTCGCTGCTAACAACTTCTTCCATGCTTTTGTTATATCTCCTTGTCCTTCGCCAATTGATTTATACTTGCCGTTGTTCTTCTTGTAGAATTCTTCTACAAATTTTGCATAACCAGAGATATTGACCTTCCTTTCTCCCTTCATCTACAATTGATTGAAAATTCATAAAGTTTAATATTAGTGAAAATCACAATCACAACACGTATGACACACATTAACCACCTACATGTATAACTATATATGCATGCTTGTCAATTTCCTAAGTGAAGTTGTTAATATCCTAACTTTAGTTGTTATCAACAAATAACCATTTAGTTGTTAATACCCTATACACTAATTGTTAATTTCTTAAGTCAAGTTGTTATTGTCCTCACCCTACTTGTCACCAGCAAATAAACATTTAGTACTTAATATCCTGTACAATATTTGTCAATCTCCTAAGTGAAGTTGTTAATGTCCTAACCTGACTTGTCATTAGCAAATAACCATTCAGTTGTTAATGCTCTCTACACTACTTGTCAATTTCCTAAGTCAAGTTATCATTGTCCTCACCTTACTTGTCAATAGAAAATCAGCATTTAGTACTTAATATCCTGTACATACTTGTCAATTTTTCTAGGTGAACATGTTATTCACCTACAACATACTTGTCACCAGTCACCAGCAAATACAGGTTTACTTAATTATATATATATAGTTAGTATAAACACATGCACACACAAGTTAACTTTTTCCACTAAGTGGCTCCAGAAATTTTCTATTCCTCAACTATGTAACTCTTGATCTCAATACGAACCGTATCAACTCAAAATTGTATGATTCTTTCTTTAATTTCACCAATAATATCTCTAATCTTGACCTTAGCAGCAACTATTTCTATGGGCAAGTACTAAAAGCCTTGTTCAAGCTCTAAAAGTTAAAAAGTTTAAGGCTAAGCTTAAATTTTAAGCTCAAAGGATCAATTCTAGAGTGGATAGGCAAACTTGAACATTTACAGGAATTTGATATCCACCATAGTTTGTTCTCTAGTTCAATTCCATCTATATGCTTGTTCAAATGGTTTTAAATCTCTCAAAGTTATCACATCTATATGCCTGTTCAAATGGTTTAAAATCTGGCTTTGATCCTAATTGAGTCCTACCATTTCAACTTGATTTTTTGAATTTAGGTAACACAAGTCTAGGTCTTAATGTTCCGGCATGGATATATACACAAAGGTCTCTACAAACACTACACATTTATGAATCAGGGATTTCAAGCATAGATGTAGATGTCTTCTAGAGCTTTGCTGCAACAATAGATACGGTCAACCTATTATATTACATTGAACTCATCTCTTACAGTTCTAAGTCACCATAATTTCACACGAGGTATTCCACAATAATTAGCAAATTTCCAGTCATTCTTTACAATTGTAAGAAACATTTTATGGATTTAAAGTTCAGTTCTTTCATAAGCAGGTTAGTTTAAATACATCCAAAATCTAAAAATCAAATGAAAAAAAAATAGTTTCAGATACCAATATAGCAACAAAGATAGGATAAACATAGAACACTAACAATAATCAAACACTTACAATGGAGGCACGTAATGAGATTTTGGAGGAAGATCGAATATCCTTAACACCGTCTTCTACATATTTAGGTTTCCCTTCTCGCAGAGCTCACAGGGAGCAAGGAGCAAAGGGATGAATGGATCTTAGTTTAGGGGATAAATGGCAGACCAATGGCGGAATACAACCAAATTTCAAAGGAAGATCGATGCGCAAGGTTTTGGTCTGAATTTCTCTCTCACTCTCAAACTCCAAGTGCGATCGAGACAGGAAAATGGAGGAGAAGAGGATGCTTCCGAATCAAACACACAATAGTGCAGTGATGAGAGGGAGTTCAATAACTGGCAGAGTGGGAAGTTTCAAAATGGGTGCTACCATACGCAAAAATGGGTTCTGCTTCCTTCTTTTATTTGTTTTTCCCCTTTAAATTAGCTAAGAGCAAATTGGTCTTTTTATTTTTAGAATCAATTACCTCTAAGGACTATGGGACCTCATAATAATTTGCCTTATACGTGGGACCTAAGAGTATTTAAGTTTAATATGTGAGACCTCATTGTATTTTTCCCAAAAAAATACTTCCCACCGCATTTGCACTTATTTTTTAGGTAGGAATTTAGAATCCTAGTTCATAGAATTAGAGTTGGAAATACAGGCAGGCCCGACCCTTAAGGGCCTAAGCCCTTGAGCTCAGTTCTCCATTTTTAGCCCCTTTTCTGAAACCCAGCCCTTATATAAAGGGCTTAAGGCTAGGCCCGGAAGCCCTGTTCTAAAAAATTAAAATAAAATTAAAAATTAAAAAATAATTAAAATATTTTAAAATTAAAATAAAATTAAAATCCTCACAATGTTTTAAAAATTAAACAACATATTTAGAAATCTAAACAACTCATATTCATCAATCAAAACTCAAATCCTCCTCATCCTCATCATCTATATATAAAACATTAGATTCCTCGAATGTAAGTGCACTTGTTAAAGATAGAGGTGGAGATTCAAGGTCAATTACCTTTACAACTTCTTCTTCATCACCTACAATAAATATTAACCAAATTTTGTCATTACTAATCAAATATATATATATATATATATATACATATGTATATGTATATATATAAGATAACCAAGCTTATCAGGGTTTGGAGGGCCGTCCGAGCCCGAGCTCTTTTTTACAAGGCTTATCAGGGCTAGGCCCTCAAGCCTAGTTCCTTTAAAAAAAAATTTTAAATCCTAAACTTTTATTTAAACAGGACCTCTAAACCGGCCCTCCAAGCCTAGCCCTTATTTTCAACTCTACATAGAGTGCTTGCATAATTTTCAGTAGGATACTTCTTGGAAGGTTGGGCTAAATATCACCTGATAAAAACTTTAAAATATAAGGAACATATGCATTTTCACTGATGAAGTTTTTGTCCCTGATAGTGTCCTTTCCTAGATTTTCACTATTGTTAATCACATTTTAATATGCTTTTCTACTTTAGGTCTTTGATGTAATTTTTCTTAGTTTATAATTTTAAGTTTTATTTTGGAACCTTGTACAATTTTTCTCTTTGAGCTAATGAATTTTTCCATTACAATCAAAAAATGATATTTTTTTACCGGTTAAAAAGACGTACTCTCTCCATTCAAAAATATAAAGTATTTTTAATCAAATCTCACCTTTCAATAAAGTAGTTACTTACTTTTCAACTAACCCTATCTTTTCATATTTATCTCTATTAAATACCCTATAATAAATATAAAGTTATTATTAATAGGGCACTTTTGAAAAAAAAGCAATAATTACATTTTGAAAGACTAAAAATGTCTTACGTTTTTTAACGGAGGGAGTATAAAATTAAACATATTTTTCAAAAAAAGACATTTTTTAAATAAATGCAGCAGGACAATGTTTTTTTAAAATTAATGGCCACAGATTAAAAAACACAATATGACATATTTTATCAAATTAATCATGTAATGCTTCTGAAAATAATGTAATAATAAATAATAAATTACGTTAACGATAATATAGAAAAAAAAGTGCCATTGAATATTGTTTTTAATTTTTTTAAAAAAATGTAGCACTTGATCGCAAAAAGAAAGCCACACTGATAATTGTTTATCTCTAATTAATTAAAGAGTAAAGAAAGTAAGGAAGGTAACGAATTAGGAAACTTCGTGACCACATTCGACCTCCGCGGCCATTCACTTAGAAAGTCGATTTTTTCCAACAATTTCCAGGAAACTTCCTGTGTAACTAACAATTACTACTGCTTTTGCATCCTTGGCCACCAAACAGGAATCTGTCATATATTGCAGCCGCAAGGGCTGACGGGGATTATTGTTAGACGTGCATTAAATAATGGAGACATTATCAATTGTTTATTTCAATTGACGAGAAGATTTTACAAGAAACAAATATATATATAAAAAACTCTATTTAAAATATATAAATAATAATGAAATTCCGCTAAATATTTTAGGCATTCACAAGCACAGCAAATTCAAAAAAAGTAAAACCTCTCGTTTCTAAATTGGACCCAAGTACCACGGCTAGGCCGACCATGTTTACCCTCTTCAAACTTAATATGACAACCCATCCAGGATCAATCTTCATTCGGGCTCTAAGAAAATGGATATTCTCATCGTCGCCTTTATTACTCTCATAATCATAGAAATCACCAATCACATCGCCCGGCAATGAAGAAGTGGAAAAAGAAGAACCAGATATTTAAAAAAAAAAAAGTTAAAAACCCTTAGAAGAACCGGATATAAAAAAAAAGTTAAAATCACTTTCTCCCTCTATTTAAAAATATAAAATATTTTTAATCGAATTTTACCCCCTAATAAAATAGTTATCTACTTTCAAATTAACTCTATCTTTTTATATTCACCCTTATTAAACATCCTATAATAAATATAAAGTCATTATCAATAGAGATACTTTAAAAAAAAGGCAATGATTATACTTCAAAATATTAAAAATGCCTTACATTTTTTAACATCCAACTTCTTAAAAAATGCCTTACATTTTTAAACGGAGGGAGTATTCTTTTAGATCTATCTATCTGCCATTTTTGTTACAAATCTCCAACAAAAAGCAAGATGGAAGATGGAAAAACTACAAACCCAACGGATAAAAAATCGAGAGAGAAGTTTTCGGGCTTGAATTTTTAGATTGTGGAAAATAAGAGATGACCGACTAATACTCATTTCCTATCTTATTCTCAGGATTTTTCATTTTTTATATAATCAAGAAAAAATGTAAGATCAATTGCACGCGAGTGAAAAGCCTGACAAGATAATAATAAAATATTTTTAATTATACCAATATCTTGAAAGTTGGGAATATATTTCGGTAAGTGCTATCTTCTGTTTTGAATTTTTCTTCATGAAATTATGGCTGCATTAATTTAATTAATTCTAATGCATAACATTAATACTATTTCATTTTTTTGTTGTATTATATTTTTCCAAATGATAAAACTTGGTTTGAAAAAATTAAAATATTTTATTTTTTAATTTTCAGGATTTTTTATTTATTTACTCCATAGTAGGAGAAAATGGGGAAGATATGTGAAATATGTTAAATTATTCTTTTTAAAAAAAACTGCTAAATTAATAATTTTAAAAAATTAAAATAAAAAATATAAATTTTCTGTCTTTAAATGAATATTCTCATTTATTTAAATATTCATTTTCTCATAATCAAATGCACATGTATATAAATTAAATTATATTATTTTAACTAAGTCCAATTTGACTCCAGTTAACTCTCCATCAAACCACTAATCCTTAACTCACTGTCTTGATTGGTTCAATTTTTAAGACCTTGGTTTCTGATAGACTCCCTTTGGTTCTTATTATAGGACTTAACCATTTTATGTATATTAAGAAAAGTTAATTTTTTTAATATCATAAAAAAATTAAATATACGCTCATTTTTATCTTTAATTTTAAATAATAATACAATTATATTAAATATTTTCACGCTAATAAAAGAGGGATAAAATTGAAAATAGTAGTTTAATCATTACAAAATATCCCATATTTTGAATTAAAAATTATTTTTAGAATGTGTCTTATAAATAGGATCAAAGAAAGTATGTGTGTATATATATATTATAATTTAACCAAAATTAATTACTGTTATATATTTTTATTATTGTTTAATTAATAAAATTATATATTATTACCTATTTTATTAATTTATAAATAATGATAAAAATTTTTGGCCTGGGACCAATAAAGATAGCTAAAACTATAGTTATTCTGATATATATTTTATTATTAAAAAAAACAGCCATATCATATTGCTTTAATGTATTTTAAGAGGAGGGGTATTCCTGAGATTTTATATTTGTGTTTCCTTTTCTTTGATATCTTTGATACAAGTGCAACCGTTTTTCTTCACTCAGACCTTTATAATTTATTGGGAAACATAAGTATTAGTTCATATAGTTTTGGCGCGCTTTAGTATTGGTCATTGTAATTTTTTTTTTAATGTTCCACATCGTTTTAAATTTTTCCTTCTACAACATTAGTTGCTCTATTTTTAAATATGGATAGAGGGATGAATAGGAAGAATGATAGAGAGGTCTCAAAAGGATTAATTAATTTAAGTTAGGTCTTAAATATTAAATTTCAGAAATTTGCAACTCAATCTCAATCTTGCAACTCTATTATGATGAATTTACAACTTCTATTCTAAATTTTCACAAGAAAAATAAATTTTTTTATTCTTCAACCATGTTAAAACTTAAGAAACAAGTTGCAAATTCATCATAATGTAGTTGTAAAATTAAAAGATCGAGTTGCAAATTTTTAAAGTTTGGCAGTTGAAACCTCATTTAAATTAATTGGTCATTTTGAGATTTTTTTGTCATTCTCCTGGGATGAATATGTGACATTAATAATGGTGTTAAATTAACAATGTTAATGAGGATGCTAACATGTGTAAAACATAATGAGTTGATCATTTGAATTAGCAGCAGATAAAAAAGGGAAATGATTGATATTTGACAAAGATTGTTTTGGACTTGTAGAGACAAATAAGTCTTTCATCTAATGTATTCAATATTCCATTTTAACACTATTTATATCACACATCGTCCCTCTAAGTATATTTAAAAATAAAAATACTAACATTACATATACAAAAAACTATAGGGACCTGCAGTACATGAATCAATAATAAAATATGACAAAACTATTGGAATTAATAATTATATTTTTCCTAACTAATTTATTGGAAAAATGACAATTAAGAACCTCCTAAAGACATTAATTCTAATTAAGGATCATAAAATATTGAAATCCCAATTAAAGTTCATATACTTTAATAGAGGGTAACCAGCAAAGGATGTGATCCATCACACATCCCTTAAGCCTTGGATTGGGTAATCTTTTCATGACTAAAACATAATTATGTTTTAGTTTGAATTAGAACATGTGCAAATATTTTTTATAGTAATAAAAGTTTGAACATTTTTGTAGACATTTTGACAAAACTTTCTCTGTAAATAAGATATTTTAAAAATTCTACAAGACAATGTTTCAATCAAAAATATCAAGCCAATCAGGAGCAAAGCTCCTTTCAGCCAATAGAGAAAATATATAACCACATAAACAACCTAACTACAGATTATGTGGAACACCTAACAATAAGTTTACAAAATAAAATTTCATAATTAAAACTTTACATCAAGAAAAAGTGTAATCCTTAACTCCTCCACTTCTAATCAATCATAAACTCCTCAATGTTCAGTAGGTGGTTCAATGTCAACTATACTATCTGAGACCAAAATTATTTTTTAGTAAATAACGTCTCAATAATAAATAATTAAAGATGAATAAAAGAAAAGTTAAAAACAATTATGTAAATTAAGCAGACAATGATTTACATAAAAATTCAAACAAATTTAGAATAAAAGGATTCTAGATAACTTTAAATGAAGTCTTGAACCATTAAATTATCATATCAAATATTATTATCACTTGATTTCAAGGAAGCAAATAAATGAAATAAGTAATAAATAAATTACTAATTAAAAACAATGGGACATAAAATCATTTAAAAAAATTGATTGCATATTCATAGAGACTTATTAGAATAATTAACAAATGTGGACACATAGTTCATGAGTACAAATAATCAAATGTGGCTTATGTCATGAAGACAAATGTGAACACACAGTCCACAAAAGTAAGTAACTAGACATGGTCGAAGCTACAAAATAAATGCAGGTACGAGACCCACAAATAATAAGAGTGAGAGTAGAGCACACAAAAATCACACTAACTAGTCATTAACCATGGCGTGCCAAGGGCTAATAGAACTGTTATTAACAACCAGCGTTCTATATACAGTTTCTTTGTAAATTCACTTACAGATATACGAGAAAATCATCACTTTCAAAATATAATTTCTCTTTTTAATATCAAACTCACATGAAACATATAAAAGCATCAATATTTCTAAATATGAAAATTCACAATTAATATCTCATAAACTGTTCACAAATTTTTATAATTGACTTTATCAAATGAATAACTACTAGAATTTATAAAAGCATTTTCATCAATATAAAAAGTATAAGTCATGACTTTAAAAAGTAGAGTAACATTACCCACTTACTTGTAATGTTCTCAATTTTTGAAGATTTTCTCCATTTTAATTCCTATCAAAATCTTCTTCTTCCACACCCCCTATAATAATATAAGATAATACAATTTAATTAAATCCCTATAATTATAAAGATTTCTTTCTACTTCTAATTCAATTCCAAAATTAAATCATAAGATAACACTACACTTTATAAATTAATAACCATAAAACTTTCAAGAATTCACTTAATCTTTCAATAATATAAATAAATTTCTTTGCAATATTTGATTTAAATTCACAAATGAGCAACACCCAAGCCAATTCATGTTTCTTGTGAGATCCAACAAAGTTATAAAAAAAAATTCCTATTCAAGTATCTCCTTTTGAAATTTTTAAATTAAATTCATAAGATAATAGCATCCTAATCAATTATGTCTTTCAAGTAATTTAATGAAATTTTTAATAATTATAATTTCAAACAAAACTCTCTTTAATTGGAATAGAAAACATACCAAACTTTACAGAATCATCCTCTGCTAAATACTAAAAGATATTAGCTCATGCTCGTATTTTCTATTCATCTTGGGTATGAAAAATCTGCTCTCATGTGTGCGAACAATCTAAGCAAAAAATTGTAGTCTTCGATGGAGTGGATTGGCATTTGGGTGATCACCTTCTCCCCCTCTTGGTAATAGGTAATTACATTCATTATTTCTTTTTCATCTTCTTCCTTCTCCTGCATGAAAAATCTAAAATCTTACAAATTTCCTCTTCTCTATCTTTTATGGCTTATCTTCTCTCTTAGGTGAATGATAATTTTTGTATCTTTATAAATGATATTTTACATTATTTCTCTTCTATAACTAAGAAAAAAAAAAGATCTTGTTGATGATTATATAGATTATATATATACATACACAATAAATGATTTCTGACATAGATAGTATTGAAAAAAATTGAGTGAAAAAAAAAGATGTAACGTGGATGCTGATTTTTTTTTTCTATTTCGTGATGAAAAGTATGCTGATGTTGAAAAATGTAAGAGGAATGATGAATTATTGTAGTCATAGTTGGGATTATGGGAAGGATAATTGTGAAGTAAGATACAGATAGTGTCAAAAAAATTGAGTGAAAAAAAATAAAAATGTAATGTGAATGATGATTTTTATCTGTTCTGTGATGAAAGGTGTGCCGATGTTAAAAAATGTAACATGAATGATGAATTGTTGTAGTCATAGTTGGAATTACAAGAAGGATAGTTGTGAAGTAAAACATAGATGATGTTGAAAAAAATTGAGTGAAGAAAAAGAAAGATGTAACGTGGATACTAATTTTTTTCTGTTCTGTGACGAAAAGTGTGCCAATATTGAAAAATGTAACATAGATGTTGAATTGTTGTTGTTGTAGTTGGGATTACAAGAAGGATAGTTGTAAAGTAATAAATTTATATATTGCTCCTAGTTGTTTCATATTTATTTCCTATATGGGAAGTATTTCAACAAAAGATGTATTAATTTGTGAGTAATTTTGAATGCAAGATGGAAGATTTCTTACCGTAGTTGCCGCCAAAATCTCCCTCTAAGTAAGAGCTTGAAGGTATATCACCCTTTTTCCCATGTTCAATACAAAAATATAGTTTCAAAACAAGAAGGTTATAGCTTCAACTTTATTGATGGGTGTTGGACAAAAGTCCAATTTGACAATGCAATTATATTTATAAAAGCATCTGTGCACAAGAAAAATTTATAGCTTCATGATAATTTCGGTGGAAACCATTGATTTGTTTTAGTTGACCGAGCTACATTATGAAGATTATGAAGACAATACCTTTTCAGAACCACCACAAACTGTACTTCTCCCAAGACGACCACACACCAAGTGATGAAAGTCACAGTTTCAAAACAAGAAGGTGTACCATTGCTCAAGATGTAATTAGGCTAGACATACCAAGAATAGATATAAAAATCTCAATCCAATAATAAATATAGGGATTGAAAGAGGGTGAAAACCATATGCATATTAATTGATTTGAAATTGAAATTTATTTGGTTTTTATTTATTTAGTGTGTTTTGTTGTTGAATGACTTTTTGTACAGACATGCACACCATATTTTTTATACTTATAGTGGTGACAAGTCATGTAAATAAGTTTGCAGTTTATTTTATTTTTGGGAAGCAAACTACACAAGTATCATTTAGGTATATGGGATATTTTATATGAAAAAAGAGATGCAAATATAGTGTATATGTATTGAAATCAGTATAATGTAATGCTGATGTCTATTTTAAGTTTAATTATGTGCAAGTGTAACTGCTGTAATAACATAAGACTACTGAAATCACTAACGTAGAATGGAAAATTATTATTGTAACTTGAGAAAACATGGACCCTACTTGAAAATAGATTTTTCCTTAGTATCAGAGAAACTTTTGGAATGTTACAAGGTCATTTATGAATATACTAATATGGCATGAGAATATTACTATTGTATCTTGTGAAAATATGAAACCCCACTTGAGAATAGATTGTTTCCCACAATTTCAGAAACTGAGCTTTGAAAAGTTCTAATATCAGTTATGAATATACTAAAATGGCTTGGGATTCACTAAAGTCAGTCAAGATAACTCACCAATAACTTGTCAAATTTTATGTTTGTTAATGTATAATCAACTCCATTTGGAGTTCACTAACGTGGTATAGGAATATTAATATTGTATTTTATGAAAAACATGAAACCCCACTTGAAATATGATTGTTTAACAAAAAATAACTTGTCCAAATTGAAATTCACAAATGTTAATGTATAGGAATATTAATATTGTATTTTATAAAAACATGAAATCCCACTTGAAATATGATTGTTTAACAAAAAATAACTTGTCCAAATTGAAATTCATAAATGTGACTTGAAAATTTACTAATGTTGCTTGGAAATTCACTAACATTAATCAAGATAATTCACCAATGACTTGTCCAATTTCTTATAAATTTAGCAAAAAAATACTTAGAATTATTGCCGTATCATATACATTGAGCCACAGAAAATACTTAAGTACATAAAGTTTTAATTTACATCATATATATAACCAAAACATAACTTGTGAAAGTCTATATCACAATTATCTAATCTATGCATTCAATCTTTTTGGTCCTCCATGCCTAATATTTGAAATAGATATTATTACTTGTGAGGTTATTCCATTGTGTGGATGAGTCACTAACTAATATAATAGTTCAAAGCTCATTTCACTCAATTGTTCCTACACAATTAGAGCAAGTCAATTAATGGGGGCATAGTATGATCGCATCATTTCTCTTGCACAATATTGTTGCACTATCTAAGGTAAATAATGATATACATACCACAATTAGCTCTACATGAAATTTTTTTCAAGATAAAATTTGTTAATAATTTATCACTTTACAACTATCCTTTTCATAATCCCAACTATGACTACAATAATTTAGCATTCATGTTACATTTTTTAACATCGGTGTAGTTTTTATCACAGAACAGAAAAAAATTAGCATTCATGCTACATCTTTCTTTTTTTTTACTCAATTTTTTTAGCACTATCTATCTCAAAAATTATTTATTGCGTGTGTGTATATAATCTATATAATCATGAACAAGATCTCTTTTTTTTTTCTTAGCTATAAAAGAGAAACGGTGTAAAATATCATTCACAAAGATACAAAAATTATCTTTTGCTTAAGAGAGAAGAGAAGACATAAAAGATGTAGAAGAGGAAAACTGTAAAACTTTAGATTTTTTACGTAAGAGAGGGAAGAAGATGAAAAAGAAGCAATAAACGTAATTATCTATCACCAAGAAGGGGAGAAGATGATGACTTAGATGACGATCCACTCCATCAAAAACTACAATTTTTTGCTTAGATTTTTCCCACATATGAGAGTAGATTTTTCATGCCCAAAACAAATTGAGACACAAGCATGTGCTGATATCTTTTAGTGTTTAGTGAAGGACAATTTTGTAAAGTTAAATATATTTTTTTCCAATTAACGACCATAGTCCTTAATTGAGATTTCAATATTTTATGATCTTTAATTGGGATTAATGTCTTTAGAGGGTCCTTATTGAAGTTTGACACTTAAAACTTTACTTGAATTAATTGATTCTTTTGAGATCTTTTTGTCATTCTCCTAGGATGAATATGTGACATTAATAATGGTGTTAAATTAACAACGTTAATAAGGATGCTTACATGTTTAAAACATAATGAGTTGATCATTTGAATTAGCAGTAGGTAAAAAAAAAAAAAAAGAGAGATGATTGATATCTGATAAAGATTGTTTTGGACTTGCAGAAACAAAACTTGTCAATATCAAAAAGTAATTTCTAGCCATTATGAGTTAAGTCTTTTATCTAATATATCAAATAATCCTAATTTAACATTGTTTATATCACACATCATCACTTTAAGTATATTTAAAAATAAATAGACTAACATTGTATATATAAAAAATTATAGGGTCTTGCATTGAAAAAAAAGTACATGAATCGATAATAAAATATAACAAAATTATTGAAATTAATAATTATATTTTTCCTAACTAATTTATTTACTGCCCAGACAAGTTTTTAATTCTTTTTTGCCTTTTTCTCCCATCTCTTTACTTCTTTCCTTGCCTTTTCCTTCCTCCATTACCAAACGGGCCTACCTCATCCAACAGAAACCTCTGCTATGTATTGCCTTCGCCAGCCTTAGATGGGGACAGATTCATTATTCTTAGACGACCGAGAGACGTTATCGATTGCTTATCTCTGATTTAGAAAACAAAAAAAAAAAAATGAAGACTTTGAGACCCGCGTATTGACTTGACTCTGAGGCGCGGGGGTTTCCTGTGAATTTCCTAAGTAACTATCAGTTGATAATTATATATGAAACCCTCCTATGTTTGCACTATCAGATACCCACTGAATCTCATCATCACTTTTGAGTTTTTCTTGAACAGTTTGAGGATTGAAGATGACCCAGAAGCAATCTAAACTGTAAGTGAATTTTCAACTTTTTTATTAATATTCCTTTTACCTTAAGGATAACTTTTCTGCTTCTTACTATTTCTTTGTCTGAAATGCTTTGCTTGTTCTTTCGATTGCAGATTTAGCTGTGGATTAGAGTTGGCATCTTTCGTGGCCAGCTCTGACCTTCTCACTTCTTCATGTAAGCTTATCTCAGACCTGTACGCAGAAACCCATTCAGGCCAGAATCTGTTCTGGAAAATAGATAGCGAATCAGGTTTGACAATTATAGCGTTTGGGTCAACCCAAAATCATGTTCAATATGATTTGCTTCATTCGATCGACAAGGACGACAATCCCTTCAAATTTATCTGTTCCAAACCCAACCCCAATGTCTCTCTTAATCGGTCTGTATTTTCCCTGTTCAATGAATGCCGAACCCAGCTTGATCAACTAAAATCAGAATCAGAGGTACGTACTTCTTCTTTATCTCTTTTTATAACCTGGAGATGCAAGAGGAGTTATTATGAACTTTTTTTCAAAAGCAATTTGACGTCTTTTTGTATAAGCATATTGATTTGCTTGCTAGACGATTGAACTAGAGCAAAATCGTTGTTCTGATTTGTTTTCTAGTTCATCTTGTACTTCGGTTTCAAGTTTGTGTTTGTCTTTGTCTTTGGGCCCAGGGAATTTTTAATTCCTTGGTCCTTTTATTTCCTTTTAATAAGGATGACTTCTGTTTAATAAAAAAAAAAAATTGAAACCAAGTGACATTCATATGTTAGGTGTGGGCTCAGTGGCGGACACAAGGAAACCAGGGGAGCCACTCTCTAATTTTCTTTTTATTTTTTTCTTTGTGAAATGAGTTACATGTTTTTTACCCCAGAAATATATTTGGCTATATTTAGTACTAACAAAATTTAATTTTACCTACCAACAAAAGTTAGCGTGACCGGTAAAGCCAAAAGCTCTTAAAAACTTAAATGTTTGAATATCAATCTTTATATATGTAGTAATTTAATTGAGAGATGTCTACCATTCCTTTTCCATATATTAGGAGAAAAAAATCTCTATTGTTGGATGACTCTACTCCTTATGCTATCAAAGGGGAAAAAAAAGCTTTAATTAGTTACTAAACATACAATGATATTTGGAAAAAGAATATTTTTTTCTTTCCAATAAAATAGATATAGACATAAGATTTACTGTGTCAAGTAAGCAATAAAGCTTTTTAAATTGAAAACATTTTTAGATTCTAAGAATGCATTGAAATCATTTAATACTAGAAACATTTGCAATTTTGTTAAAAAATTTCACTTTTCAAATTTTTCTAACCAAGAGAAAAATTTGATTGTAACATAAATTATAGTATTATGAGCTTGATGTGTCCAAATATCCTTATTTTCAGAACTTGACTAATACAAATGAACTATGTCAAATTTTTGTAGAGGTTGAAAAATCTAATTCTTATTTATTGATGATTTTTATTTCATGAAAAATCAATGAACAAGACTTTAAAAATGAAAGTACATATTTATTTTAGTTATATATTTTTTATAAAATTCAATATGAATTTGTTGAAGTATTTATGTATTATTAATTATGTCTACGTATATTGTTTCTAATCGGCCCGCCTTACTTAAACATTCTGGCCCATCCCTCAGTATCTATGATTATATACGTATGTATTATTAAATATGATTTTTCTATATTGTTTGTATTATTAATGCAGATCAATCTCGAAAAACCAGTGATTGTTACTGGACATGCTGTTGGGGGATCTATTGCTTCTCTTTTCACTTTATTGCTGTTAGAAAAGATGGATCCGGAAAAGAAACATAAACGTCCACTCTGCATCACCTTTGGTTCTCCACTTCTTGGAGACCAAAAGCTTCAACAAGCTTTATCTCAAAGTTCTTATTTGAACTCTTGCTTTCTACATGTGATCTCTCTCAAGGACCCATGTCTTGCCTCCCCAATTTCTGATGACTACAGATCCTTTGGAATATTCCTCTTCTGTTCTGATCATGGCTCTGCTTGTTTTGAGAACCCTGATTCTATTCTGAAGATTCAAAAGGGCACGAGTCAGCTGAATCAAGGACTGCAAATTCATGATTATGAACATATTGTGTGGAATCTTAATCACAAGGCAATTTGCAAAGAGCCTGGTGTAATTCCCAACAGTATCCCTCATTCTGATGAATTCAAGGCATGCATCAGTTTGCAGTTTTGGGCTCTGGGATTTCCACAATTGCAGCAGGTACCTCAAATTCATATTTGTTCAATCTAAAATGAATTCAAATGTTAAAAACTGAAACAAACTGAATGAGGATTTGATATAACCTGGTTTTTGAAATTGATTTGTGTCAGGCAATTAACCTGGAGAATTTGATGAAAGAACTGCATGTGACTCTGGATAAGAAGAAAAGGTTTATCCCAAACAAGAAGTTGGATAACATGAAAATAAATATGGCCTATTTGGAGTGGTACAAGAAGGTTTCGAAGGAGAAGGGAATAGGTTATTACGACTGTTCTAAGATGCAGTATGATGAACCTGACCACCATGTTATCAACTTCAGGAAGCAACTCAACCTATACTGGGAACAGATGGTGGAAGAGGTAGAGAAACAGCCCCAAAAAGAAGGTGCAGCTTTTCGTACCCGATGGCTCTATGCTGGTACTAATTACAGGAGAATGGTGGAACCATTAGACATTGCTTGTTACTACAAGGAGGGAGGAAGAGACTACATAAAACAAGGAAGATCTGAGCATTATAAGCTGCTAGAGAAGTGGATGGAAAGTGACAAGAAGGAACCTGGTAGTAATGAGTTGGAAAATAGGCAGAACGTACGATCTATATTGACTTTGGATTCTTGCTTTTGGGCACATGTCGAAGAGGCTCTCATTTCGTCTCAAAAACTTAAGGCTGTAGCATCCAATGCAACAGAGAAGCAAGAGGCGGTGAATAGTTTGGATAAGTTTGAGAAGTATGTTTATGGGTTGCTAAAGAAGTATGCAGTTTCACCAGAGATTTTCTTGGAGAAAAGTAGCTTCATGCGTTGGTGGAAGGAGTACTATACAATCAAGGGAGGAGCTTCCCATGACTCTGAACTTGCCAGCTTCATGAAGAACCGAGCCAACTATAAGAAGTATGAGGATGGTGCTTATGATTTCCGCTAAAAGACCAAGGTTTTTAAGGGCAATTGTACGCAGGAGTAGGACTTCCAAATGAATTAGGATTTCAGTTTAGTTCGCATTCGATTTGTGTTCTATTTCTCTAAGAGATTTTGGAGGTTTGGCTTCTTTATGTTGAATGGATGCTTGTAAATTATCATATCTTTTAACATGATTTTTGTGGGAGAATTTCATGTTAACACCATCGATAGGACATTATATCAAATGAGGATAAAAGAATTATGAAAACTCACTACAATACCAAGAAACTTAATTGAAAATTATGTTTCATAATCAAATGACCATGATACCTTTTATAGTTTTAACAAGTAGCATCATTGAATTAATCAATAAAATTAAAATTTTAACAAATTAGTATGGCATTTCAAATTTTTTAAAGGATTAATCTCACGAATACAGGTTGTAAAGATACTTTGGTAAAAGAATAAAATAGGGGCACAGAACCGCGCCACAATGTGTAGGGTTGAATTGCTTTTTCTTTTTTAATTGCAAATTCTGGCCCTAGAGATTTTAATATTAAGTAATGTGCAGGGTTGAATTGACTTTTTTTTTTTGAAATTGCAAATTCTATCACTAGAGATTTTAATATTAACGGCGGTGGAGCGCTTTCAAGTCAAGATGGTGCAATATTACTGTTTACATGTTAAAAAATAGAAAAATCATAACTTTAAATCCTTACACTTTGTTCGCATTTTGCTATAGGTCCCTATACTTTTTTAATATTATAAGTCCTTACACTTTTATTTTTTGGTGTTTTAGATTCCTAAATAAATAAAGTATAGCAACCTTGGAGGGACCTAAAATATCAAAAGAAAAAGTATGAAGACCTAAAACACTGAAAAAAGTGCAAAGACTTATAGCAAAACGCTCGCAAAGTGAAGGAATTCAAAGTTATATTTTTTCTAAAAAAAAAAATAAAACAATATCACCCATAGTTAAATATATGTAAACTTGATCATTACTTGACCAACACAATTACAAAAAATGACCTTTTACAAAAATTAATACTAATTATATTCATTAAATAATAAATAAATTTTAATAAACTAATATTATTTCTTACTCATATAAAATATAGAAACATTATTTTGACTGATCACTTTGACTAGCTACTGAGTGATTATCGGATCATCAATCCTGAAAACATAGGTAAGTAATTAAAAATATTATATTTGTTTTAATAAAATCTTATTAAAATATTAAGTATTTCAAGATTAAATAATTTAAATATTATTATTTATAAATATCCTTGATGTGATAAAAAAGGAGGTGACAAAACTTCTTTCTACAGGTATCATTTGTCCTATTTCTGATAGCCAATGGGTGAGTCTAGTATAGGTAGTGCCAAAGAAGAGCGGGATCACAATTGTAAAGAATGAACAGAACGAGTTGATTTCTATGAGAGTGCAAAATAGCGGGAGGATGAGCATCGACTATAGGAAGTTAAATGATGCAACCAGGAAGGATCACTTCCCTATACCTTTTATTAATCAAATGTTAGAGAAATTAGCAGGCAAATCTCACTATTGTTTTCTAGATGATTTTTCAAGATATTTTTAGATTTGCATAGCTCCGGAGGATCAAGAGTATACAACATTGGATGCCATTTGGATTATGCAATACCCAAGCCACATTCCAAAGATGCATGATAAGTACTTTGTAGATTTGCTAGATAATTGCATAAGGGTTTTTATGGATGGTTTCATTGTATATCGGGATTCACTTAATGAATGTCTAATGAATTTAGATAAAATACTTGAATGATGTATTGTGAAAAAATCTTGTAATAAACTTTAAAAAATGTCATTTCATGGTTAGACAAAGTATAGCATTGGGTCATGTTGTTTCTAAGAGGGGGATAAAAGTTGACAAGGCTAAGGTAAATGTGATAACTTCTTTACCTTATCCTATTAATGTTAGAGAGGTCTGTTCTTTCCTTAGAGATGTAGGATTCTACAAGAGGTTCATACAAGATTTTAGCAAGATAACCTTGCCACTCTCAAGATTGCTGTAGAAAGATGTGAAATTCAAATTTGATAATGCTTGTGAGCAAGCATTTGATGAGTTAAAGAAGAGATTGACCACTCCGCCAATCATTCAACTGCTAAATTAGGATTTACTTTTTCAATTGTTATGTGATGCTTCTAATTATGCTTTTGGTGCATTGCTTTCACAAAGAGTTGATAAGAAATTACATGTCATAGCTTATGCTTCAAGAACTTTAGATGCGGCCCAAGCCAATGACACTACCACTAAAAAGGAGCTTTTAGCTATTACTTTTGCATTAGATAAGTTTAGATCATATCTTTTAAATGCAAAAGTTGTTGTGTTTTTTGATCATGCAACATTGAAGTATCTCTTAAGGAAGCCAGATGCAAAGCCACGATTGGTCATATGGATGCTCTTGCTTCAGGAGTTCAACTTAGAGACAAAGGATAAGAGTAGAGCTAAGAATTCTATTGCAAGCCATTTGAGTCATATTGAATCTCCTATGGTTCCTTCTATTCCTATTAATGGTAATTTTCCTGATGAATGCTTGTATGCTATGCATGATGTTACTCCTTAGTATTGCTGACTTAGTTAATTACATAGATGCCTCTACATTGCCTGTGCATTTAAAGAAACATCAATTAGATAAGTTTAAGAGGGAAGCTAGATATTACATTTGAGATGATTCATACCTTTGGCACATATGTAGTGACCAGATTATTAGGAGATGTATTTCTGACACTAAGTTTGAATCCATTTTTTGTCACACACTTGCTTGTGGAGGATACTTTAGTCCACAACACACTGCTAGAAAAGTTCTTGATTATGGATTGTATTGGCCTACTCTATTCCGTAATACATATACATTTTGTAAGCATTGTGCTAGATGTCAGCATGTAGGAAATATGTCTCATAGAAATGAGATGCCCCAACAATCTTTACTTTTTTGTAAAATATTTGATGTGTGGGGTATTGATTTCATGGAGCCTTTTTCCTATTTCATTTGGATTTTCTTACATTTTACTAACTATTGATTATGTTTCTAAGTGGGTAGAAGCCAAAACCACAAGAACTAATGACTTTGCTGTTGTTGTAGATTTTATTAGGTCACATATCTTTTATAGGTTTAGTATTCTAAAGGCTATTATCAGTGACGTATGCAGAGTTTGTTGAGTAAGTATGGGGTTGTGCATAAGATGGCTACCCCTTATTACCCCCAAAATAATGGGTAAGTTGAAGTTTCTAACTGAGAGATAAAGCAGATTTTTGAGAAGACAGTGCAACCCAATAAAAAGGACTAAAGTAAGAGACTTGATGATGCATTATGGGCATACAAAACTACTTACAAGACTCTGATAGGAATGTCTCCTTATTGACTTATTTTTGGGAAAGGTTGTCACTTACCTGTGGAGATTGAGTATAAAGCTTATTGGGCAGTGAAGCAATGCAACATGGATTTGACTAAAGTAGGAGCTCAAAGAAAATATCAATTGTAAGAGCTTGAAGAATTTTTCTTGGAAGCATATGAAAATTCAAGAATCTATAAGGAAAAGACCAAGTTGATTTATGATAAGTTGATAGTTAGAAAAGAGTTTAAAGTGGGGCAAAAAGTGTTGCTCTATAATGCCATATTGAAACTTATGTCAAGAAAACTTCATTTTAAATGGGAAGGTTTTTTTATAGCTACTAAAGTGTTTTCTTATGGTGGAGTAGAGATTATGGCACAGTCTACTGGAGCAAAGTTTAAAGTCAATGGGCACTGGTTAAAGCATTTTCATGATGGATTCAAGCCACACATTGTGGAGGAGTTTTCCCTCTAAGATAGCGCTTAATCGATCAGGTTGTATCCCTTCTCTTCACTTTTAATTTATATTTTCCTAAACATCTTTTGGACTATGTTCTACATTGAGGACACTATAGATTTTAAGTGTAGGGGGAGGTTTTTGCTGTTTTATTTTTCTATTTTTTTTGTTTTTATTTTTTATTTTTGTTCTTGTTTTCTTGAAAAATAAAAAACTAATTTGTGTGAAGTTGCAAATTTAAGATAATTTTAGTTTGGATGTATTTGAGCATGATAAGTAATTGATCTTATATTTGAAATTCAAGTTAAGTGGCAATGAATTTGGTTTCAATGGATTAACATGATAGTCTTTAGCTTGTGAGGATTTGGACCTAATATAATTATCTTCTTGTGTGTATTTTTCTATCACTACTCTCATTCTAGAACTTGTCTTGATTCTTAATTGAGACTATAATTGCATATGCTTTACATGAATATGATTTAGGCATTTTGTTTTTCTTTTAACCTACTTAGCCAAATAGCCATCTCATGCAATTTATTCTTTGTTAGCCCCTTTGAGCCTAAATCTTTTCTTTAAAATTTTAACTAACTGAAAACATAACCCATAAAAATCTTTTTCCTTCAATTTTCTCACCTCACTTTAGGTAATAAAAAGTGTATCATAATATTTATTGGAATGAATGAATATGCTTGAAGAGAGATTTGGGTTATTTTGAAAAAAAAATATAGAAAAAAATAAAAAGGTGCATGAAGTAAAGGAAAGAAAAACAAAACAAATGGAGAAAAATAAACTCAAATCAATTTATTTTGTTTCTTTCATTCTATATGTTTCGTTTCAAATATGCTTTTCATTTTTTTAAAACTTATTAGCCTTCATTTTCCTATACCATACCTTTACCTAAACCCCATTACAACCTAAAATAAAGTCCTTTTGATTCTTGCATTGCATATAACATAGATAGGGGAGACCTAGATGATAAACAAGCCTATAGTAGTGAGGTTTTGAGAGGGAAACTTGAGTGAAACACTTACCTATATATACTTGAGAGTTGAGAGTTAAACACCTGACCTTTGTGAGGAGCTAGTGCTTGATTTATTCTTACTAAATGAAATTGCCATGATACTTGTTATTTTGAATATAAGAGAGATTGATTTGAGCATTAAAGTGTTGAAAAGCTAAGATTGTTTCTTATTCTTTGTTGCTTCTACATTTCTTTTCTTGAATTTTGGAATTTAAGTTTTGCCCAAGAGTGTAAAAATCTAAGTGTGGAGGAATTGATAAATGATAATTTTATATATTTTTATTCTTTTAATTTAGACTTTTAAATATTTATTTGAGGCTAATTGAGTTTAATTGGATATTATTTAATTTTATTAGCCAATCTTTAATTTTGAAATTTTAACTATCTAATTTATGATTTAAAAATATAAATAATATCTTTAATATTTTGCACAGTTGCTATTTAATTTTAGTTTATTTGTGCAGATTTTGTAGATTCAATTTGAAAAAAGATTGATAGAGAATATTTTAGATAAGAAGAATATGGGCATGTTAGAAGATCAAATTAAGAATTAAATATTTAAAACTTTGTTTATATTTGTTTTGAGTTTTTTAGTGTAGTTTTTAATTAAAATTATTTAAAATAATTTTATCTTTTTAATAAATTATTAAGTTTTATTAGAAAAGAAAGAAAGAGAGACGCAGCAGTACCGGAACGCATCACTTTTTATGTATATAAAGAAAACACCGGAGGACGCATGACTTTTACGAGAAAAGAAACAAGGAGTGAATGGCAGAGGCACACATGCGGGCGATCGCTCTTCATCTTTTTAATGGCTTCCCATTTTAATGTGCGGTGTTGTTCAATTTTTAATTTTATGAAGGGTTAATTTTTTTTTTTAGTGTGATCAGTTACAAACTATGATCCTAAACTTTAATCAGAGTCATTGATATTCAGAAAAAAATTTTATTTTAGCTTTATTTTAATTTTATCTTCTTCTCTCAACCTTTAAATTTTATGATTTAATTACTATTGCTGATTAGAGTAGTTTTATTACATAATTTTTGAGTTATAAATTTTATCTGAGATTTTTCTTGCTATAATCGATTAATATAATAACTTAATAGTAATTTTGTTTGACTTGAGTGACTCCTGTTGGATATTATAAATATTTTTGAGTATTTCAAAAGAAATTACTATAAATTAATAATATTAATTAGTATTTAAGTCTATTTATTATTTTATAACATATAATCTAAAAAACATTATTATTTAAAATCATTTTTTAATTGTGATTAAGGTGGTTTTATTGCTCAATATTATGAAATCTGCCTATAAAAGGCAATGCTTGCCACAAGTTCAATGAGAGCCTTGATACTCTCGACCTTTCTCTCCTCTTCTATTATACTAGTTCATTATGCAGTTACCTGAGTATATTTTGTAAATTTTTATTGTTTTATGTCCCTACTTTTAGTAGGTAGAGTCTGTTTAATCCTGGAGAGCTGCCGCATGATCAACTCGGTGTGGCAAAATAGTTCTTAAGGATAATGTCCTTGGACACGACTTAAGCTATGATTTCACTAGCTATTGTCAACAATCTTAAAAGCTATTTTTTAGCAACAATGGAAATGAGGGAACAGTACAAATGCTCAACCCACAAACACCTGGTTCATATAGGTCTTGGTGTGAGTGGATACAATGATGGTATAAGGGCCAGTGGATCTAATGCTTTGGTGCGGGGCATGCAGTCGAGGCCATCCATGATTATTATAATTGCAAGTCTGTTTTTAGGCTACCCGATAACCAGATTCACTTCAACCTTGTGCCATGCATTTGATATATGGCAAACACTCTCAACTAAAAATCGCTGAAATAAGGAGAAGATCTGCTGAAATGAGACAAGCTATATTCTCAACTGTATTTCTTATTTTATTATGAGAAATATGATGATTAAATAGAAAAGTCTTGGGGTGTGTTCAAATCTGATGGTGGAGTTAAATAAAATAAAAATAAATAATCATTAAGATGATTTTCTTACTTTTGCTTGTTTCTAGCTTTCGTTTTTGCTGTTTCTCCTTGTTGCTCTTGTCGTCAATGCATGTTTCTTCCTTGTTAGCTTTTCACTGCACCTAGTTCAGGATGGTTTCTGAGTTCAATAATATTGATGTGATTTAGACCTCACGTACATATGTATAGTTTTCTCATTATATCCAAGTGTTAGGTGTATCATGAATGCATTCAAAGTTTTTAGCAACGAAGGATGTTGGACGTCTCGTAAGGAGTTATCAATAATCATGACCTGTCTAAGTGCCAATTTTGATTCTCTTTTGGCATTCATGGTTCCTTAATAATTTTTGGGTGTTATGGATTGTTTATAAAGAGGCATAATAAGCTTTCAATTTTATAAATATTGAGGCTAATAAAATAGAAAATATTAATAGATTAAGTCTCAACGTATATACTTTAAACTTTAAGTGATTGTTGGCCAAAAACACTATTTGGAGTTTGAAAAATTAATGCTAGTATTTGTCGTTTGGCACCTAATCGATGATAAGAATTGATTATATTTAAACCATGCGCATGTTAGTTGTCTGAAAGGTTAGGATTAAAGCTTGATGTTTTATTTACATAAATTGGTAGATGTTGCAATTTTCTATGGTATTATATTCAGTATATGCCAATTGATGGGAGACATTTTTTTTGTAAATTAAATATTTGTAATTTAGTGAATATTATTTATAAATGGGGATTATATATGATTCCCTAGTTATGATACCATTCGGTTATTTAGACATTAATGTGTTGTTTGTTGTATTTTAAAAGTGAATGAATTATTGTAAAGTGGTTACACAATAATGTCCAACACTTAATGATGTTTTATTTAAAGCATAAACGTTTTGGTGCTTGTGTGTAGTAAATTTATTGTTATGAGAAATCACATGGTGTTTGCTTGCACAATTGTGCTGCTTTATATGGATGTTGCCTAAAAATGTTTTAATTCATTCACAAGTTTTAATATCCAAAATATGGGGGCTATGTGCATGGGTTTATGCATGGTGAGTTTAAATTACGAGAAATTCTAATTTAATTAGAATGGGAAGATATTATATGGTGGAATTTTAATTTAATTAGAATAATTATTAATTAGGTACAAAATATTTTTCATGTTATTGAAATATATTTAAAAGGGTGGGATATCCTGCAAAAACTATTGCAAAAGAAAATGTGTGTTATACTAAATAATTAATCTCACTTTACAAATGCCAAGATATGGTTTGTGTTTTGATTTAGAGGGAAGAATTAATTATGAGGAGGCTGTTATTTGCATGAGGGGCAAAGTTTACGGTGGTGGTACAAACTTCATCATTTATATGGTGTAAATAAATGTATTTTAAAATAGGCATGTGACCTATTTAATTATCTTGGCATCAATATTCATTTTTATGAATAATGATTTGTTTATATGTGTTATGATCCCATGAAATAAATAGAATATTTTTTTAAATTATGAGATTGTGAATAATGAATCCTTGGTGTATAAAATACACATATGTTAATGTGAGAAGAGCCACTAGTGATTATCCACCCTTAGTGGTGTTGAAAACAAATATGATAATAAGATCATAGAGTTTATTACCCTGAAATTGGAGGCTAAGTTGTGAAAAATTTCCTTAGCAATTATTTTGGTGTAAATTTGACACTTAGTGTCGATAAACATTTCTATGATGCAAACATGATAAAAAAAATGAAAATGAGATGATCTTATTGCTCAATCTATGTATGTATTAACAAATTTTTGAGAGCTTGTTGCATTAATTCATGTTAATCCCATGATATATATTTTGTGGATATTGAGCATATCAAGTATAATTTCATAAGAGGATGAGACAAATGAGTGTTTGAGGAATACCATAAATGTTGGTATCATATATAATGGATTCCCATTGTATTAAAATAATACAATGATGTTAACTAAATTTTATATTAAGATGAGGAAAAATTCATTTGTAGCCAAATAAAATATTATTTGAGCCAGAGTTTATTACTCTGAAGTTGGCTAATAATGAGGCTAAGTAGTTGAGAAACTTCTTAGTGAATATTCTACTATGAGTAAAACCGACGCAAGCCATGTCGATGATTTGTGATTGGTAAATGGCAATAGTCATTGTAAAGAGAACAATGGCATATATAGATATCATTTGAAATATAATTAAGCATGCTAAAAGAGGAAGTTATCTCAATTGATTATGTGAGATCAAATAAAAATCTGACGGATTTGTTAACTAGCCCCTGAGGATGATTTTAATTATTAAAATATCGAGGGGAATGAGACTTAAGCCTATTTGAAATTAATAGTGATGGCAATCCAACCTTTGTGATTGGAGATCCTATGAAGAAGGTTCAATGGGTAAGAACAAGTCAGTTGTTAGTCACCAAATTTTTTGTCCCTTCCTATAGCTTGAGAAAGTGCTAAAATGCATTAATCAGAGGTTGAGTGAAAACTCTTAATGTTTTTCATAGTCCTTATGGATGGTGTATTCATTGCAGATACACTTAATGAAAACACCAATAAGAATGTGGAGTGGGGCTACTCCTATGAGATCATGGTGAAATCTTTAGAGCATTTGTTAAAATCAGGCACGCGCATGGCCTATAATATGCAAAATTGTCATTAACAACAAAAATTGTACGTGAGGGTATAATTTGACTAATAAGATCTCTAGCACACGACCAAGATCTGTTGGTTCAATAACAAAGTTACACCGACTTTTTTGTGTGTTAAGTTTTATTGGTCTAGGTTTAGTTCAAGTTGAAAGACACAAAATTCGAAGTGATTATCTTCTGTGAGAATAACTCAAATGATAGTGGTCCTTTTGACACATGTGGAGGATTTTTACAATTGTGTCAAAAAGAAAAGTCCTATGTTGCTCAAATGAATGAAGGCCTTAATTTATAGATACTAAGATGTGAACTTGGGCTAATAAATGGGCTTAGAGGAGAAATAAGCTCTTACATACAATTGCACACAAGTTAGTCGTAATTTTGAGCAATTTTTCAAAATTTTGGAAACTATTTCTTGGAGATACAAAATTATTTGTATAAGATAGTTTTACAAAAATATTCCTTCCTTTTAAAATATGTGGGGGATTGTTAGATATTATAAATATTTTTGAGTATTTCAAAAAGAATTATTATAAATTAATAATATTAATTATTATTTAAGACTATTTATTATTTTATAACATATAATTTAAATAATATTATTTGAAACCATTTTTAACTGTGATTAAGGTGGTTTTGTTGTCCATTATTATGAGATTTGCCTATAAAAAATAATGTGCTTGCCACAGGTTTAATGAGAGCCTCGATACTGTTGGCCTTTCTCTCCTCTTCTATCATACTAGTTCATTATGTAGTTACGTGAGTATATTCAATGAATTTCTGTTATTTTATGTCCCTTTTTTTTAGTAAAAAGAGTTTGTTTAATTTTGGGAAGTTGCCACGCGATCAACCCGATGTGGCGGAATAGCTCTTAAGAACAATATTCTTGAATACAGCTCAGGTTATGATTTCACCAGCTATTGCTAACAACTCCGAGTGTCATCCATCTTGAGTTTTCAAGTAGATTTGTCACTCCAACAACGAAATCCGCAACCCACAAACTCTTGTAGCTTTTAGAGTAGTTCTTTATTGGATTATTTCTACATTGATTCACCCATCAACGAACACACAAGTTTATTCATTCAAAACCGTCGGAAGAATCTGATCTTCCCTCACGTATTCTCAAAGAACTATCATCAATCATCAATTGGCGAGGACATTTATTACTGTAACTGTTTTTTCTCAAAAATTTCCTTCTCTATTTTATCTGCAAGTCAATTTCGTTATGATTATTTTCAGTCTTTTCCTTCACCATGTAATCTTGAAATTTGATTAATGCAATTTTCCTTTTAATCAAAAAGTTAATTTTTTATCTCTAATTAATTAAAGATTAAAGAGAGTAAGGAAGGTAACGAATTGAAAGACTTCGTGACTACTTTCCAGCTTCATGGCCATTGACTAAGGAAGTCGAACTTTTCCCCACATTTTACAGGGAACTTCCTTTTCAACTATCTGACAATAATTATTATTACTTTTGCAATCTTAAGTGCTGACAAGGATTCATTATTGTTAGATTGTTCGACGCATGAGGAAATAAAGGATACATTATCGATTGTTAATTGGGAGAATAACATATTAATCCCTCTTAAATAGAAAAATAATAATTTGATTACACAAAATATGCTAATGACAGTCAGATCCCAATTGACTTTTTTGAAATTAAATTTCTATGTGCAATTACTTTAGTACCCTCTACAACTAATTTTACATGGTTTACATATTTGATATAAGTATTCACAAGTTTGGCTCCATCAATAACTAAAACGATTTATGAAATTACAACTTTTTATTAGTAATTTTCTTCAATCAACAAAGTCCAACTAATTTTATGTGGCTTATAAATTTAGTACAAGTATTTGCATGTTTGGTTTCACTAATAATTAAAATGATTTAGAAAATTACAACTTTCTATCAACAAATTCCAATTAATTTTTTATAGTATATAATTTTGATATAAATATTTGCAAGTTTGATTTCACTAATGACTAAAACGATTTGAAAAATTACAATTTTCTAAAATGTAAAAAGGTACTCAAGTAATTTTACACATAAATTTAATTTCAAAGAAGTCCTTTAAAATTTTACTGTTATTATCAAATTTTATAGGGTCAAATTATCATTTATCTATTTTAGAAGAATTTATCTATCACTCTTCCTTGTTAATTTCAATTGAAAAAAAAAAAGATTTTACATTTGTGAATTAAATGCAAACTGCGTGACCAAAGTTGGTGATATGAAGTCGAGAGTTTGACATCAATAATTAATGATTAAAATTATAATTAAATTGTGATCAAATTAATTAAAATATTAATTTAATAGTTTATTGATTCAATTAAACATATTGACCTGATTTCCATGTCATGCTTTTTTGCCTTCATCAAAGAACTTTATAATTTTTTACGCTATCACCCATCATTTTCAAAACATTTGCATGGATGTGGGAGTTGTATTATTCCAAATTTCTTTAGGCATGATAAAAAGCAAGTGGTTAATGTGGAAATTAATATGAATAAGGGATGATATAACATAAGAGAATTTCAACTAAGGATCATAAAAGAGAGATGTTTACCAGTTGGTCCTAAAAAAATCTAAAATTTCAGTGTAGGATTTCTGGAATAAATTGAAATAAAATTGATAGCGGAAAAGACTGAAATGCCTTTTTATAAAATTAACAAATACTTGATTACTACCTAACTTTACTTGTTAATTGCTTACTTACACTTGTTAATTACTTAACATTACTTATTACATAATTAATTAGTTAATTTTGTGATTCCATAATCTTAAGAATATTACTTATTAATTTTATAATTTTACTTGTTAATTTGTCAATATGACTTGTTAACCACTTAACTTGACTTGTGAATCATTTACAAGACTTGTTCACTCAATTTGATTGAAAAGCACCGGTATTAATTGTTAATTTTCTTACTTCAGTTGTTAATTTACCAATATCAATTATAAATTACTCGACTTCGCCTTTCAATAGTCATGCTAATATCAATTGTTAATTATCCAACTTTTATTTTTTCAATTTATCAATATTAATTATAAATCACATGACTTATCAATAATCATATTAATTTAATTGCTTTGTCCCACATGTAGAATCATTTGTTGCTAATTCTCTAACTTTACATGTTAATTTACCAACATCAATTATTATTTATTTTTTCTTTCTTTTTCAAAAAGACATTTTAGTCTTTTCAGTCACCCATTTTAATTCAATTTAGTCCAAAAATCTTATAGTAAAATTTTAAATTTTTTTGGACCAATTAATAAATATGTCTCTTTTATGATCCTTAATTAAAATTCTCCCAAATAACATTTGGGTGGACAAAAAAGTCTTGCTGCAACTAGAACTATAAAAAAAATATGATTTTTTGACAGTAATTTTTACGTGCGGTGAAAAAAATCAGACTAAAAATTTAATTTTAATAATGATAATCAAAAGTCATCACAAAAATTGGACTCAATGTCACCACCAAAACAGGATTTTTGATGATAACTTTTAATTATCATTATTAAAAGTAGATTTATGGCAATAATTTTTAACATTTATCACCAAAAATTAATTTTTTATCATCGTCAAAAATATTTTATAAAAATAATTTAAAAAATAAAATAATTCATACAATTTCTTTTGATTGTATTATTTGTCACTACTAAAAAATATTTTTAAAAAATTAAATATAACTCCAAATTATATGAAGTAATTTAGAAAAGTATCATTTAAATTATTAACAAAATTTTCTGATGAATTATTTTAAAAAAATTAAAATTAAATAAAACCATTCAAAAGATATTTAAAAAATTAAATTTTTAATTTCTTTTTTTATATATAGAATAAAAAATAAATGATAGGATTAAAAGAGATAAGTGTCATGAAAATTTTTTTACGAGAGACGCTTTGTATTTTAAATATTTTTTTGAAACAATATCACCTTAACTTTTTTTTAAAAAAATATAATATTACTCAATCACCAAAGTTAATCATTAGTTTATTTTAATTTTCAAGTGATTGTCACTTGATATTTTTAAAAAAATTAAAACAAAAAAAAAATCCACATATCATCCCCTTCCCATCTTCCCTTCAGATTCGCTATCATCAAAAGAGTGTAAGAGAGCTTCGGGGACTTCTTCTTCCTTGTCATTACTGCCCCAAGCAAGTTTTTTCTCCTTTTTCTCCCATCTCTTTACTTCTTTCCTCGCCTTTTCCTTCCTCCATTAACAAACGGCCCTACCTCGACAGGAATCTCTGCTATGTCTTACCTTTTCCGGCCTTCAATGCGGAGATCGATTCATTATTCTTAGACGAGAGACGTACGTTAACGTTATCGATTGCTTATTTCTGATTTAAAAAAAAAACAGAAAAGAAAAAAAAAATCGAAGACTTTGATCCCGCGTATTGACTTTACTCTTTGGGGTGCGGGGGTTTCCAGTGAATTTCCTATGTAAACATCACTTGATAATTATATATGAAACCCTACTATGTATATAACTATCAGATACCCACTAAATCTCATCATCACTTTTGAGTTTCTCTAGAACAGTTTGAGGATTCAATATGACCCAGAATCAATCTAAATTGTATGTGAATTCTCAACTTTCTATTAATATTCCTTTTACCTTAGGGATAAACTCTTCTGCTTCTTACTATATTTCTTTATCTGAAATGCTTGTTCTTTCGATTGCAGATTTAGCTGTGGATTAGAGTTGGCATCTTTCGTGGCCAGCTCTGACCTTCTCACTTCTTCATGTAAGCTTATCTCAGATCTGGATGCAGAATCACATTCAGACCAGAATCTGTTTTGCGAAAAAGTTAGCGAAGAATCATGTTTGACAATTATAATTATAGCGTTTGGGACAACCCAAAATCATGTTCAATCTGCTTTGCTTCCTTTTTCGATCGACATGAATGACAATCCCTTCAAATTTATCTGTTCCAAAGCCAACCCCAACTTCTCCCTTAATCAATCTAAATTTACCCTGTTCAATGAATACCGAACTGAGCTTGGTCAACTAAAATCCAAGGTACGTACTTCTTCTTTGTCTTTTTTTATAACCCGCGGATCCAAGAGAAGTTATTATGAGTTTTTTTTTTTTTTTTGAGCAATTTGACGTCTTTTTGTATAAGCATATTGATTTGCTTGTTAGACGATTGAACTAGAGCAAAATCGTTGTTCTGATTTGTTTTCTAGTTCATCTTGTATTTCTGTTTTAAGTTTGTGTTTGTCTATGGGCCCAGGGAATTTTTAATTCCTTGGTCCTTTTATTTACTTTTAATAAGGGTGACTTCTGTTTAAAAAAATTGAAACCAAGTGAGATCCATATAGCTAGCTGTGGGCTGAACGGCGGACACAAGGAAACCAGGTGAGCCACTCTCTAATTTTCCTTTTATTTTTTTTTTCCTTTGTAAAATGAGTTATACGTTTTTACCCTTAAAATATATTTGTCCATATTTATTACTGATAAAATTTAATTTTACCTGACAACAAAAGTTAGTGTGATTGGTACAGCTGAATGGTTTCATCACTTAAATAAATAGTTAAAAGTTTGAATTTCAATCTTTATATATGTAGCAATTTAGTTAGGAAATATCTACCATTGCTCTTCCATATATTGGGGGAAAAAAATCTCTCTTATTGGGCAACTCTACTCCTTATGCTATCAAAGGAAAAAACAAATTAATTAATTACTAAATATACAATGATATTTGGAAAAAGAATTTTTTTTCTTTCCAATAAAATATACACTAGACATAAGATTTACTGTGGTAAGTAAGCAATAAAGCTTTTTAAATTGAAAACATTTTTAGATTCTAAGAATGCATTTAAATCATTCACTATTCAGAATATTTGCAATCCTGTTAGGGAATTTTACTTTTCAAATTTTTCTAACTAAGAAAAAAATTTGATTGTAACATAAATTATAGTATCATGAGCTTGGTATGTCCAAATATCCTTATTTTTAGAACTTGACTAATATAAATGAACTATGTCAAATTTTGTAGAGGTTGAAAAATCTAATTCTTATTTATTGATGATTTTTATTTCATGAAAAATCAATGAACAAGATTTTAAAAATGAAAGTACATATTTATTTTTGTTATATAATTTTTTTATAAAATTCAATATGAATTTGTTGAAGTATTTATGTATTATTAATTACATATACGTATATTGTTTGTAATCGGCCCGCCTTACTTAAACATTCTGGCCCATCCCTCAGTATCTATGATTATATACGTATGTATTATTAAATATGATTTTTCTATATTGTTTGTATTATTAATGCAGATCAATCTCGAAAAATCACTGATTGTTACTGGACATGCTGTTGGGGGATCTATTGCTTCTCTTTTCACTTTATTGCTGTTAGAAAAGATGGATCCGGAAAAGAAACATAAACGTCCACTCTGCATTACCACTTCTTGGAGACCAAAAGCTTCAACAATATTCATCTCAAAGTTCTTATTTGAACTCTTGCTTACTAAATGTGATCGCTCTCAAGGAACCATGTCTTGCCTCTCCAATTTCTGATGAGTACAGATCTTTTGGATTATTCCTCTTCTGTTCTGATCATGGCTCTGCTTGTTTTGAGAACCACGATTATATTCTGAAGATTCAAAAGGGCACGAGTCAGCTGAATCCAAGATTGCAAATTCATGATTATAGAAATGTTGTGGAGAATCTCAAGCACAAGTCAATCAAAGACTTTGGTGTTCCCAACAGTATCACTAATTCTAATCAACTCAAGGCATGCCTCAGTTTGCAGTTATGTGCTCTGGGATTTCCACAATTGCAGTAGGTACCTCAAATTCATATTTGTTCAATCTAAAATGAATACAATCACTGTGTTAAAAACTGAAAATGAATGAGGATTGGATGATATAACCTGGTTTTTGAAATTGATGTGTTAGGAAATTATCCTGGGGAATTTGGTAGAACTGAAGGAAGTGCAAAAGACTCTGGGTTAGAGGAAACGGTTTGTCCCAAACAAGAAGTTGGATGACATGAAAATAATTATGGCCCATTTGGAGTGGTACAAGAAGGTTTCGAAGAAGAAGGAAATAGGGTATTACGACTGTTCTAAGATGCAGTATGTTGAGCCTGACCAGGATGTTATCAAGTACAGGAAGCAACTCAACCTATATTGGGAACAGATGGTGGAAGAGGTAGAGAAGCAGCCCCAGAAAGAAGGTGCAGCTTTTCGTACCCGATGGCTCTATGCTGGGACTAATTACAGGAGAACGGTGGAACCATTAGACATTGCTTGTTACTACAAGGAGGGAAAAAGAGATTACATAAAACAAGGAAGATCAGATCATTATAAACTGCTAGAGAAGTGGATGGAAAATGACAAGAAGAAACCTGGAAGTAACGAGCTGGAAAATAGGCAGAACGTACAATCTGTATTGACGTTGGATTCTTGCTTTTGGGCACAAGTCGAAGAGGCTCTCATTTCGTCTCAAAAACTTAAGGCTGTAGCGTCCAATGCAACAGAGAAGCAAGAGGCGGTGAATAGCTTGGATAAGTTTGAGAAGTATGTTTATGGGTTGCTAAAGAAGTATGCAGTTTCACCAGAGATTTTCTTGGAGAAAAGTAGCTTTGGTGGAAGGAGTACTATACAATCAAGGGAGGAGCTTCCCATGACTCTGAACTTGCCAGCTTCGTGAAGAACCGAGCCAATTACAAGAAGTATGAGGATGGTGCTTAAGATTTCCGCTACGAGACCAAGTTTTTTAAGTGGCAAATTGTATGCAGGAGGAGCAGGGCATCCAAATAAATTAGGATTTCAGTTTAGTTCGCTTTCAATTTATTTTCTATTTCTCAAAGTGGTTTTCTAAGCTTCAGCTTCTTTGTGTTGAATGAATGCTTGTAAATCATCGTGTCTTTTAACATAATTTTTGAAGGACAATTTCATTATAGCAATATTGATGGGACATATATATAAAATCAGGGTCAAATAATTCTAAAAGCTTGCTGCAAGACCAAGTGACTTAATTGAAAATATATTTTAAAATGAAACCACTATAATACTCTATGATTTTAACAAGTTGCATCGTTGAATTAATTAGTAAAGTTAGGATTTTAACATGTCACTATAATTGAATGTGTAGAGGGTATCATCAATAAGTTTTACTAGCGAATTAGTGAAATAACAAGCAACATTATTGATAATAATTAATAAAAGATATCGTGGTCGTTTGTTTTTAAAATATTTTTTCAACTTAATCCTTAACCCTGCAGTAAATATTCAGCATTCTTTAGTCCTACAAATAATAACTTCAAATAGCACATGCTTCTACATCAAAATTATATCAATTATCGCTTTCCTTGGAGGCCCACCAGGCGGAACAAACCTAGCAAAGCAAGCTTTTTCTTCCCAACAGCTTCATCGTGAAGTAAAGCACAGATTCGAAAGACTTTGAGGATCCGTGTGTATTGACTCAGAAATACAAATGAAACTATCAGCTGATTTTTTATATATGAAAATTAAACCCACTAACATATCTCACGTTCGCCGAATCTTCCATCCTTTCTTTCCTCCTTTGTCGTTTTCATCTACCTTTGTTTTACTCTGTCCCTGATTCATAGCTTCTAAGTTGGATCTTCTCTTGTCCCTTGTGAAGCCCAACTTGGAGTTTATTGGTTTTCTTAATTCTTTTCTTCTTCTGTTTGATAGTTTCTTTGTCTCTTTTCTATCACCATATCTGGGAAACATAGAATGGGTAGTGCTATGTTTCTCTCTCTTTTGTTAGTCTACTCATTGTTTATGTGTTCTAATAATACTTTGTGAACCCAGCCTTAATTTGTTTATGTGCTCTAATAATACTTTATGCAACTTTTGATACATTTCCTTTTGAAGACGATGCTTTACAACTTTTGCAGATGTACACATCTAATGCCCATCGGTCCTCACTTCATCAGTAACTTCTCTCCTTTCGTAGCCTCTGTTTCATACTTGTCTGTTCTCCGGGAGTTTTGTGTGATGGAGCCGTTTGATCGTTGCTCTGTGTGTGTGTGTGTGTGTGTGTTTTTGTTTTTTGTTTTTTTTTTCCAATACTCATTTCTCTTTGGCCGGTTTCAGTTTTTGGCCAATCAAGTGATTAGGACTCTTTTTAAATGTGTGTGTACTAATATTGGGATAGTAATGAATAAAATTGCATTTGGATAAAAAAAAACAAAGAAAGCCCTGGAACTGTCTAAAGATTCGAAATGACCTGGTACCAACCTAAACTATCGTAATTGTAAGTAAATTACCACTTTTTATTCCTTTTTCCTTGACTATAAGCACTTCTTCTAATGGAAAAATGTTCTTCTTATTATTACTATTTCCCAAGGTTTTTATATTGGAACTAGCTAGTCCTTCAACTAGATAAGTATTGGTTCAATGGTCAATGATTGCACTATGATTGAATCGGTTATAATTAATTTAATGTGTTTTTAATTTTATTGGTTAACCTTTGCATATGAATTGGAATTTTATAAAATATTACAAGGTTTGTGGACAAATAAAATTGAAAAGCAAAAGACTGAGAAGTTGTCTTTTTCTATATATAGTCTGACAAAGAAGCTCAACTCAATTAGATTATCAACATTATTCTAAACTTGTTTAATTTTTAAAAGCACGCATTTATTATGTATAAAAAATAACAAACGATGAGGTGAGGCTTATTAAAACTAAATTAAAATATAAAGTTTGAAAAAAAATTATAGATAAATAATTTAAAGAACAAAGATTAAATGTGTATGCTTATATTGAAAATTGAAAACATGATATAAGGTTTAAATAAAATAATTCACCCAAGTTAAAAGGAAATAAAGAAAATATAAGTCTCACATCGAAGTATGAAAATGAGCTAGTAGAATAGAATAGGTGTAACTAAGTGATTGTAGCAAATATGATAGCAGTGTAAATTCCTTAAATATTATTTTAGGGTTTGATTCTTAGAAGTGTGTATGAAAAAGTATTTTTTGAGAAATAAAAATCCCTTAAATGGCGGCTTAAATTTTTTAAAGGATTAATCTCATGATTGCTGCAAACTATGAGGATAGTTTCATAGCAAAATAAGGGAACCAGGCATTAATGTGTAGGGTTGGATTGCTTTATGTTGAAATTGCAAATGTTGGCCCCAGAGATTTTAATATTTAGTTAAAAAAGTGCTAATTTGTTCTTTCTTTAGTATGCATTATGTAACATCCTAAGTTTTTCAATTAGTAATTATCAGTGTTTTCAAAGGTAAATTGGTCAATTTAGATAAATTATTGATTAATGAGGTTTATGAGAGATTAATATAGTTTTTGAAATCTTGGACAACCTTAGAAGAAGGCTAGGTCTATGTTTGAGCGGGCCATGGCACGGAAGGGAATTTAATTTTTGGTGGGACTTTCTGTGCCATGTGCCATGACAAGAGTGTCAATGCGTCGTGCCGCACGTGCAAAATTTGCACTTATCAATTCGTGAAAACAAACCAGAAATAGAAGAGAGAAAGAAGGAAAATGAGAGAGTGATAGAGAGGAGCTCATGGTCTGTTAGGACACGATTCCTAGACCACGTTGGGAGCATTTGGAGCTAAAATCACCATTGGGTAAGTTTCACATTCCCTCTTCTCTATCTTTTATGCGAAAATCTGGACATTTGGGGCAATGAGGGCTTTGATTTCGGTTTCTTTGGGTTTAAATCAAACCCATTAGTTTATTTAAGGTCTTGGGGAGTTAAATCAAGCTTCTAACTCTAAGTTTATGAGTTTTATGATGATTGAAATTTTTTTTGAGGGTTTGGATGAACCCTAGGCATTATTTAGAGGTTTTGAGATAATATGGGATATTGGTTAGTGATTTTGGTGTATTGGGATGTTTAATAGGATGGTTAGAGTATTTAGAAATGGTTGATATTGTTAGAAAAGGAATTTGGGTATTATAGGTATTTAGAACCTAGTGAATTCGGAGTTATCCAGAGTGATAATTGATGATTGTCATTTGATTGTGTAGATTGAGTATGGCTCAAGCTATATCGTGCATATAGAACGTGTGGAGCTAACATTGAGCCATAGTAACCCTTTTGTGTGATAAAGGGTTGAGGTAACTATATAGTTTATTGTATTTATTAACTATTATAACTATGTAGAAGTAAATACAAAGTGATGAATTTTTTATTTAAGAATTTTGTGCATGATTTGATATTGAAAAATGATTTTTAGCATGAATATTGGTTTGTGAAATGAAATTCAAAAAGTCAATGATTTCAATGGATATGTACATATATATGTGTGCGTATATATATATATATATATGATATGATATGAAAGTAAATGTTGTGAAAATATGGATAAACAGTGATATATGTGAAAAAGCATGATCATAGGGGGTGGGAGTTCACATGAGATATGTAACATCCCGAGTTTTAATTCCTTGATTAATTAAACCTAATTAGGATAATTAAGTAAAATGAAGCGGTGTAGGGCTAGAGAGGTCTGATAATCATGTTTGATGCTATTTCAGCCCTAGTAATGGGTCTGGTATCGAGGTGGACCACCCAGGCATCGAAAAGAGAAGAGAAAGAAGAGTTGAAGTTGTTGTGCCATATGTCGCGACGCATAGATCGTCTGTCATGACGCACAGCCATCTCTGAATAAGGGAGGACCTCTTTGTGCCGTGCATTGTGGCATGTTATGCGTCCGACACGGCGTATGGCCATTTTTTGTACTTTTTCAAATGCAAAGTGAGACAGAAAAAGAAAGAAAAGAAAAGAGAGAAAGGAGAGGCACGCCAAAGCTCTGCTAAGGTTTACTCAGGGATCACTTTAAGAGTATTTTAAAGGTTACAAACATTCAAGGTAAGTATCATACTTATTAATCTCCTCATTTCTTTGACATTTATGAGTTTATGATTACGGTTTGATAGTGAAAGTGAGATTTCGGTTCATATAGGTTATGGGCCCAAATTTGTTGACTCAAATGGAGTTAATAGGGATAAATTAGAGTATTTAAACCTAGGTATGATGAGTTTTGGTGTCTTGAGTTGTTGGGTACCATAAATACCAAAAAATCTCATTTATTATGGGTGGTTGGAAGTTTGTGATGCCATTAATGGGGATTTAATGGCTCATTAATGCTATTGGGGGTTAAAGGTAGTTATTAAACCCAATGGTTAGGCTCCACCTCTTGTAAAGTGAAGGTTGGGCAATTTAGAAGTAGAGATTGAGGGTTCAAATGTTTGAGTTTGTTATGTTAATAGAATTTAACTTGGTTAATTATAGTTTTGACTCTTGGTCACCTATTAGAGTGGAAATTCAAACTTTAAAGCTAGTTGATTGAGAGGTAAACCTTTGATTTCAAAGATTTAAGGTAACTAGGGAAAAATTCTACTTTGGGTAATTGCATGTTAATTGATTGTTAATTAATTATTGAATGTGAATGGTGAATGTTATATGCATGAGATTAATTTTTATGTAAAATTATATATTATTTTTCAATGAGTGTATGAAAATTTGATTGAGCATAATGCTATTTTGGCTTAAAATACAAAATGTAAAGTCAAAAGAATTTTACTATGAAAATGCTTATATTTTGAAAAGTGAATGCAATGATGAGTAGAGATATTTGTGTGTTAGTAAGGAAATGAATTTTGAAAATGATGAGGATACACACTTGGGCAGCACAAGGTCATGAGCCCAACGTGGTTGTTGTAAAAGTAAGTAAGTGAAAGCAAAAAGGAAACTCAAGTGAGTAAGGATTATGGCATGATTAGTGACAGGAGTTCGCCTAGGGATTTAGAAGTAAAGAAAATCCATATAGTAATTAGGCTGCCCTTCGGTGCACAAGGGCTATAGCCTTGTTCTATTATTTGTCAAGGGACTGTCCCATAGTTTGTCGAGAGACTAGAACCTAGTTATCTTCACTGATTCAATGAGAAGAATAGCTTAGGATATAAGACACCCTAGGGATTCGAAAATAGGAGAAGCCATGGTCCGAGAGTGAGTCTTGTGATCTTTGGTCAGGTCACACCTCATGATTGGTGAGCTTGGGTAGTCTAGTCACATGGATAGAGCCTTAATTAGTGTTATAGCCCAGGGTTTCAGTTTGAAAAAATAAGGAGGATACAAGGTTGGTTGATCGTTGCCTAAGTAAATATATGATAGGTCACATGTGCTAAATAGTGGCAAGTCACAAGAGTATGGGTCTTGTCACATATCTAAGAATATGGTGACAATGCACTTAGTTATGTGAGTAAAGAAGTTATAAACCGATAAATGATAAAATGTGATATATTGGGACATGTTTTATAAATTTGATCTCCTTGTGCATGTATTTGTTTTATAATTGATATATAACTGCATAGGGTGGGTTTAACCTTGGTTACTGAGTGGCTAGACTCACCCTTCTTATTTAATACTTTTTAAGCTCTAACTCTGGTGTTGAGAGGGAAAAGACTAAAGAGGCGGGGAATTAGCATATTCCTACTGTATGCCTCTAGTTTAGCTTTAATTGTGTAATAGTATATGGCTTGCCAATTTTAGGATGCATATTACCTCACTTGTGCTATTTTGGTTGTTGAAAATGTTAGAATTGTATTTTGGGCACTTAGCCTTTGTGTATATTGACATATATATGTTTATAGGGCCAAAATACTAGTGCAAGTGTAAAAATGAAGTTTTGAGCATGTTATAAATGATTTGAGTTAAATGCAATGCTAATTTACTTCCCCCTTTGTTTTTTATAAATTGTGGTTGAGGAGTGAATTTTAGTTATAATATTGTTTTGATACTTGTGACGTGTTGTACTGGTAGTTCTAGGTCTATTAAACATGGTCCAGGTGTCAGGAAAAGCTTTTGGCACTTGTTGAGAGTTTTGGACACCCATTTTGTGTAAAAGTGTTGAAAAGTGGTTAAATTGTGTTTGGGCATCCAACTTCCTAGTGTGACTTGTTTTGAAAGTGAAACCCATGCCATTAGCTAGTTCATGTATAGAGCTTTTCATAGACACCTAGATTACGTCATTCGGACGTCGGATGAAGAATCAGGGCGAGTTGAAAGTTCCCTTGATTCTACTTTCAAATGACAGCAGAACTAGTGGAATTTCGTGCAACACGCCGCGGCGCGTGGCACAGAGATCAACACGCCACAATGCAGAGTACGTCCGTCGCGGCGCATTGCTCTGTAATTGAGTACATAATTTGTTTCAACTGTTTTCGACTTCTTTCACTCCTTTGAGGTATCCCATACTTCTAAAATTTATTTTTACTCTGATATGAAAGGTTTTGATCTCTTTTTAACTTATTTCTACTTATAACACTTGGGATCCCTTACTTTGAATTAAAACTTAGTAATCACTCTTCGAAGCTAATCTCTCAATTACTATGAGCTTTATTTGTTAAGTGTGTTTAGTGGAGTGAGAATGTTACAAGATATATAGGGATGTGTGTGTGTGGAGATATGTGAGTGAAAAATCCATATAGTCGGGTTAGCACCACAGGACATCTAGTGCAGCATTATACAGACTAGTACCATGGGTAATGTAACACTTGCCTCGAGTGTTATCCAAAAATTACATAATTCAAATAAACTAAGTGTGGTTAAGAAGTTGATCCTCTAACCAACTTAATAAATAAATCATTTAAAACCTTAAAAAAATTATAGGTTCTACCTATAGCGCACGAAAGCAAGCTAGACGAAAGTGGAATAAAAAGATACTGTCATGACAGCATTAAATTGTTGTCATGACAGCCCTCCTGGGCCAACTTTCAGGAGGCATTGTTCTGTCATTCGACCTCCGATCAAAGTAATTTTAAAACTCATACGTCAATTCAAAGGGTACTATAAGTGTACCAAATTTCAAAAAAATCCAACGGTCGGATTGAAAATTAGACACGTTAAAAGATTGGCTATTTTTGCTGTCATTTAGCTGTCATGACAGCACCTTCGAACTAACTTCCGGGGTGCACCATTTCATCATCCGACCTCCGATCGGAGCGATTCCAAAGTCCATATGTCACTTTTAAATAGTAATATTAACATACCAAATTTTGGAAAGATCCAACAGATGGATTGAATTTCGTGCATGTTGCAACATTATTAATTATTGCTGTTATGACAGCACTTTTGCTGTCATGACAGCTCCTCCGAACCAACTTCCAGAGCACGCCATTTCTCCGTCTGATATTCGATCGACATGATTTCAAAGCCTACATGAATATTATAAAATTTTTTATTTGTGATTCAAATTTTAGAGAAATCCAACGGTCGGATTAAGATTTGGACACTCAAATGTAAAAGTACAGGTTTTTAGTAAAAACCATTTTTAAAATTGTCCAAATCTCATCCTAATGGTCACAAACTTGTGGGAACACTTTGGACACTTCTAATAGGACTAAAAACACCTGATAGAACATTTAAATGGTAGAAAAATCCTTTATACCAAAATTTGACCACTCATGTGCCATTTCCCAAAATGGACCCTAAACCCCCAAAATGCACAAATCAGATAAGAGTGGCCAAAAACTATTCCAAATATCATATACACATATGAATACACACGCTAAACATTTTCACTTGGCTCAGAGATCTCTGTGGAGACCACACATCCACTCTCTCTATCCAAGGTATATGTTTGCCCATAACATACCATTTGCAATACAACCACTTTGTATTTGCTCATGGAATCATATATATATCAAAATAAATGTTTGCTTGTAGTAGAAACTTGGTCTACTAAATAAATCCATCAAAATCACATACCATAGCCAGGTTTCCTAGCCACAACCTTACAAGCAAACAAAAATTCATACATAAGCCATACAATTCACACATACTCACGCACATATACATAATCATATCCTACTGACACCCTAATCCTAAATACATTACAATAGATTTGCTCAAAAGAAAGGGGTTGCAGTTCTTTACAATTCACAAACAACCTCTAGCTCTGCTCCTTTCCCCGTCCTCCACTGGTTCCTTCTCCTGGATCTAGAGTATTGAAAAGAAAGGGGTGAGACAACCACAGTCTCAGTAAGAGAGAAATCTACATCAATTATTACAAAGTAAGCTCTAATCGAATAAACGAATAATAAATTCAACATAGTATAAAATTTAGCCATTTAAAATGCATGAATGCATGATGTAGGCTAGTATGGCCTTTCATGATCAACAGAATGTCCCCTGGTACTCTTTAACTCACAAGTAAACCTTATACCTACTTATACCTCCACAAGCACAAAACATAATCTAAGACATGATCTAATCCACCGAACTGCCTATGCCCCTTCGACGTGAATCCTGAGCATCAAAGCTAAGTCCCTCCCAGAGCCAGCCCGACTTACTCTTCATGTGAGGGCTACCTTGGCCTAGGCACTCAACCTCACACTTCATATATCGGATTCCCTCTCCCATTGAGAAGTGTCGAACACTCAATACACTAACCACTTTAGTGTATTGAGCCCACAATATGTAAGGCAACACTGAGTACTGGCAGTGTGCCATAGAATATCAAAAGTCCACACCTTCTCATTGGTGAACTCCTACCGAGATCATGCCTTTTATAAATTTCCCTTAAACGGTTTCTTAGCCTATCTAAGGTACCTTACTTAGTTACCCTTCCTTAAGTGCAACTTCTATTCTTTATGATTACAATACATGTAAACAAATCTCGTTTTCATAAAAACATTATCGTTAAACAATTAGAAAACATATTTGCACTATAATCAAAGTAGTACCCCATAACCCCTTATAAAGCACATTTAATCTTTTAAAACACGTAATGCATGATAGCTAGTAATATTTATTCAAAATAGCTAAAACAAAGTAATAAGAAATATAAATTCCCCTGTTACCTTAACCCTTTGGTACTAAAAGAGTTCCTCTTGTACAAAATAGGACTCGGCTTATTCCTTAACTTTCGAACAAATTTCACTAACAATTCCTACAACATATAAGTGATCCACATCACTTATCATGTCAAATAGCATTAATGAAGATTATAACTCATACTACACAACTTGGGTCAATGAGTCATAATCCATCCTAATGATCCATATATTAAACCAACCATTCACATAGTATCACTTAACCACTAAAACCATTTATTAGCCATCACTAGGCTAATTTCCAATTTATATAATTTTTAATCAATTAAAAACCTTCACTTAGTGTCACCAACTTTTACCATTAGCCCTTATAATGAAAACCAAACCTTAATTTAAATCTTATAAGGCTCAAATAGCAAAATTATAACTAAATCAATAAGCTTAAACCATTGAGGAGAAAAACCCAATCTCTCAGGGTTTAATTTGTGCCCAAAACACCTCTTGTCATCCAATTATCCACTCAAAACATTATATCATTATATAGAAACTCAAAACATTCTCCCTAGGATCCAAAGAAATAAAAGCTTACAAGAATAAAGCCTTTGGGATCAAAATCTAGAAATTTTCTCTTTCAAAAATTGAAGAAATCAAGAGGAAGGGAAGAGGATTAAAGTAGGGAGTTTACCTATCGTGTAGCCGAGCTCGCAACAGTAGCAAAGCCTCCTAGATCCAAGCCTAACTCCCTCTCTTTCTCTTCTCTTCTTCCTCTCTCCCTCTTATGCGTTTCCTTTCTTTCCTTGTTCTGCATTTTCTGTGTCCATATGGCTCTTTAAAATGCTGATCTAATGCCTTGGGAAAAATTACAAGAAAGGGCCCAACATTTTTTATTATAGCACAAAAGCCCGGGTCAGCTTTGGTAATTTTTTCTATAGTTAAAAATCAAATAAAACCAAACTCTTGCTAAGAAAAATTCAAACTCTGGACCTCTATCAAATTATTTTAAATTTTAATTTAATTATAGATATTTTATTTTATTTTTTTAAAATAAATTTGAGTCTTAAAATTTTTGCGATGTTACAGGTAATTTGGTACAACATATTATAGGATTGTTACTATAGGACATCCAGGCAGTCTAGCAATTCCCTAGTACCTATTAGGGTGCGGTTAGAAGTCAATGATGTTTCTATCACAAGTATGTGAAAAGGAAAAAACCATAGTTCGTAGGTGGGTTAGATTACTTTTAGCCAAGTGTTTCTACCATCGAAAGTGTGCTCGAGTCAACAAGTGGATGATCCAGGGGAGCCTATAGTTGCATGTCGGGGAACATTAGAGATTCGGTGATTAGATAATTATGCTACCGTGTAATTATGTGAAATTGTTGTGAAAAGATGAATTTATCTCATAATATAATATACATGATATTACCTTAGTTTTGATACTTTGACATGGTTATTTGTGATAATAAACATTTGATATTGGTTATTGAGATGTTTATCTCACCCGTGGTTATATTTTACAGGTGAGGGTTTTGGTAAGGGCAAAGGGAAGGAAGGGGCGTCTGAAGAGTGAAGAGTATAGTCATATAGCTTTTTCCTTTCCTCCTTTTGGGTATTGTAATGAATAATGTCAATATATAATGCCAACTTAGGAACATGACATTATTTTAGGATATCACTTATATGACTTTGTGATAAATGTGCATATCTTGGTCTAAGAATGATGTTGTGGATTAAGTGTGTGTGCTTAGCCAAGTTACAATTACAAGTGATATATTTGAAGTGACTTATGTGCCAAAATGACCAAACTGAGATATGTGTTAAATTTAATCCACCCCTTTATGCTAGTGTCAAATAAGGGTTTGGTGGTTATTTTGAGTGTAATTGCTTATTTTTTTGGTATGGATAAATTGTCATCCTGTGTGGTGTTCATTTGAGGTGATCAAAGTGCCTTTAGGGCTAATGGCATTAGGCATTGTGAGTTAGACACTTTTGTGTGTGTTTTAAGGTAAAAACAAACCATCTTAGGTTTGAGTGTCTATCTTTTTAAAGAATGATTATTTGAGTATAAGACCGGTGCCATTAGCTAAAGGGTTTAAAGAGCTTCGTGTAGACACTTGAACAGCCCAAATCGAACATCAAATGATGAAACAACGCGTTTTGAAAGTTCAAAAAATTGTCATGATAGCAATTTGCTGTTATGATAGTAGGTGTGTACCACGGCACAAGTGGCCTTCGAGGGACTCGTCCCTCTGTACCATCCACAGTAGCGAATGGGCCAGATTTTTGGAAAAATGGCTTGCTTCAACATGTTTTGATGTGGTTTGATTTCCATATTTCTATATTTGTTCTTAATTGATTTTAACTATGGTTTAAGATCAAACAATATTTTAAAACGGGTTTTCTTGAGATCCCATTATTTTAAACTAATTATCTTTTAAACCCTTTGGCTGTGATGACTTCTTCTTAGGATTTTATCTAATCTTGGTTATCATAATGGCGTGTAAAAGTGTTGGCCTGGTAATATCAAGGCAAACATTACACATTGAGTACTCCCAAGTCATAATATAAAATATATGTAAATTTAATTGTTAGTTAACCTAAAAAATTATAAAAGATGACCTTATACAAAAATTAATATTAATTATATCCCTTAAATTACAAATAAATTTCAATAAACTAATTTTATTTCTTACTCATATAAAATATAGAAACATTATTTTAACATACTGCTTTGACCGACTACTAAGTGATTATTGAATCATCAATCCTGAAAAAATAGGTAAGTCATTAAAAAATATTATATTTATTTTAATAAAATCTTGTTAAAATACTAAATATTTTAATATTAAATAATTTAAATAATATTATTTATAAATATGTATCTAAAATTTAAATGTTGTTTTGAAGTTGTTAGAGTAAACAAAGGTATAATAGAAAAAAAAATTAAATAAATGCCTTCAACTTCTTAAAAGACTTTGGCACAAGACGGGGGAAAAAACCCTTCTAAAAAGACATTTAAAATTAAAATATTTTTTTCCTAAAAAGACATATATTTTGAAATAAATGCAGCTGGGCAATGTTTTTTAAAATTATTGTACACAGATTACAAAACACATAATATGACATATTTTATCTTGCTTTAAGGATAAAATAGAAAAAAAATGTCATTGAATATTTTAAAAAAAAAAAAATTGTAGTACTTGATCACAAAATAAAGCCACATTGATAATTGTTTATCTCCCTCCCATCCCCTTCCACAATCACAAGTCATCCAATCCCTTCAATCTTAGCATATCCACTATCTTCTGACTGGCATCTTCAGATTTTCAAGAAAATGAAAAACAAACTTGGCTTCTCTTCATGGCTACCTCCGAGGGTTATCCATTCAGAGTTTTCAAATGGATTTTTCGCTCCAACAACAAAATCCACAACCCAACTCTTATATCTCTTAGAATAGTTCTCTATTGGATTCGCCTATCAGCAGAAATACAAGTTTCCTATATTAATCATATCTTCCTTGATGTCTTCTTAAAGAAGTATCATCAATCATCAATCATCAATTGGTGTCTGGCGTGGACATAGATTACTGTGGCTGTTTTTTCTTGAAAATTTTCTCCTCTATTTTATCTGCAAGTAAATTTCCTTATGATTATTTTCAGTTTTTTTCCGTCACCATGTAATCTTGAAATTTGATTAATACAATTTGCCTCTTAATCAAAAAGATAATTGTATATCTCTAATTAATTAAAGAGAAAAGAAAGTAAGGAAGGTAATGAATTGGAAGACTTTATCACCGTGCACATTCCAGCTCCATGGCCATTGACTTAGAAAGTTAAAAGATGTGTTTGGATTTCAATTAAGAAAAATTAATTATTTATATTTAAATAATTTTTTCAGGGTCAATTTTGAGCGGGTAATTTTACTATTCAATGTAGCAAGTCAATATTAGTCAAATTAATTTTCTAAAATGGAACAAATTTATATCAAATGAAGTTTTGAAAACTAAATGAAGTTTGAAAAAATTGAGGTGTTAAGAAAAAATTTTTCAAAATCATGACTGAACCCAAAATTAATTGGGAGTGAGAAAATAAATCAAGTGAGAAAACGGATGAGAAAATAAAGGGATGATATGGGTTGGTGGCATTAAGTATTCACAATAAATTGGAGGCCCATGTTTATCTCCAAAGAATTCTAATATTCTAAATCATAATTCATGACTTTTGTATTTTCTCAGTCAACTCATCGGATTTAACATCTCCTTATTTTTTATATTGGAGATTCACGACTTATTTGCAAGATATTAAAAACTAAATCTAGACATTAAGCTAGTTAAGACATTGGTCTAGTTTAAAAGTTAATGGCAAGGTTATCAAGTTTTTGAGTTTAAACTCATAGGAATGTAAACTCGAGTCCTAAAATGGAATCATAAATTTGTAAGAATTTGTCTTTATTAATAAATAATCATTAAAAATATATTATTAAATAATTAAAATATAAAATATGACAATAATTTGATTTTAATATATTTTTAATATAAATTATTAACACCACTACGAAATTGGACTTTGATAGCGTTTAAAATTTTAGTTTTATTATGATTATAAAATGCTATAAAATTCAATGTCATAATTGTTAATTTTATTATTAAATGAATATATAATTATAATTATTAAATAGATAAAATTAAAATGCCATATGTCTTCTTAGTTATTATATACTAAAATTTTCCTATTTTTTTAATAAATTATTTTCATTAAATGATAAAAATTTGTATAAAAATTTAGCTTTTGGAGAGGTGACGTTTATTATTAAAGAGAGAGGTGACGTTTCTAGCTTTTGGAAATGCCACCCTCTAATTTGTATAAAAATTTTTAATTTTTATGTTAAAAAACTTACCAAATTTTTTCTCTTAATTTTGTTAATTATTATTATTATTATTTTTAAATGATAAATTTAACTACTATTTATTATTTAATAGCTATATATCTTAGAAATTATAATAACTAATAAGAAAATTTAATATTAATAGAGAGGTGGCATTTTAAACATTCGAAACGCCACATCTCTCATTTGAATAAATTTTTTACTTTTTATTATTTAATATATCTAATTTTAATTACTACATTTTATAAAATATACTAAAGAGTAAAATAAATAAATAAATTTGAAGAGAGAGGTGGTATTTCTAGCTCAAGAAAATGCCATCTCTCTAATTCGTATAAAATTTTTTAATTTTTGTGACATTATAAATATTAAAAAATTATAAAATTACTAAAATTTTATTATTAGTTTTTTTAATTATTATTATTATTATTATTAAATGATAAATTTAACTAATATTCATTATTTAATAATTATATATTTTAGAAATTATAATAATTTATTAAATTTTAATATTAATAGAGAGGTGGCATTTTATACATCTGGAAATGTCACCTCTATCATTTGAATAATTTTTTTACTTTTTATTATTTAATATTTTAAATTTTAACTACTTAATATATATTGAAAAATATCAAACTTACTAGAATTTTCTTATTACTTTAGTTTTATTACTATTACTATTATTATTATTATTATTGTTATTATTATTATTATTTAATTTTACTTTTATTATCATTATTATTATTATTAAATGATAAATTTATCTAATATTAAATATTTCATCAAATTTTAATTATTTAAAAAAAATTTAATAAAGAGGTATCCTTTTTTGCTCCTAAAAATGTCACCTCTCTCATTTAAATTTAAATTATTTACTATTTATTATTTAATATAAATTTTAAATACTAATTCTGATTAAATAATTTTAGTAAAATATTTTCTTTAATTAAATTATTAATTTTTCTTTACATTAAATAATATTATTTGTTAATATAACTATAAAACATATCTAATAATTAAGAGACCACCTATCTTCTTAGTAATTAAAAACTAAAAGTTTCTCATTATTGTTAATTCATTATTATTATTAAATAATAAAAAATCTAAAAAATTTAATAATTATATACAGACATATATATATATATATATATATATATAAAATTAGGTAAAAAAAGAGAGGTGACGTTTTTAGAACATGAAAATGCCACCTATCTTATGTTAGTTATTCAATAATTTTAGTTATTAGATTTTAATACTTATTAAATAATTATAATAAAATAATAATTTAATCTTACAAAATTAAATAATTTTTTAATATATTAGAGAGGTGGCATTTTCAGGCTCTAGAAATGCCACCTCTCTTCTTTTATTTATTAATAAATAATTGTTAAAAATTATTATTTCTTATTAATTATCATTGATAGGATAATTATTTAATCTAATAATAAGAAGTCCTTAATTAATTATAAAGTAGAGAAGTGGCGTTTTATAATTGAAATGCTACTTAAATGTTGAGAAACAAGAAACTATGGCTTTTCATACAATAAACACCACATTTTTTTATTTTACTAAAATTTTAAATTAAAGAATAAATTAAAAGCGGTGGCAATTAATTAAGAAATGCCACCTCTTTACTTTGACTTTAATATTAGTGACATTTTTATTATTGCCACTAAATACATACTACTAAATCTCATTTTTGTAGTTGTAATGTTCACCTTGACATTATCAAAATTCATCACACAATCACAACAATCATAATTAGGAGCAAGGATTTGCTCCTAATCTCACATTATATATATAAGGGTTATAACTAATAATCTTTTAAAAATAATTGTGAAATATTTGAGATCCCATAAAAACTCTTCAAATTTATAGTTTGAGCTCAAACTTAATAATTTATCAATGTATTGGAAGCATGAACAAATTTTGGGAAGTAAAACACTTCAAAATAGGGCCAAAAATGTCATTTTTGAGTATTTTGGTCCATGCGCCACGGCTCGTGGTCCATGCGCCGCGGCATGTGGCACAGAAAGGCAAGTTTTCTCACTGTACTATGCACCACAGCTTGCACGAAATGTGCTGCGGTGCACGTGTCCATGACAGCAATGCTATCATGATGGCTTTTCTAAATGAACTTCAAACGTGTGGCATTTTCGCATCCGATGTCCGATTAGAGTGATTCAAGCTCCCACATGAAGCTTATTTGATAAGCTAACTAATGATATAAGTTTTATTATGATCCAACACCATATGAAAATTTTAGATGCTCAGATGTAAAAGTCAATTTTTAAAGCGATTTTCAAGCATCCAAGTACCCAAAACTCAAAATTTATATTATTAACCCCTTTTGAGGCTTGAACCAAGTCTAATGAACCAAAATATACCTGATTGAGCATTCAAACACACTAAAACATACCAAACACAAAATTTGGCCACTTAATGCCAATTTTGCCTAAAATGGCCAGAATACAAAATCAACACTACATGCACTATTTAGCCTCTATTGCCACATAATACAATACATATACATTGTCACTACATAAATAAAATATTCTTTGCACTTGTATTAGTATTTTGGCCCATCACCACAAAAATTGCCACATATTTACATCATATACAATATTGGGCTAAAATACAAAATAACATAGTATGAAACAAGTGCAGCCAATCAATATAATATGCATTCCTAGTTAGAAACATATAATATCATCTATATGAGTTTATGTATACCACTCAAACCAAAATCAAGCATTACTATTCATGATGTGGCAAATCTACTAATCCTTGCCCGATTCCTTCGCTTGCTCAGTCTCAGCGATAGAACCTGTAAAATGATAACCACAGGATGAGATAAAAATCTCAATAACTAAGATAATCTATATTATTGATTAACATGCCAAGTTATAAACAAGCTTTAAAATAAATAAAATAAACACACCATATAAAATCACCATAAGGTACATGCATGATCCCTAACGATCCGGTCTTCCAATACTTCTGACCGAACTGGTAGGTTATTTCACGAAACCAAACCTCATGTATGGTCTCCAAGCTCACCATTCATGGTAGGACTACCTGGCCAAGGTGTCCTAAACCACTTTTGGACTACTAGTTCCCCCTATTATGAGTAACTGGGGTGTCGTTACTCCAACACCACATCTTACAGATGCTAAGGAGCATATTCTCCAACTCCGCACCCTTTTGGGTACTAAGGAGAGTAAGTTTCCAACACCACACCCATTTGGGAGCACTAAGGAGAGTAAGTGCTGCACTTGGTGTCCCAAGGTACCAATAATGCCATATGGACATAATCTTTCCTACTCCACTAGGGTGACCTCTCACCCTCTAATATGCTACATTTTACTACATATCTCCACTTGACCATACATAAATAACTTTCTAAAAAAATATAACAAATCTTACCATTTGCTTCAAAAATATGAAATTTCACAAACCAATACTCCACTCATTTTCTAAAATAGTTAATCTTTATGAAATTTATACATATATACATAACAAATCATAGAAAAGAAACTTGAGAATAACTTATACAATGTAATAAATAATAAAAATTATCTAGTTACCTCAACCCTTTTGTTACTTAAAGGGTTACCCGTGGTTGTGTCAAGTCAAATCTTCTCACACTACAATTTACATCAAAAAGTACTATATATTAATTTTCAATTAATACAAGCATTATTAGCTATCAATAACCTCTCAATTCTCCCACTTCTCACTCATATTCTCAACAAAGAGGCTTTTTAAGATTAAAATTTGTTCACACAATCCCTTCAAGCCTCCCTTTAACTCTCTCACAACATAACATTTAATATCTCAACTTATCACACTTCAAAACCTGATGATCAAGTTAGGGCTTGATTCAACTTTTACAACAATAAATTAGCTTCATATTACTACATATCCAAGATTAATAAACCTAAATCAAACCTTTAGAGTCAATAGAAACCTTTAAAACATAGACTCATGGCTTAATCCATTCAGAGCAAATTCTCTCACTTTCAAATCCTATAGAAAATGAGATAAAAAGGTAGAGGATAAGGGTAGAAAACTTACCTAAGAGTTTGAAGGCTCAAATTATCTTTAAAATCCTCCTAAAATGATGCCTTAGCAGTGCCCAAAACTTACCCCTTCGTGTTCTAGGTTTCCCACCACAAAAATTGTCATTTTCTGATGATTTTAGAAATTTTAAGTTGCCTGCTGTGTCATGCACCGCACCACATGCCACACAAGCCACGGCTCACGATACATCAAGCAAAATATTGATTTTGCCCCCCGATGCTACCCGACTTGATCCGACTTCTATCCTAACTCAATTTAGAGCCAAATATGACCCAAAAATCTAATTAGCAACCCAAAAACATATTTAAATTAATTAATCATATTTTTAACTAATTTATCCCTTAATTAGTCAATTTTTCTATATTTAAAGTTTTCGGATGTTACAATAGTACTATGAAATTAAATCTACGTATATTGATAAATTATCACGCTTAGCATAGAAATTTCAAAACAAGGCAATTTATTTTTTCTTTTAAATTTTTATTTTTCTTTAAATTGGGTTTTATTGTTTCTATAAGGCCAGTTCTATGTATTATATACCTAAGTCTCTCAAGTCAATAAAAAAATCAACAAATTTAGTTAGTTTAACTGAATTTGTATCTAGTTTGAGTTTATGTACGGTTTGAAATAATCTTGTAAATTAAAAATGTAAAAACAGTAAACTTGAAGAGTTAACTCGTGAGTTCATCTGAGTTTGTATCCAATCCAAGTTTATAAATGATTTGACATGATTTTAAGTAAAAATGATACCTTGGAGAATCAAGTCAAGAGTTTGACAATAATGGTTAGGGAAAATGACAATTAAAGACCCCCTAAGGATATTAATCGCAAATAGGGACCTTGAAAAATAGAAATCCCAATCTTTAATTGGGATAAAAAAGAAACCTGACTTTACAAAATTTCTCCCTCACTAAACATTGAAAGGTAACAAGAAAGAAGCTCATCTCGTGTGCTCCGTTTTCTTGTTTTTCAGCTAGAAAATTGTTGATTGGATGTGCTCTCGTTTTTTGAAAATGTTAAGGAAAAATTAGTGGAATGCATAATTGTCTTCTAATAGGTAATTACATGCATTTCTTCTTTTATATTTTGTTCTCAGTCATGCACACAAGAGAAATATGCATCTTCTTCTTCCATTTCTCTTCCATTGCTCTATTTTCTTCTTTTACACACATCCTCTGTCATGCACGGACACAAAGAATATTTTAGTCTTTGCAAATGCTATCTTGCACCATTTCTCTTTCTTTTATACCTAGGAAAAAAAGTAATCTTCTTAATTATTAATAGACTATATATATTGACATACATAATAAATAATTTCTAAGAACAACATAGTTGAAAAAGTTGAGGAGTGAAAAACAAGAAAGATGTAACATGGATGCTAAATTTTTCTGATCTATGTTGAAAAGTGCATGAATATTGAAAAATATAATATGGATGCTAAATTTATGTAGTTAAGGTTGGGATTATGGAATGGATAATTGTAAAGTACTAAATTTGTATGTTGCTTGTAGTTGTTCCAGGTTTATTTTCCATGTGAAAAGTATTTCAGCAAAAGAAGTATTTTGTTATCTTCATGTTGATGGATATTTTGTAAAATATTCACAAGGGAAGATGACTTATGAAGGTAAGAGATTAATTTCTAAATTGATTAGAGAAGGCATAAATCATGAATAGCTATTGAGGATGGTGTCATCAGTAACAGGAGTTGAAAGTGGTGTAGCTGACTTAAAATTTATAGTGAAGTTTAATGAAAACACATATATAGATCTGTTAGATGATGAGGGAATATAATATTTGATAAAGTATAATGATAAGTCAGCACATGTGTATGTTGAGACAAATGATAATGAAATACATGGAGCAATGGATTATTTGATGGAGTAAGTTGTTATTCTTAGTTATTTGTATGTTTAATTAGTTTAATCATCATTTATATTGACCTATGAGTAATTGTGAATGTAGGATGGAGGATTTGTTACCATTTTCATTGTCAGGATCTCCCTATAGGCAAGAGCTTGAAAGTATATCGCCCTCTTTGCCATGTTCAACATAAAGTGCTCTTGCACCACTGCCTGAGGTTAATTCAGTAAAAAGGAAGGATTTATTTATGGGTATTGGCTAGACATTTGATGATGCAATTGTATTTAAAAAAGCACTATATAAATACAGCCTTGTTTATAGGTTTGGTTACATATTTGTGAGAAACAGCCATAAGAAGATGATTGTCAAATGCAATATTAATGGTTGTAAATGGAAGATATCAACTTATGCTCTTAAGAAGACAACCTCTATATTGTGTGTGATTTTCACAACGAACACATGCATTCTGCTCAAGATAACCTCCTATTAAAGCAAAAGGCTAGCTCAAGATTGACATCATCAATCTTTATTGATGCTGTGAGGGGGAATGTGGAGAAAACTTCAAATGAGATTAAACATGACCTCTACAAAGAGTATGGGTTAAATCTCACATATCGGCAAGCTTTGAGGGGAAAAGATAGAGCATTGGAGGAAATACATGAGATTTCACAACAATCATACCTGTTGATCCCATGGCTTTGTGAGGAATTGAAGGAGACGGACCTAGACACAGTTGCAAAGTGGGTTGCCTTGACAAATTATAGATTTAATAGACTTTTTATTGTAGATGGATGCTACATTAAAGGGTTTCTCTAAGGTGCTCGTCCAATTTTGTTTATTAATGGAATTCATTTAAATGGTCCATATAAGGGGACTTTGCTAGTAGCTTCTGCAATTGATACAAATAATGATTTATTCCCTTTGGCTTATGCAATAGTGGGTAGAGAAATATATGATAATTGGGCTTGGTTTTTTGAAAATATGAGAGAGATCACATACCAAGTTCAATTGATCATAGTGTCAAATAGGTATAATGCTATTATTGGTGTAGTGCATGCAATATTTGATGGCAATTGACATGCTTTTTGTTATCGTTAATTTACAAAAATTAATAGAGACATGTGAAGGATTAATGGGATGACTAAGAAAGATGCACTTAATTTGTTGGATAATATTGCATATGCAAGGTTAGAAATAGAATTTCATGTTGCTATAGGTTATTTGATGGTTTTCTCCCTACAATAGGCAAGATAGTTAGAAACAAATGGGGATATAGATTGTTGGGCCTTAGCAAGATTTTCATGCAAAAGATGGGACAACATAATAACAAACCATGTTGAATCTTTCAATGCTTGGCTAGTGAAAGAGAAAAAATATCATATATGTGCATTGATAAATAAACATCAAGCAAAATTAGTAAGGAAATTATACAATAGCAAGATAGAAATGATGAATTGATCAAACAGAGTTGGACTACATGTTGAAGCAAAGTTGAGGGAGAATGTATATTGAGAGTTGAAATTGTGGTGGTTAAACATTATAGTGTGAATATAATACTAGTGAAGGTAGGAAACAATGACTTGAAAGTGAATCTAGCATTGTGAGAATGCTCTTGTCAAGAATGGCAAATGGTAGGAATTCCTTATGCACATGCATGTGTAGCAATAAAATTAGTTCATAGTAATGTGTATTCATATGTTGAAGAATGTTACACTATCTGTGCACAAGAAAAAATTTACAACTCCACAATAATTTCAGTGAAAACCATTGACATGCCTCAGTTGACCAAGCTACATTATGAAAATTATGAAAACAATACCTTTTTGGAACCACCACTGATTACACATCCCTCAGGGCGACCAGCTACCAAGTGAAGAGAGTCATAGTTTCATAATAAAAAGGTGTATCATTGCTCAAGATGTAATTAAGGTGGACATATCAAGAATGTATGTAGGAATCCCAATCCAATGTAAGGATTGAAAAAAGGTGAAAACCATATGCATATTAGTTGGTTTGAAATTGAAATGCATATGGTTTTTATTTATGTTGTGCATTTTGCTGTTCAATGACCTTTTGTACAAACACCCATCTCATATTATTTTTGTACTTGTGGAGGTGACAAGTTATGTAAATGGAATTGCAATATACCTTGTTTTTTGTTAAGCAGACTGTATAGGTACCATTTAGGTAGATGGGATATTTTTTGTGTAAAAAGGGATGCAAATGTAGTGTATGTGTATTGAAATTAGTGTAATATAATGTTGATGAAAATTTCAAGTCTAAATTTGTGCAAGTGTAAATGTTGTCATGACATAAGACTACTGAATTTACTAATGTAACATAGGGATATTGCTAATGTAACTACTGACAATATAGAACCTCACTTGGGATTAAATTTTTTTACAGTATTTCAGACATTTAAGAGACTTTTTAAATAATGGGATCCAATAATGTTAGTTGGAAATTTTATATCCGAAGCAAGAGAAATTCCTACTATATGTTGTGAAATGAATATCCCTACATGGGTATCATTTTTTATTAGAAGATACCTATTAGAAATTAGGATCTAACAACCTTACCTGAAAATTCCTTAACCTAAGTTGGAAAAGTAGCTAATGTATAATGTGAAATGTCCTAACATGACTTGGAAACTTTTGGTTTAAAGGTAATTCTTGCCATAGATTGGGTTTCAGGAACCTCATTTGGGACTTACCTAATCTACCTTGAAAAAGTAACTAATGTATGTTGTGAATGTGCCTAAAGTGACTTGGGAATTCATTGTTTAAGGATAAGTCTTGCCACAAGTTGGGTTCCAGCAAAGTCACTTGAGAATGTCCTAACCTAACTTGAAAAAAAGCTGAATGTATGTTTTGAAAGAGACTAACATGACTTGGGAACTTACTATGTAAGGATATGCCATTTGGCACAAGTTTTGTTCTAGCAACCTCACTTAGGAATTTAGTAACATAAGTTGGGAAAGTAACTAATATATATTGTGAAAGTTCCTAATGTGACTTAGGAATTTATTATTTGATGAAAACCGACGTGGCATAAGTTGGGTTCCAATAAAGTCACTTGCGAATGTCCTAACCTAACTTGGAAAAAAGGTAACATATGTTTTGAAAGAGCCTAATGTGACTTGAGAATTCATTGCGTAATGATCAGCCATTTGGCACAAGTTTTGTTCCAGCAATCTCACTTCGAAATTTGATAACATAAGTTGGGAAAATAACTAATATATGTTGTGAAAGTTCCTAACGTGACTTGAGAATTTATTATTTGATGAAAATGTGTCACCGCACAACTTAATCCTTTTCCTTTTGCGCATTGACAAAAGTCTTCCAATTAATGTAACAACCTGCATAAAAAAATAATAGTTACATTAAAATTTTACTATAACTTGATTTATTTTAACTAGTATACTTTCTCATTGATCTAATAATTTATTGTTTAAGACCTAGACAGTTGCATTCATATCTTATCAGATAATACTGTTCAAATATATACAATTTTCCTATTAAAGAAAACAAAATTATATCAACCAATTGCTTATGACCATATTAACTAGTAAGGTTGAATATCATACTCATGTCCTTCATTTGGTGGAATAGACTTTGTGCAGTATTGATAAATCTCTTTCTCTGTGCATTGTCCTCTTTCTTCACATCCTCTTTTTGCCTTCCCTCATCATCCAAAAAGGGTGAATGATAGTGCTAACTATTTGTCATTGTGACCTTCTTAGTGTCATTTCACCCTTAAAATCTTGTTTTTTAATTTGCTTTTTTACTTCTTTTTGTGCACCTGATTCTCCGTCCTCTTCATTTTCATCTCCTTCTACTTATCTTTCCTCTTCTTTCTTCTCATCTTCTCCAGATTCTCCATCCTCTTCATTTTCATCCACTTTCTCCTCCTTCTTCTTTACCGTCATGTTCCAACTCTTCCTCCTCTTCCTCTTCACCATCATGCTTTTGAACAACTTCCTCTCTTCTTCTCTTACCTTAGAGCTTGAGGAGTCTTTATGCAATTCCACATGAAAAGGTCATAACATCTCTACATACCTATTTTATATCTTGCACCATTTAAAATATCATACGTTTAAAATTACATAAAACATAACTTTGCTAATTAACAACTATCATTTTGCCCTTACCAGATCATAAAATGAATTTATTTTTGGAAGCTTTACTGAGAAGTTGTCATGTCCTCAAGAAGGGTGATATAAAATGCCATGATCACTTGCCTTCTCAAGTTGAACTCGTGATATCACTCTCTCTTCTATCTAATGTTTTAGAACATCTTCTTGTGATGGCACCTCAATTAGCTCCAATGAAAACATTTGAAAGTAGAAAATCTACATATTTACATATATATCATATAACTCATAGAATTTTGTTCAAAATAATTAACCTACAACAAATTATATCTTAATGCATCCACATATCACAAGAAGAAATAAGCATTTTCCAATAGTTTTTTTATGCCTATCCTTCTTCTCCCATGCTTTATATTCAACTACCTCCTTTCTAAGCTCAAATAGTATAAAGGATGACCAATCATAACATATGGTTCCCAAATTTAATCCGAACATGACTTTCAATAGTTAATCACTTATCTTGAAATTCGAACTTGGACAAAGAAAATTCCCTAAGTAATAGAAAATGAAGAGAAACTCAAATCTATCATTTTCTTTCCTCGAGACTATCCTGTCCTTTGTTACATTATAAAATACTCTTTTAAAGTTCTTGTTTAAGGACTTTAACTTATTCTTATCCCCATTCATTTAACCATCTTCCCATCATTAGGCAAGCCAAGTAAGGCATGAACTGCTTTGCCATTGATGACTTTCCTTTGACCTTTAATGAAAAGGGATGATGTAGGAGGATCAAATGCCTTCATCACTTCGTCGTATAAATCTCTAGGCAACTTGTGACATTTAACATTTAAAAGCTTACCAAAACCTATTCTATTAACCCTATCCCTCAAGGATTTTTTCTTTTTGATAAAATTAAAAACTTCCTTCATCTTTGTCGGAGAACACCTTGTCTCAAATGAAATCTGTCCAAGAAAAATAAGTCAGTACCATTACTTAAATTCATCACATTTTTCATGCTTGAGGTCAAAAGCAACGTACTTCATAAGCTTTTACACTAGCATTTTCCTCCTTAACTAGACGCTTATAGTGATCTTGTTCTTCTGATGACAACTTTTTCTATGCTGCAATTTCTTCTGTGTTGAGTTTCTTCAAATTATTTTCTTGGGTTGTATACTTGCCACGATACGCCTCTCTAAACTTGCTTAAGCCAAAACAGCTTTTTTGCCTTAAAGAATTTTTTTTTGTTTTAGCAATTATCTTGCACACAAACAATGAGCGTAAAAAAAATTATTATTAAATGTATCTAACGTCACTAATGAATACACATAATAACACTATTGAATTTACCAAATATGAAATCTGAATTTTCTCTATAAAACAGGGGAGGGTCAGGGAAAGTCACAGTCATAGCCTCCCTAACCTCTACCTCTAGAAATAGTATAAAGAATTTAAATAAACCATAGCTCAATTGACATCACTAAAACAATATTTATTTCCAATGGGATCCCAAAAGGACTAGTTGAAATATATCAATCTCAGTTATATCATCCATCAATTCAACATCAATAACTGTTGTAAAAATAAATCAATTCAAGTCAGAACAACTCAAGCATCAAAAGAATGTTTAAGCTTGGTAAAATTAAAAATCAATGTTTACATGTGTGAACTATTTAAAATTCGTGGTCTAAAAGACAAAGTGCCATTAGGGGAGTAGAAGAGAGGCAAATGTCATTGTCTTCAGATAAATAGAGCAATAGTATAAAGAGAAAGAGAACTACAGTTAATAATTTTTGAATGGCTTAGTCACGTAATAAAATTTAGACAACTCCAAATTATTCTTTTTCCCTTTTTTTTCCTAAAAATATAGCATGACAAGTGGAGTTAGGTTATGTTGCACAAGAACATAATATCTTGTGCATAAACAGATATCATAAGTAGGTAACTTTCTATCCTAGCTCATCATACTTCATCAACAAAGAGTTGCAACTTCTATTGCATAAACAGAGTATCTAAGCTCAAAACAATGTTAAAAATTTACAGCAAAACAAGAGGAACTAAGTGATGCAATAAGACGGACAGAGAGCACAAATAAGAGGAACCAAGATGCGAGATCGGCCAACAAAAGAGCAACCAAAAGGAACAAGTAAACCAAATGTTAAAAATTTCTAGTTCATTGCCAGTATATGTGCTCGACCAATAAAAGAATAGAGGAAAATACATTGATTTTAAAATATAAAAAGACCATGATGCCTTGACGAACAAAAGGCTTCTCAGTTTTTCTTCTCAAATTCATGGAAAAATCATAGAATAAAACAACAATTAGGTTCGAATATCACAAAATATAAAGAAATCTGGAACCATTTTGGGATCACTAATGAACATTGCTGCAGTTCGAACACTATTGCAAATGGCTTGCTGGAATGACACTAGAAAAAAAATGTAGAATCAACAAAAATTACAAAATCAGTCCCACCCCCACCAAAGAGCAAAGGGAGGGAGGGAGGGAAAGAGAGAGAGGCACCAACCTTGGAAGAAGAGAAGAGAGGGCACCAACTACAGAGCACGCACACCGGACCACCACTGAAAAAAATGGGAGCAACAATAGAGGACCTCTTACCAACGACTGCACACCCCTGGAGCTGATATGGAGAACTCAATGAATGACAAAGAAGACGGCTGAGCCACGTTGAGAAGCAACAATTAAGGAAGACGCTGAAACAGAGCACAAATAGGGCTCTCTCATGTGCGCAAGTGCATTTATTTTGAGCTTAAGGGGCATTTTCAACAATTCTGATTTTTTTTATCCCAATCATGGTCCTTAATTGAGATTTCTAAATTTGATGATCCTAAATTGGAATTAACGTCCTAAGGAGGTCCTTAATTGTCATTTTTTCAAATGGTTAATAGTTAAAATTGTAGTCAACTCGTAATCAAATTGATCAAAATGGTCAAGATTTTAATTTAACTATTTACCAATTCTATCAAGCATATTAACCTAGATTTCTATATTATGCTTATTTGTCTTCATGAAAGATTTTTATATTTTTTTAACACTATCATCCATGATTTTCAAAACATTCGCGTGGGGCAGTTATACTATTCCAAATTCTATTGCCCATGATAACAAGCATGTGGCTAATGTACAAATTAATATATAAAAAATATACTCCATCCATTTAAAAATATAAAACATCTTCAACCGAATCTTACCTCTAATAAAATAGTTACTTATTTTCAAACTAACCATATCTTTTCATGTTTTTTTCTATTAAACACCCTACAATAAATATAAAGTCATTATTAATAAGGGTATTTAAAAAAAAGGCAATGATTACACCTCAAAACACTAAAAATGCCTTACATTTTTTAATATTTAATTCTTCAAAAAATACCTTATATTTTTTAACAAAAGAAGTAAAACTTTCTTTGAGGTTATAGATATTTTTCAACAAACAAAGATTATAGATATTCAAAAATATAAGATATTTTAAATTTTTGAATGGGTAAGTAATGAGTTTAATTTAAAACACCCTTAATCAATAAATAACTTACTTTTTATCTTCAAGTAACACGTCATATTAAATAACGATAAAAATAAAAAAATAATATTAGTTTAAAAACAAACTAACCTATTGTACAGTCCAATTTGATTAAAATGCCTCATGTTTTTTGTTAACAAAAAAAATGAATTAGAAACAATCAAAAGTTGTAAGCATAATGACATTCAAATAATCTCTATTATGACATCATATTAAATAAGAATAAATATAAAAAATAATATTAGTTTTTTTGACTAGCAAAAGAATAATATTAGTTTAAAAAAAATATCTAATTTATTACACAATCTAATTCGATTAAAATGCCTCATAAAAGAATTATCAAACAACTAAAACCATGTAAATATAGGATCATTTATTTAAGATTAAAAATAAGTAATTTTTAAATAATTTAAAAATTTTATAAATAAAAATATATTTTGTAGAGATTTTATACAAAGCAAACATTATTTTATGTTTGGTTACAATAATAAAAATTAATTATTAATTAATTATTTTAAATTTTATGATATTTTTCTTGATTTTTGTTTATAAAAATAATTTATTATGATATTATTTTAAAATTTTATGATATCTTTACATGTTTCACTTTCTTAAAACACTTTCTGTCATTTATTACATTAGATTATTTTCATAAGTTACACAAAGTAGCTTCTTAAAATAATTAAAAATTTATTTTTTTAATTTTAATTATTTTTAAAAGTTTAAATAAATATCATAAAAATTTACAAAATATATATTTTTTAAAAATAATAAGTAATTTTTTATGAAATAAGCTAACACAAACTGGCCCATAATGGCATTCAAATAATCTCTATCATTTCAAGGATGTTAACTATTCCTATTAAATCCGTGACTATAATTATCCTGTGCATCTTACAGGTTTATAAACTAGTTAATCTCTATTTTAAAAAAATAATAATAATAAACTGAAGACTTTGAGACCGTTCGTTGACTTGGTGGTACGGGGTTTCCAGTGAATTTCCGAAGTAGCTTTAGCTGATTAGCTGTATACGAACTCCGATCCCCAATATCTTATCTTGGTCGAACGCTAAGTAGATCATCACTTCCAGGTTGCTCTTGAACAGTTTGAGGATTCAGGATGATGAACCCGAACCAAGCTCAAGTGTTCGTGAATTTCAATTTTTTATTCCTTTTTATTTCCACAAGGATAACTTCTGCTGCTGCTTCTTAATATTTCTTGATTTAAATGCTTGTTCTTTTTAATTCCAGATTTACTGGTGGATTAGAGTCTGCATCTTCTGTTGTCAGCTCTGGAATTCTATCGTCTTTATGGGAACTCATCTCCTCAGAAAGTACCCATTCAAGCGAGGCTCTGTTCTGGAAAGATGTTAGTAAAGAACCAGGCTCGACCATTATATTGTTTGGGACTGCCCAAAACACTGTTGAACCTGAGTTGCTTACTTTATCGAACGACGACGACAATCCCTTCAAATTTATCTGTTCCAAAACCTACCCAACCTTCTCTCTCGATAAGTCTACATTTTCCCTCTTCAATGCTTATCGAAACAAGCTTGATCAACTCAAATCTAAGGTACGTACTTCTTCCTTGTTTCCTTCAATAACTTGTGGATCCAGTTTTTGGATGTTAGTGGCACAAATCCACTTACTCAATGAATAACGGTTGTTAGAGATTTTGTGGAGCATTAAATCTCAAATTTTTGGAAGGGAAGGCATATATAACGAACGAGATTTGGATACAGTGGCTATAAGTATTGATTGATTGTACTGTTTGAGCCGCTGAAATACATATAAGCAATTAAGATAAATTCACTTATTCATTAATTTCAAGTAGAATATACATTTAAAACTATTGATTTGGATTCAACGGTTTAGATCATATAGGCACTTAAAGCTTATACTAAGTACATCCTCTGAATCCAAATCCTATGAAATGTTGTGATCATGATGGTTGTTTTAAATTTGTAAAGAAAAATATATTTTGATAATTTTCATGGATTTAGGTCACTTGCCAACTTTAAATCCATGCTCATCTGTCAAGTGTTATGAGTGTATATATATATTTTTTTAGCTTATTGGCTTAGCAAGTAAGAATGATATTTAAGTTTTGGAGTTTGTTGAATAATGCAGATCAATCTGCAAAATTCAGTGTTTCTGACTGGTTATGCTGTTGGAGGATCAATTGCTTCTCTTTTCACTTTATTGCTACTAGAAAAGATGGATCCGAAACAGAAACATCCACTCTGCATCACCTTTGGTTCTCCACTTATTGGAGACCAAAAATTTCAACAAGCTATATCAAGAAGTTCAAATTGGAACTCTTGCTTTTTGCATGTGGCTTCTCTTCGTGACCCATTTCTATCCTATTCAATTTCCCACAATTCGTACAGCCCCTTTGGAATATTCTTCTTATGTTCTGATTATGGATCTGCTTGTTTTGAAAGCCCTGTTTCTGTTCTGAAGCTTCTAAATCACATGACTCAGCTGAATCAAGAATTTCAGAATCCTGATTATGGAAATATTGTGAAGAATTTGAATCGTAAGGCAATTTGCAAAGACACTGATGATGGTCCCAACATCCCCCATTCTGATATTCTTGAGGAAAGCCTCGCATTGCAGCTATGTGCTCTGGGATTTTCACAATTCCTGCGGGTAAATCAACCCCTATTTTTAATCCTTTTGATAAAAATTAATATTCTAGAAAATCTCTCAGTTTTTGGCTACTTATAATTTTTATTTATTTATAACTCAATTCCTAAATTTTAACTCGGTATAACTTAGTCTTTATAATAATTTTAATTTAGATGCAATTTAATTCATAAACTTTAACTAATAGTAACTTAATTCATATATTTTTTCTAACTTAAAACATTAGTTCTTATATCTCAAAATAACTTGTCTTTATAATTTGCTTTTTTAACACATAAGATCAATATTTTAAATGATTGAATTATAGAGATTGAATTACAATCAAATTAAAATTATAAATATTGGGTTACAAGTTAAAATTTAAGAATTGAATCAAAACCAAGTCAAAGCCACGGGAATAGATTGATCAATTTTCTATTTTCTTTTCCGTTGCTTCTTCATAAAAGCATTCAACCAATGTTTTAAAAACTGAAACAAGCTGAACAAGGATTTGATCTAAACAGGTTTTTGAAATTGATCTGTCATCAGGAAGTTGACCTGAAGAATTTGGTTAAAGAACTGAAATATCAGGAAGTGCAATTGACTTTGAAGAAGACCAAACGGTTTGTCCTATTTAAGAAGTTGGATGATATGAAAGTGTATATGGCCAAGTTGGAATGGTACAAGAAGCATACTAAGAAGGACAAATATGGCTACTACGACAGTTATAAGGAAGAGATTTTCCCTTATGACCTGGACGTTGTCTTGTACAGGAAAAAACTCAACAAGTACTGGGAACAGGTAGTGGAAGAGGTAGAGAAACAGCCCATGAAAGAAGCTGCAGCTTTTCTTCGTACAAGATGGCTTTACAGTGGCAATATTTACAGGAAAATGGTCCAACCATTAGATATAGCTCATTACTACAAGGAGGGAAACAGAGACTACATTAATTGTGGAAGATCTGAGCATTATAAACTGCTAGAGAAGTGGTTTGATTCTGATCGGCTGAAACATGATGAGTCGATGGATAGGAAGAATGTAGAATCTATATTGACCTCTGATTCTTGCTTTTGGGCACGTGTGGAAGAGGCGGTTATTTTAACTCAAAAACTTAAAGCTGGAGATCAATTCACTGAGGCAGAGAAGCAAGAGGCGATGAATAGTTTGGATGAGTTTGAGAAATATGTTTATGGGTTGCTGAAGAATTATGCTGTTTCACCGGAGATTTTCTTGGAGAAAAGTAGCTTCATGTGTTGGTGGCGTGATTATATCAAAATCAAGGGAATTAAGTCACACGACTCTGAACTTTTTAACCTCATGAGTAATCATGACGAGTATGAGAAAGGTGCTTATGATTTCCCCCAAGAGACCAAGCTTTTGAACTGACACACGACTTTGAAATAAATTTGGATCTCAGTTCATGCTGCTTTCAACTTATGTTCTATCGATCTAAGTGGCTTTGGAACTATGCTTCATTGTGTCTGGTTGACATGTACATCAATGTACCTTTCTCTATTTATGTTCAAGTTTAAAATTTATATCAATAATTTGTGTGAAACTGATGAACATTTCTATTATAATTCCATCAGTTTTTTTTTTTTGTAATTTTTTATCTCCTTTTTTTATCATTTTTAATCAATTAACAATCAAAATCAACTTTTATCAATGAAGTTGAAAAAGAACTATTGCACAAAAAATAATTTTAATATTTCAGACATTCTTTCTGCATCGAAGAACTAGATAAATATGAATAACAAGCAACAATCACCTCATTGACTTCGAATATACATGGTTGAGCAATAGCTCCTGGCAAATCACCAAGAAAGTACTTTTATCATGCTAATCCATTCAAACCAGTTTTGCTACAACTGCAAATCTGCAATAAATATAATGAGAAAGTATAATGGTATAGATGCCTAAAATAAGCTTCAAAACGAGAGTACATGTAGACCACGACCACTAAATTTATGCAACTACGTAGCAGGAAAACCAACTTCACAGGACTTGCCTGTTAAATGATTAAGCGGGGAAACGTATATAACTAATCAGCTCAAGAAGCTCCAATTGATGATTTATACATGCACTTCAATGAAACTTCTAAACAGTTCTGTTCCTTATTATCATGTTACACAAAATCTATTCCTTTATTGACTAATGTACTGTCAATCATGGAGCAGGACAACAATCGTGATATTACATTATATATGACTTATATCTAACCAGCTTCAGTTTGGAGTTATAAGTAATTTCATAATTACAGATTAGAAAATAAGTCGAAAGGAAAAAATCTACTACATAGCACCAAAAGAATAAAAGCTTCTCCATAAATTGTATTTGCCCCATTCCACTACAAGGCTCATGTAAAGGCACATGATAAAGTTCAGATATTCTTCACAACAGTTGAAAATCCTTGAAGGTCTTCAAACTTCACATTTGACAGTCCTGAAAACAGGAATAATTAGATCACAAATACTGACTTTGGCCAGCATAAGTTCATTCAAGTTGCAGTGCATCAAATAAACTTTTGGTTACCCTTGGCATAATCTGTTGCAGATAAATTCTCTATGTGGATGGAAATCCCCTTTACATTCATTTGTTCAGTCTGTTCAGCCATTCTAGTCTTCAGTTTTCCTACCTTTGTTCCAAGTTCTGAGGCAGTTGTCACTATCTCTGAATGAAACAACAATCTACTTAAATATCTGTCCAGTAAAATAGCTTATTACCTTTACATATATATCAACTATGACTGAAAAGTAATTGTGCAGACATTATTGAATTTCTTCCTTCTCTTCATATAAAATGTAAATGAAGGAAAACTTTCAGGGTACATTTGGCTAGTCAAGGCAAAAAGATAGTAAGTACATGTAAAACAAGCCAATTCTTATGTAATTTATATCACATTTTTTGTCATCATTATTTAACATTTTCAGTTCATTTTTAATAAATTTTGTTATAAAAAAAATGAGGATTATTTATCATCCCAAACTTGTTCCTTTTCCCTTTCCATTCTAAAATCAAGTGAGCCAAACATGCCCGTGCAATAAAAAACCCATGTGAAAAAAAAATAAGCCATAAGGATTAACGAAACAAAAAAGGTACCATACTGAACACACATTACTTGCCAAAAATATGCCGAGCTTGGTGATGTTACATACCCTAATCAAGCAAGGCATCACAATTACTTGCCGAACTTATTTCAGATGATAGTAACGAATTTGAGTTTTCCACCAGCCATGCAATTGAGTAGTGGGGGAAATATGCCCCTTTAAGGTGATTTAATAGAAATTGACTTTGAAATTAATCTAATTGAAAATGGAATCAACCTACTGCATTCTAAGAACTTAGCATCCGCTTGTCCGTTATCAAACAGAAACCCATAAACAATATGCAAGTGTTCTGATCATCCCCCCGGGGTGTTTTGGGGGGGGGGGTGCTGTAAACAAAAACTTCTGTGCAATCACCTATGTTTTTATTGTCAGACTCTCCAATCAAAACACAAATGTATGGTTCTCCAATAATAACATGAGGTGAGTGATTTTTGCAAACAACTATATGGTCTCCCAATTAAACCATACACCTATCATGCTATTATTCCAGATGAAGAACCACAATTTTTTATTGGGAAGTTTACAAAAAAGATATATGGAACTACACATATGTCTAATTCTTTAGTTGTTGTTGCCTCAAGGGCAAATGGAGCATCATCAAAATTAGTTTTTTTGTGCTATAGGTCCAAACATTCAAAAGGTTAAATCATGAAAGTAAGCATGAGGAAAGAAGGTCTTTACTTACCCTGAAATAGCTCATGCATGGAGTCTTGATCATAAAACTGTAATGTCTCATTGATCAACCCACTCTCAGAAGAATGCCGCATTTGTAACGCTTGAAATTCTTTATTCAACAATTCAGACTCTTTCCCAACCTAGAATAGGTTAGCATTGAGATGAGTCAAATTAAGAAGCCCGGGGGAGGGGGGGGCTGCTCACCAGAACAAATTACATATTACGCAGTTGCAAAATGCATTGTTGTTACCTCAGTTAATTCCTCCCTCAGGGAATTTAATTGCAACTCTATCTCTGGATCAGAAAGAGCTCTACCCATAGAGCCGTCCTCAATTGAATTATCCTGGAAAAGCATCTTTAAAAACTTTGATAGCTAAACAAAGTAACAACAACACCACCAAATGCTAAGGGGGATGTTTGGTGGGAGGAAAGAAAAAGCTTTCTTTTCTAACGCACATAGACATAATGTCTATTATACTCTTTTTATCATTACTTAAGAGAAACTTCTATTTTATTATAGTTTTTAATTCAATAGCACAAAGAATTTTTTATTTTCATGCTAAAAAATAAAGTTTGCAATGATATTTCTTTTTCATCCTATTCCATTTTGCGTATAAAACAATCTTTAAATTTCTTCTGCTATGATACATGTTAAATTCTAGTCATCATTTTTGCCACACATAAACGTTTATTGGTTATTCATTCATGTCATCTGCAATTGTAAGAATTAATATATGCACACTACATAAAACATATGATCAGTCATTTGATCATGTGTTATCAGAGTAGGTGCCCAACACGGTAAACGCTATTATATAATTCAAGGCAGATACTTGAAAGTCCATGTATTAGTCTTGGCATATGGTGATGATCCTCTATAAGAATGACTTGACATTAAAATCCATGAAACAAAGTAAAAATGCCCTTTGCATCTTTAAAATCCATATAGCAACCAGTAGCCCGTCATGGCAGATTAATGTTCTATATATATATTTTTTAATACAATCACCCATTATTCATGGGCCGAGCTAGGTACAAACATATTGGCTACAAAGCTCTCACAATGAGTATTTATTTATGCTATTCTTTTGCAATATCTTAAATTAGCAAAACTATAAACATAAATTCCAATGGTGCTACTCTTCTTTACCCCAAAAGAACACTGCATCATGATCTGGCTTTAGATGCAGTATCAATATAATAAAACAACAGCAAGTACGGGCAAGTCATAACCGCAGCAAATAACGCTACAGAAATAGCGACAGAATCATGTTAGGTAAACTAGGCAAGCCAAAGTTGCAGCAAAAAACAAAATTGCTTCTGCCATCATTACAAAGAACCTACGCTCTTTGGCATAACAAAACTTTGGGGAACAGAAAAACAGTGGCGAAGGCAGTATTTCTCCCAAATAGCCAGCCTCTTGTCCAAAACTGCCTGAATCACGTTGCGAATGCAATCAACACCCTGAAAAAAAAAAACAAAAAGAAAAACAGAGACACAATAATATTAAACAGAACAAGTACCACACATATTGGTTCCAAGTAAATATTTCTGCGAACTCATACTTGTGTTCTAGCACCATCCTTGCTCAATTAAGAAAGCAAACATTCATTATAGAAAGAAGATAGAACGAAATCCATACACAAGATTAATGATTCCTGGTGCTAGATAGGACTAACCTTTCTCAGATTTTGGGATCTTTCCGTCCCTTCAGAATTAAGCTTCACCAATGCTTCCCTGAAGGACATGAGGAGAAAGACAGAATTTCTACAACCACATTCCGAACAAAAGCTCATAGAAGCATTGATAAGAGACTTACTGGTAGAAGAAATCGAAAGCATCATCTACAACATCGTCGACCATGTTGAGAACTTCGTTGACGAAGAGTCGTGGATTTAGATTAAGGAAATCGAAAATGGCCTCACTTTCACTGCCTTCCATTCTCCACGGATTTAGGTTAAGTCCAGGATAATAGAGTTGTGGATTGAGAACGCCGAACGCCGAGAACGCGTGCGAGGCGGAGAACAAGAAGTGAAGCCGTGAAGATCTGAGGGCTGGCTGGTCTGACTCGTCTAAGGGCGAGAGCGAGAAGGCAAGGGAGAAGTGAAGTGAAAGTCTCTGAACTCTGAAGTGAAGAAGACTGAACGCGTGCGTACAGCTAGGGCATCCGATTTTTACAAACCATGTCAGAGAGCAAAAGTGGAGGTTTTCCCCCCCAATTCCGCTTCTAAATCGGCCTTTCCAATTTTTTAAAATGAAATGGACAATGTTTTTTTTTTTTTTTTTGGATAAAAGAATGGACAATGGGTTGTGAAAAGTATGGTTGTGCAAAAAATTTTCAGTGCCAGTTTAACTTAAGATAGTCTTAATTTTATTTGGTCTGTATAGACATCAGTCATTCAGGACTAAAAAAATTACAAAGATCAGACTATTTTTTCAGGTTAGATTGGATAACAGACTAAGCATCCGGATCATTTGGTTCAGTCCAGTCCTATTAATTTTTTTATTATAACTATAATTAATTTATTTTTGACAAATGCTTCAAATGTAATTAATGTTAAGGAGATGAGTGTATGAAGATTTGTTGAGCTTATTTCTAAATTGTTGTTGTAATGTAGTGTTGTTGAATTTTGTTGAGTGTTGTTTTTGTTAAAGTTACAAATTTAAATCATTTGGACTATAATAGAAATATTTTTCCTTATTATTGAAAATTATTATGGATTTATTATTATTAATATTATTATCATCATATTATCATCTTAATTGAGTTTATTAGGTTGAAATGGATTATTGTCTTTCATAGAAGAAAAAAGGAAGTAAAAAAAAACTAAGTGAGTACTAGATTGACAGGACCAATCTCCCATTCCTATGGGTCAATCTAATCTTGTTAGTCTTCAGATTATCACGGATAAGACCAAACTATGGATTGCTTAATTCAGTCTTTTTCATAAAAGAGACCAAACTTTAAATTAGGGTGAAGTCTAACGTCATCCTGTCTTTTTGTGCAGTCCTAGTGAAAAGAAAATGGAAACGGATCCTGTGAAATGGGCGGGTTCTGAGCCTTATGAGCCCTCAAACATTGTACAGGGAAAGAAAAAAAAACGCCCAAACATTCGGCTTTGTTCAAACGAAAAAAATTGAGAATGCAAGGAGGAATTAAAAAAGGAATGCAAGTGGCAGACGCGTGGAAAACAATATTTTAAAAACTGGATAAGATAACGAATTAAAAAAGTCATTGGGTCAAAGTTCTTGTGATTTAACTAGTTAAGCTGATAATCAAAATGTTAATATAATAATTAAATAAAATTAATATTTATATGCACATGCGAACACATAAAACAATAAAAATACTAACAATATCATTCTTGATTTAGAGTTGTTCAATTATAACAAATTAATTTTTAATTTTCTCTTTTTTTCATGTATATATTTTTTATTTACCTTATTTATTCTTTTTTTTATAAGATCTTATTTGTCATTTTAAAGCAAATGATTTTTCAATTTTTTTTACAATTTTATTCATATAATGCCCATAAACAAATAATACACTCAAAATTTTACTATAATAATCCAAAATTAAGTTGATATTAATATTTTAATTAACATTTTTTTACTAAAACAAGAGTAAAAAAAGGCCTAACTGTTCTGAATTCCACATTAATTTTGACTTTGTTCAAACCATTTGGCTCAAAATTTTACTATAAGAGGTTTTCTTTTTTTTTTTGTTCAACATGCTAATTTTTTTTTTAAATTCAAAATTTTCTCCCTTCTTATTTATTAAATATTATAAATTTTTTAATAATATATATATGCTTAAATAGGTTAGCCCTTTATTTTAGAGGGCCAACTCATTTATTTTTTAGCCCATTAAGGCTTGTCCATTTAAGCCTATTTAACCATTAGTACATCAAAACCTCAAATCCTGGCCTTCATTTAAATAGGCTAAAATAGATTAGGCCTATTTTTATGACTGTTCATAAGAATTTTTAAGGAGAGTTTTCTAGACTTTTTGAGATCAAGTAGGCCCAATTAAAGGATTTATACTAAAGAGAGGATATGGAGAAAGGCAAAAAAATAGATTTCCGAATAGACTCTAAGGTCAATAAGGTATAATGACCAAGTCTGCGTTCAAAAAGGCAAGGATTTGAAGCCCATCATAGCAACTACATTATACACCTTAGAACCACCAAGATGTATCATGACCTCAAGCAAGATTGGTGGTGGTCAAGTGTGATGTGAGATATGATCAAGTTAGAATCACAGTACATCACTTGCCACAACCAAAATAGAGCAGTAATGACCACTCAAGTCATTGCAATCATTGAAAGTTCCATAATGGAAGTGGGATAGCATTACCATTGATTTTGTGATGGGTTTGCTGAGGGACATAAATGGAAAATGATTGTTAGATAACCTTCTATAATGGAATTGTTGAAAGTTCAATCTCTACTTAAGATGAGAAGAATACCATTTAGGTTAGGTAACCTTTTTGGAGGTACTTCCCAGCTTTTTCAACTATCACAATCTTGGATCTCCCAAATGTAGGAAATTATGCCTTAGGGCCAATCATTGTACTATACACATTGTTATTTAATGAATTTCTCTTTTGTTATCATAACAATTGCATGTTTAATATGATAACTATATCCCTAGATAAACTATAGTGATTGTCCTAAATGTCCCTAATCGGTTATCTTTGAGGGATCATAAATGAAATAAGATTGGTATGACTTTGATTAATTATAGAGATATAAATTAAAGTCATAGGCACTTGAAAGAGTATAAAGTATTGGACCGACCCACTATAAGAAAGCTGCATGGTACAAGTCATAAGCTTATCTCATATGTAACTATATCACAAAGCTCTTTGACCTGAGATCATCATGGATTCCTGCATGATGACCACTAAACTTTGACCTAGTCAAAAGTCACCTTTGACCGAGTGATCATAAAGGCTATGATTGAGTTTAGTGATATTCATGCAGAGGAATATGAGTGGTCAAGATGGAATTTGTAGTTCACATTAAGTGAAAGATATTACTGGGCCCCTCGACGAGTAAGACTAAAAAAATGTATGGTCATACTGCAATGAAAATGGTTTTTTTCATTACTATTATTAGTCTACTCAAAGATCGAGAAAGTAATGGTCAGGTAAAGGAGAATGACAATTCAATATCTCATATTTGACTGAAATATCGCGTGACAAAAGTGATGTGATATGGTTACATGATAGCTTACATTGGATCATCGATCCCCATATGAATTGGATAGTTGCAATGTCTTGTTAGAGGTTACTTGTAACTTGTGAGGTAACAGTGTAATTAGCCCACTGTCAATTTCATATGGGCCTATAAGGTCGCACAGAAGAACGGCCTAACTCGAGTCATAATGTCCAAGTTCGTTGAATCTAGAATATGTCTAGATTCAATGAATGTAATATAAGATGAATGAATTATATATATATTTGAATATTTATTTGATAAATATTTATATTTATATTTATATGAAATATAAAATTTAAAAAATAATTATATATATATGTATATATATATATATTTTTGAAATATATATATATATGATATATGTAGATGATACATAAAATTAAATATAGATAATATATATATATATATATATATTTGAAATATATATGTATATATATACGTATATATATAATATAATATATATATCTGATATATATTATATTATATTATGTTAGTTTTAAATTTAATTTTATATGATAGATTAAATTTAATAACTAACATGATAAGAGAGAATATCATGTCAATTTTATAATTTAAATTTATAAGATAAATTCAAATTGGATATGATATTATGGATTAAATTTATGAGATAAATTTAATTAAATTTTCGTGAGCTTTTAAGTGAAAGATAAAAACCCTTATCTATATACTATATAGAGATAGGAACGTCCTTATGAACGCAGAGATAGAGAGTTAGAAAAGTTTTGACAACAAAAACACTCTGAAAGCCATGAAACACCCTATAGAAAGAAAAATTAATGTTCAAAGAAGAATGGACGCTGAGAGCGCCAGCACGCTATTTGAGTTAGAGAGCTGTTCATGTGGATACTAGTAGAGGGAGCAGATCTATGTTGTTAGCTCCTAAGATCCAAACGTGTGCCAACTTCAAAGAATTGAAAAGGTAACTCTTCTATCTACCTTAACTTAAACGAGTTCACTCGGTTCATATCAGGATAGGGACTTTAAAATTTTAATCTTTCGCTCTACCTCCCTATCCAACACCAAACTCTTCAATCATAATTTGACATCTTAATTTTTAAGTTACAAATCAATTAAGGAAATATATGTATTCAAGAATCTAATTGTGGAATTAAGTTAGAAATATTATGGAATTGAGGTTTTTAATTGAGGAATAAATTGTGATTAAGGATTATTGAGGTTAATTAAATATTTAGGCACTTAATTATAATTAAAATTGAGCCTATGATCATGTATTAAGGTTAATCGGGGTCCAAAATAGGTATTATACCAGATTGGCCCAAATCATTAGGCTTGAGTTAGTAAACTCAATCAGTACTCACTATAAAAAAAAGGTATTTAGTAGTTGTTGAAACAGCTACTAATGATACTTGTAGCAATTTGCAAATTGCTGAGCATTGCAACATATTACAAGGTTCTAGAAATTACAACCATTATAGTCAAAATGCTACAATTCTTGTAACGGTTTAAGGAACTGCCACTTGTAATGTCTACCTTGACATTACCAACATTCACCACACAATCACAATAAATAATAGCAATTCGGGGCTTTAGATCGCTCTTAAGCTCATTGCAAATATAAAAAGGTTAAAGCTAATAAAAATTTAAAAATGATTTGAAATTCTTGGGATCTTATAAAAACCCTGCAAATAGATAGTTTGAGCTCAAATTTAATTATTTATAAAGATATGGGAAGCATGAAAAAGTTTAAGAAGCAAAACACTTGAAAACAAGGCTAAAAATGTCATTCTTGTGCATTCTAGTACATAAGCTGTAGTTTATGGTCCATGCACCACGGCATGTGGCATAGAAAGGCAAATTCAGCCTCTATATCATATGCTGCAGCTTGTGTGCAACATGCTACAGCGCATATGTCCCTGTCATAACAGCAAAATATTGTCATGACAACTTTCCAAGGTGAGCTTTGAATGCGCACCATTTTCACATCCGATATATGATTGGAGTGATTTAAGCACCCACATGAAGCTTATTCAATAAGATAACTAATGGTACAAGTTTGGTTATGAGATGACATCATATGGAAATTTTGGACACTTATATGCAAAAATCAGATTTTAAAATAATTTTAGCATCCAAGTACCCAAAACTCAAAACTTATACCATTAATCCATTTTGAGGTTTAACCCAAGTCCAATAGACCAATATACACCTAATTGAACATTTAAACACACAGTAACAGATAAAACATAAAATTTAGCCATTTAATGCTGGTTTCACTCAATATGGCCAAAGCTACCAAAATCATAAACAAACATTACTTAATCTCTATTGCCATATAATATACCACATATACATTATCACCACATGTATACAACATTCATTGCACTTGTATTAGTATTTTAGCCCTTCACTACAAAAATCACCACATATTCACATCATATACAATATTAAGCTAAAATACAAAACACCATAGTATAATACAAGTGCAACCAATCAAAATGACATGCATTCCTAGTTGGCAACTCATATTATTGTACATTTAAGTTTACATACACAACTCAAAATAAAATCGAGCATTATAATTGTAACATAGCAAATATACTAGCCTTTGCCCGATTCCTTCCCTTGCTTAGACTCAACAGTAGAACTTGTAAAATAATAACCATGGGGTGAAATAAAAATCTTAGTAACTAAGATAATCTATAATATTGATTAACATGCCAAATTTTAATAAAGCTTTAAAATATGCATAACAAACACACCATATATAAATAATCACAATTTAAATGCATGAACGCTAATCATTCGATCCTCTAATACTCCTGACTGAGCTGATAGGCTATTTTACAAAACCAAATCATGTGTATGGTCCTCAAGCTCACTATTCATGATATAACTACCTAGTTGATATATCCTAAACCACTTATGGACTACATGTTTCCCCTATTACAAGTAATTGAGATGTCATTACCCTAATACTACATCCTACGGATGCTAAGGAGTATAGTTTCCAATTTTACACCTTTAGATACTAAGGAGAGTAACTTTCCAACACCACACCCTTTTCAGGTACTAAGGAGAAATATAATATAACATCTTGAATTTCAGTTCCGAGAACTAGTTGCTAATCAGGGGTATATTAGTAATTAATGGACTGATTATGGATTGGGTGTTGAGTTGATTAATTATGTTGATTGAATGTTATATTGATAGGATTGAAGGGTAGGAAGACAATTCGAGATAGAATGGGCGAGTACAAGTGAGAATTTTCTCATTGTGCCGTGCACCGTGGCGGAAGCTGCGTACGCCATGGTGCACTATCTATGAATCACTTAAAGCTAGCATGAATAGCTCATAAAAATAAAAGGAAAATTTTTGGAGATGCATCTAGAAGGTAAGAGGAAGCATCTTTGCTAGGGCAAGCCATAGTTGAAGCTCGAAAGTCTACTTCAATTAGTAACTTGTTGAGTAAGTAATGTGCAGCCTTATGCTTCAATTCGACTCCTTTTTCATTGAATTTCATCGGTTGAGAAATTGAATCATGAGATTCTGAGGTGTTATAATCTAAAAGAAAGGGTTAAAATGGGATATCAAATAAAAACTAAGGTTTTGTAACTAGTATACAATAGAATGGTTGAGCTTTGAGTATTTAAGCTCAAAATAACTTAAAAGTTAGGTTAATAGTGAGATTTTAGGTGGATGGACGTGTTAGAAAGTTGTTATGGTTGTTTGAGTAGCCTATAGGGCTAATGACTATGAATAATGGATAAGTGAATTAAAAAGGGTTTAATTGAACTGTTTTATGCATTAAGGGATTCAGTTTAGCTGAATCAATGCCTGTGAAATGTCTTAAGAATTGATTGAGGGAATTGTATTATGTAGATTGAGCACGTGTGAAGTTGCTCATGAAAATTTACACCCCTGAAAACTTAGTATGGTTGGTAACCCTTATTAGTAAGGGTTAACGATAACTAGAGTAACCCTTTTATTTGTTTGTTTGTGAAATTGTTTGCAAGTATTTTGATATAACTATGTGCATTGTATTGTGAACTAATAAAGTAGCAGTATTGTAAAAGTATATGCATGCGGTTGTGTGAGTATTAATTGAAATGAATTTTAAGTTGCACGTTCACTGACATGTATCGCATCCATGATATAAACCCTAAATTATGGTAGGGGGACATGACTCTACAGTGAGGAGGTCCAGGAAGTCTTGATGATCCAAAGCGTAAAGCTTGACTCCGCCAGGATGAACCTAGGAGAAGAAATCTTGATGATCCAGAGCGTAGAGCTTGACTCTACAATGACAGACCTAGAATATTAAATGATCCATGGGTTACCCTAGACTAGGGTAGGGGGTCATGGTCCTACTTTATATAAGGTTAAGAAGTCCTGATGATCCAGAGCATAGAGCTTAACTTTGCCATAAAGGACTTAGGAGACCACCCATACAAAAAGAATGGCCTAGTCTGAGCAGTGGTATGGTGGGCCTTATTTCTTATGATTAGATGGCCTAGTTTGGGTGTGAAGCTTACTCTGCAAGGAGGAACTAGGAATGCATTGCATGAGCATATATTATTGATTTTATCATTACACATGCTACTTTATTACTTGTTTATGATTTTGTTTACTAACTAGTAATTGGGGTTATCTTTGAGTTATTGGGACGCATGTCTCACTTTATTACTTTTGAACGTACATAGAAGAGAGTACAAGAAGGTCGAGAAAGGAAGCGAGGAGAGAGTAGCCTCGATGGGTAATGGTATGACAACCTTTGAGTAAAGATGAATGTATAAAGTTGTTTATAGAGTTAAGTTGTCAATTAAGATGCATAATTGTATGTGGATATGATAAAGTGGATTGAATTGTGGAACTTGCTTGTATATATGTGCATGATGTTGCATTATGTCAAGGGTGCCCCTGTAGATGGTACGTGGGTAGGCCTAAATGCGAAATAAGCAAGTATATATTGTGTTGTGTCACATCGCATTTCTAAAGGCATTATTTACATTTCTGGACTAAATAGGAAATAATTTTAAACTATATATGAATCAATTGCATTCAAAATTAATAATTATATCATATGATACTATTCACAAATTCTTTTAAACTTTCTAAACAATTTTGAGAAATAATCTTAATTAAGTGTATAAATATTGAAATGATTGGATTCTTGTATTATCGTATTACAAACCTACAATTCCTTTATAAAGGACATATAACAAAACTAGATTATGTATAATATCCCTTATAATTCATTCCATGAGCTTGGGAAATTTAATTTATTTTCTCTCAGATTTTGTTATATTTTTTTAAAAGACTATATGACTTGATTTATTCTCATTCAAATGAAGTGCCTACTATTTAACTAGAAAACATAATCATGTAAATGGGCTTGGACTTGTACGTTTGCCACTACTTACTTATTTCTTAACAACACCTATGTTTGTCTATTATTTTGGATCCAGACTTTTATACCTTCACTTAAAAAAATAATATCTAAAGTTGTAGAGATCCGAATATTATGATCTTAGGCTTTTCGAAAAGCTTAAAGTGTTTTTAATAAAAGAAAAATATTAAACTGAACATAACTTAGCTAATTCATACAGTTAATTCGTACAAGTTAATTACTTAGTTTGGTCACTTAGCTTATCTCGGAATTTCTATGTAAATTTTGAAAATTCACCATTAATTCCAGAAAACTCATTTTTATATGATTTTTGATTTGTTTAAAAGCTGGATAAGTCTAATATATTAGAAAAATATTTAGCTAAATTTTACATGCCCAACTAATACTGTTTTCACATTGATTTTTTACCCTTGTTCTGGACCTATCCCTTTGATCTTATTTCTAAACTTGCATATTTGAAAAATCATATCTCAAGATATACTAATTCAAATAACATGATCTATGTATCATTTGAAATCTTAACATGTCTATTAACCAGTGATAAAATTTTATGGTTTCCTAAAGTCAGCACCAACACAAAACTCTTTTATAGAAAACATACACATTTTTAACTTACACAATCATTTATTTACAACTAGGTTGACTTTTGTGTTTTTGGCCATTACATACTAGTCCAAAATAATTCAACATAGTCCAAAAGCACATCATCTCATATTAAAACTGCAATATTTAGAAGTTTATAAGCCAATTTAAAGACACGTACTCTAATAATTACACAAAACTATTTAGGATAAGTTTGTAAATTTCAAACTTCATTAGATTTTCTTTTGTCTTTGCTTGAGCCGGGCCCTAACATGATTAGTAAGTTTTAGGGTATGAGATTATGAAAATCTCAGTAGCAAAACATACACTTACTAAACACACACACGCACACACACACACATATAGGTCTACATATTTTAATTCACAAACACACATACAAATATCTACTAGCACAGAATTATGGCAAGAAAAGAGATATGTTCCAACTTTGCATTTCAAAAATCAAGTTACAGCATTTAAAGTATATCATTTACATACATATAGTGTAACACTTGCCCTGAGTGTTATCCAAAAATCACATAATTTAAATAAACTAAGTGTGGTTAAGGAGTTGATCCTTTAACTAACTTAAGAAATAAATCATTTAAAACCTTAAAAAAATTATAGGTTCTACTTATAGTGCACATAAGCAAGCTAGATAAAAATGAAATAAAAAGATGCTGTCATGACAGTAATTTATTGTTGTCATGACAGCCCTTCTGGGCCAACTTCCAGGAGGCGCCGTTTCGTCATTCAACCTCCGATTGAAGAAATTTAAAGCTCACACATCAAATTGAAAGGGTACTATAAGTATACCAAATTTCAAAAAGATCCAACGGTCGGATTAAAATTTATACATGTTAAAAGATTGACTATTTTTGCTGTCATGACAGCACCTTTGGACTAACTTTCGGGGTGTACCATTTCATCATCTAACCTCCGATCAGAGTAATTCTAAGTCCCACATGTCACTTTTAAATAGTACTATTAGCATAGCAAATTTTGAAAAGATCCAACGGACGGATTAAATTTTGTGCATGTTGCAACATCAACATATATTGCTGTCATGACAGCACCTTAGCTGTCATGACAGCTCCTTCAAACCAAATTCTGGAGTGTGCCATTTCTCCGTCTGATATCCAATCGATGTGACTCTAAAGCCCACACGAAGCTTATAAAAGGTTTTACTTGTGACCTAAATTTTAGAGAAATTCAACGGTCGGATTAAGATTTGGACACCCTGATGCAAAAGTGCAGGTTTTGGTAAAAACCATTTTCAAAATTGTCCAAATCTCATTCTCATGGTCACAAACTTGTGGGAACACTTTGGACACATCAAATAGGACTAAAAATACCTGATAGAACATTTAAATGGTAGAAAAATCCTTTATACCAAAATTTGACCGCTTGGGTGCCAATTCCCAAAATGGACCCTAAACCCCCAAAATGCACAAATCACACAAGAGTGGCCAAAAACTATTCCAAATATCATATACACATATGAATACACACGCTAAACATTTTCACTTGGCTTAGAGATCTCTGTGGGGCCCACGCACCCACTCTCTCTATCCAAGGTATATGTTTGCCCATAACACACCATTTGCAATGCAACCATTTTTCATTTGCTTGTGGAATCACATATATACCAAAATAAATATTTGCTTGTAGTGAAAACTTGGTCTACTAAATAAATCCATCAAAACCACACACCATAGCCAAGTTTGCTAGTCACAAGTCTACAAGTAGACAGAAGTTCATACACAAGCCATACAATCCGCACATACTCACGCACATATACATAATCATATCCTACTGGCACCCTAATCCTAAATACATTACAATGGATTTTCTCAAAAGAAAGGGGTTGCAGTTCTTTATAATTCACAAACAACCCCTAGCTCTACTCCTTTCCCCGTCCTCCACTGGTTCCTTTGCCTGGACCTAGAATATTGAAAAGAAACAGGTGAAACAACCACAGTCTCAGTAACAGAGAAAATTTACATTGATTATTACAAAGCAAGCCATAATCGAATAAACGAATAATAAATTCAACATAGTATATTTTAAAATGTATGAATGGATGACCTAAGCTGGCATAGCCTTTCATGACCAATAGAATGCCCCCGGCACTCTTTAACTCGTAGGTAAACCTTATACATACTTGTACCTCTACAGGCACAAAACATAAACTAAGGCATGATCTAATCCACTGAACCGCCTATGCCCCTTTGATGTGAATCCCGAGCAGTCAAAGCTAACTTCCTCCCAGAGCCAGCCTGACTTACTCTCCATGTGAGGGCTACCTTAGCTTAGACACTCAACCACACACTACATATGTTGGATTCCCTCCCCCACTGAGAGGTGTCAAACACTCAATACACTAACCACTTTAGTGCATTGAGCCCATAATACGTAAAGCAACACTGAGTACTGGTAGTGTGCCATAGAATATCAAAAGTCCACACCTTCTCATTGGTGAACTCCCACCGAGATCATGCCTTTTATTCGTGTCTACCTTTCTTGAGTATTAACCACTTCAACACTCTAAGGTAGTATAATATTTATAAATCTTCCTTAAATGGTTCCTTAGCCTATCTAAGGTACCTTACTTAGTTACACTTCCTTAAGTACAACTTCTATTCCTTATGATTAAAGTACATGTAAACAAATCTCGTTTCCATAAAAACATTATTGTTAAGCAATTAGAAAACATATTTGCACTATAATCAAAGTAGTACCCCATAACTCCTTATAAAGCACATTTAATCTTTTAAAACATGTAATGCATGATAGTTAGTAATATTTATTCAAAAATAGCTAAAACAAAGTAATAAGAAATATAAATTTCCCTGTTACCTCAACCTTTTGATACCAAAAGGGTTCCTCTTGTACAAAATAGGGCTCAGCTTGTTCCTTAACTTTTGAACAAATTCCACCAATAATTCCTATAATATATAAGTGATCCACATCACTTATCATGTCAAATAGCATTAATGAAGACTATAACTCATACCACACAACTTGGGTCTATGAGCCATAATCAATCCCAATAGTCCATATATTAAACCAACCATTCACATAGTATCACTTAACCACCAACACCATTTATTAGCCATCACTAGGCTAATTTCCAATTTATATAATTTTTAATTAATTAAAAACTTTCACTTAGTGTCACCAACTTTCACCATTAGCCCTTATAATGAAAACCAAACCTTAATTTAAATCTTATTGGGCTCAAATAGCAAAATTATAACTAAATCAATAAGTTTAAACAATTAAAGAGCAAAACCCAATCTCTCAGGGTTTAATTTGTGCCCAAAACACCTCTTTTCATCCAATTATCCACTCAAAATATTAGATCACTATATAGAAACTCAAAACATCCTCCTTAGGATCTAAAGAAACAAAAGCTTATAAGAATAAAGCCTTTGGGATCAAAATCCACAAATTTTCTCTTCCAAAAATTGAGAAAAACAAAGAGGAAGGGAAGAGGATTGAAGTAGGGAGTTTACCTATCGCGTAGCCGAGCTCGCAATGGTCGCAAAGTCTCTTGGATTCGAGCCTAACTCCCTCTCTTTCTCCTTTCTTCTTCCTCTCTCTCTCTCACGCGTTTTCTTTCTTTCCTTTTCCTTTTCTACATTTGTTTTGCTCTTTAAATTGCTGATCTAATGCCTTGGGAAAATTTACAAGAAAGGGCCCAACATTTTTTATTATAGCACAAAAGCCCGGGTCAACTTTGGTAATTTTTTCCATAGTTAAAAATCAAATAAAACCAAACTTTTGCTGAGAAAAATTCAAACTCTAGACCTCTATTAAATTATTCTAAATTTTAATTTAATTATAGATATTTTATTTTATTTTTTTAAAATAAATTTGAGTTTTAAAATTTTTGGGATGTTATATGTAGCATTCATTAACATTAAGCAATCCAACACATGCAAACCAAATTTATACACTGAAGTATAAGTTTTGCTACCTTAGATTCTCTGGCTTGATAATATTTCTTGCTCCTTGTTATCTTAGATCACTTATTATTTTGCTTCTTCTTTTCTCCCTCCCATGATCTACTCAAGTCTTTCTCACACTCTTTGTTTTGTTTGTAGAAGGAAGGAAATGATATGAAAGAGTACAAGACTAATGGTGTATATATAGGTGCAATTGAAATGGTGGTCTTTCTTTTCTTGTTAACTGAAAATGAATTCTTAAACAACAAATTTTGCCACCTAATCCATTTCTCTCCCTTTTGATTCTAATTCCATGACACCTAATCTAAGTTACTGCCACCTAATAAAGCTTTGACTTTCCTAGTCAGTATTTCTTTTGTTTTCTTTTTATTATGTATGACTGTAAAGATAACCACCAAATGATCTATCCTCTATTCCCTCTTTTATATATATATATATATATATATATTAATCATTTATTCCTTTTGATATTCTTTGATCGTTGATAGAAATGAATGAATGAAGGCATATATGTAATAATCAAAAAAACAATTTGATGGAAGCAACGTGCTAATCTCATAATAATTTATTACCTACAATTTATACTTTAGTCACAAACCACCAACTTTTACTATCTAACATTCACTAATTTCTAATTTAATTTATATTTATTCTATTTATTTTCACAAGTAGAATAGAGAAGGCATGGTTAATCTTTTAATTTACCTTAAGTAAATTTCTCTACTTAAAATTCCATAAAATTAACCTTGACTTTATGGTTAATATATTTTCTTAAATATCTAATGTCATAATTTATCTTAATGCAAAACAAACAATTTAATAGGTGCTAGTTTAAGGGATGTGACAAGTTGTAACTTTTTCCACTGGTATTTATATATGTTGATTGTGATTGATTATGTGAATTGAATGTGTATTGTGTTGTGAGGTGAGAACTTGACACAAATGGTACGAACTTGACACAAATGGTAAGGCGGAGCCCCATTTGGAAGAGTCGAGTACCTTTGTGATTCCTAACCATATGGTGAGGTAGAGCCCTATATGTAAGAGTTGGAGGGTTAAAAGTAGAATAAGTCTAGTTATATATGTGAATATGTGTTGTATTTGTGTTTTCCTCAAATAAGACCATAATTGTGTAATATGGCTTTGAGAAGCTAAAATGATAGCCCTCCTGACAGCATTAAATTGCTGTCATGATAGCCCTCCTGGGCCAACTTTCGGGAGGTGTCGTTCCGTCATTTGACCTCTGATCGAAGTGATTTTAAACCTTACATGTCACATTCAAAGGGTACTATAAGTATGCCAAATTTCAAAAAGATCCAACAATTGGATTAAAAATTATACATGTTAAAAGATTGGTTATTTTTGCTGTCAAAAGCTGTCATGACAGCACCTCCGGACTAACTTTTGGGGTGCACCATTTCATCATCCGATCTCCGATCAGAGTGATTCTAAAGTCCACATGTCACTTTTAAATAGTACTATTAGTATACCAAATTTTAGAAAGATCCAACGGATGGATTAAATTTCATGCATGTACCCTATAACCCCTTATAAATGCATGATAACTAGTAATATTTATTCAAAAATAGCTAAAATAAAGTAATAAGAAATATAAATTCCCCTGTTACCTCAACCCTTTGGTACCAAAAGGATTCCTCTTGTACAAAATAAGACTCGGCTTGTTCCTTAACTTCCGAACAAATTCCACCAACAATCCCTACAACATATAAGTGATCCATATCACTTATCGTGATAAATAGCATTAATGAAGACTATAACTCATACCACACAACTTAGGTTAATGAGTCATAATCCATCCTAATAGTCCATATATTAAACCAACTATTCACGTAGTATCACTTAACTACTAAAACCATTTATTAGCCATCACTAGGCTAATTTCTAATTTATATAATTTTTAATCAATTAAAAACTTTCACTTAGTGTCACCAACTCTCACCATTAGCCCTTATAATGAAAACCAAACCTTAATTTAAATCTTATTAGGCTCAAATGGCAAAATTATAACTAAATCAATAGACTTAAATCATTGAAGAGTAAAACCCAACCTCTTGGGGTTTGATTTGTGCCCAAAACATCTCTTTTCATCCAATTATCCACTCAAAACATTAGAACACTATATAGAAACTCAAAACATCCTCCCTAGAACCCAAGGAAACTAAAGCTTACAAAAATAAAGCATTTTGGATCAAATTTCAGAAATTTCCTTTTCCAAAATTGAGAAAAACAAAGAGGGAGGGAAGAGGATTGAAGTAAGGAGTTTACCTATCGCGTAACTGAGCTCGCAATGGCCGTAAAGCCTCCTAGATCCGAGCTTAACTCCCTCTCTTTCTCCTTTCTTCTTCCTCTCTCTCTCTCACGTGTTCGTTTCCTTCTTTTCCTTGTTTCCTTTTCTACGTTTCTACGTCTGTTTTCCCACTTAAATTGCTGATATTAGACTTTGGAGAAAATTATAATAAAGGGCCCAACATTTTTTATTATAACACAAAAGCTTGGGTCAACTTTGGAAGTTTTTTCCATAGTTAAAAATCAAATAAAGCCAAACTTTTGTTGAGAAAAATTTAAACTCTAGACCTCTATTAAATTATTCTTAATTTTAATTTAATTATAGATTTTTATTTTATTTTATTATTTTTTTAATAAATTTGAGTCTTAAAATTTTGGGATGTTACAGGTGGTTTTATGCCATATGTCGCAATGCACGTGTTGCATACCGCGATGCATGGCTTTTTTCAAGTTTAAGAAGTTATGGCTTTTTAAATCATTTGATTATGTTCATGCTTCCATTAGCCCTCTTATTTGAATATATATTTTAAGAAGTTGAGATCCCGCAATTTGAAAACAAATAAAGGGCTATTACTCTAATATTATTGTGATTTTGATTTGTTAATTATGTGGTGTAGAATGGTAAAGCTCGGGTTGAGACAGGACTTTATAGTTCGGACTCGAGGACTTTACATGTAAGCTGCACTTGGTGTCTCGAGATGCTAGTGGTGCCATTGGATTTAATCTCCACTAACTTTACTAGAGTAACCTCTCACCCTTTAACATGTCATATTTCACTACATATCTCCACTTGACCATGCATAACCACTTTCTAAACAAATATAATGGATCTTACCACCTAATTCAAAAACATGAAATTCCACAAATCAATACTCCATACATTTTTTAAAATAATTAACTTTTACAAAATTTATATATATATATATATATAGAACCAATTATACAAAAACAACTTGTGAATAACTTATATAAGGTAATAAATGAGGTAAATTATCCAGTTACCTTAACTTTTTTGTTACTAAAAAGGTTACTCATGGTATAAAATCTCCTCTTGGGTTAAAGCAAGTTTTCCCACATCTCAATCTATAATAATAAGTACTATATTTTAATTTTCAATGAATACAAGTACTATTAACTACCAATATCACCCTAATTCTCCCACTTTTCACTCCTATTCTCAACAAAGATACTAATCAAGGTTACAAATAGTTCACACAATCCCTTCAAGCTTCCCTCTAACTCTATCACAATATAACACTTGATATCTCAACTTGTCACACTTTAAAACCATATAATTAAGCTAAGGCTTGATCCAACTTATTCCAAACAATACCTAAGCTTTATATTATCACTCATCCAAGGTTAAGAAACTTAAATCAAACCTTTAAAGTCACTTGAAGTCTTTAAAACATAGACTCATAACTTAATTCGTTCAAAGCAAATTTACCTACTTCCTAAACTAAATGAAAATGAGATGGAAAGGTAGAGAAAAGAAGTGGTAAGCTTACCTAAGGGTTTAAGGATCCAATTTAGCTTCCAAAACCACCCAAATTGAAGCCCTAACAGTGCCCAAATCCTTCTCCTTCTAGTTATAGGCTTTCCCCTATAAAGCTGCCTTTTTCTGATGATTTTCATATTTTATGTTGTTTGTGTTGTGTCGTGCACCATGGCTCATGACACACAAGCCGTGGTTCACAATGTAGAGAGCAAAAACTTGCTTTTGCTCCCCTTTGATACAACCTGATTCAATCTAGCTTCCATCCTAACTCAATTTAGAGTTAAATATGACCCAAAAAGCTAATTAACAATTGAAAAACATAATTAAATTAATTAATTATTTTTTTAACTATGTTATCCCTTAATTAGCAATTTATTTTAGATTTAAAAATCTTGGATGTTACACTACTACCGAACAAGAATGAAATCTCTCCCGACAAGTTTGAATTTTTCAGTGTAAACATGATAGCAGTTTACGAAACTGCTAGAATATGTGAAATTTTAGAGAGTCTACTAACATTTGTAGTGGTTCGAGTAGTTGTTTCCCAACCACCACAATATTTGAAAATTTATTTTTTTTTGCAGCATCGTTTGTAGCAATTTGTAAATATCTTCATTTATTATAAAAATAACCATATTTTAATATTCTAACTTGTTAAAAAATCATATTTTAATTTATAATTATTATATATTCTCTAAAAATTCATATTTATTGTTTTAATATTTCATTTATAATTTATTTTGGAATATTGATTTTTTAATAGTATGTATTTTTATTAAATATAATAAATTATATTGAATTTAATATATTTTTTAAATATTAAATTGTTAGTATATTATTTAACCAATATTATTTAAAATATATTTTATTGCTAGTATTATAAATGAGAATGTGGAAAAATATATTTGGAGGTATTGAAGGGGAAGCTTAAAAAAACAAGAAGGAAAAAAAAACTATAATAGACATATTAAACATAAAAATATATCAAAGAAAATTATATAAATTATATATTAATGACAAAATAAATAAATTAAATAAGATAAAATAAAGATACCAAAATACTGAAGCTAATTGGTGGTGTTGAGAGGAGAGGAGGAAGAGAAAAAATTGAAGAGGAGGAGCAAATAGTGTGGGGGAGCTGCAGGTATTTATAAGTTTTGAAAGCTGTAGCGATTTTAGTAATGGTTATGAAAATTGTAGTAGTTTGTATGGCAGTTAGGGTGCTAATTTATAGTGGCAATTAATGTCAAACTACTATGATATGACTTGTGGGTTTCCATTGTAGCAGTTTGCATGTAGAATCATTATTATGTAAAAACTTTCATAGTGATTTAGCTTCAAAACCACTACGAATGTATAAAATTGTAGCGATTTGGTTTGGAAAACTCTTACAAATGTTTGAAAATTATTTTTTTTCTAATTTCATTACAATTTACTAAAATTTTAATACATACAATAAATTAAAAATACATTAAATATTGAAATAAAATTAATTATCTAGCTTCTATTGACATCATTCTTCATCCAAATTCCTATTAAAATTGTCATAACATTATTATTATTAGTATATAAATAAAACATAAATTGATTTTTTAGACATAGTAACTTTAGAAATAGAATTTTACCTGACTAATGGTAAGTGATTTGTAAGATCAAACAACACCCCCTAGTGGATTGGGTGTTTAAGAAATGTTTGGTTTTCTTAAACTTTTTCCAATTTGAGACACAATTTAAGATGCAGTTGGAATTTTCAGTGTAATAAGTCAAAGAGAAATCTTTAAAAACGTTAGTTATAGATTTCAAACACTTGTGAAACCTAAATTCTTTTGTAACAATTAAGAGAGTAACCAAAGTTATAAATGAGTTGAATTTAAAGAGTAGAGTTATAGATACTACACAATCAATTTATTTTAATTCAACCGATAACTTGGCTTACATCCAGTCCCCAAGTATACATTTAAAATTTTCCACTATGATATAAGCTTTGATAGGCACTTGCAACTTCAATACAAACCATTAACTTTCATGGGCACTTGTGAGCTATTTATAAGGTATCTTACTACACAGTGAGTCTCCTTAATCCCTCACTTTAAGACAATAAACACTCACTTGATACACTAAAAAAATCCTTCCTTGAATCTCTTTAATGTTAAAGATTATATTTTCCTATCAGGTTCTCTCTCAAAGAGAGAACTAGAATATTTTTAGGTGTACTTAGAAACTTTATCAAAGAGTAGACATAACAATTTAAGCTTAAGAACTAACTTAAGAGCTTTTTACATGAACATAATTAAAACTGAAGGTTTTATGAAATAAGTATGTGTTTCAGTATGAGCATTACCTACTAACTCAAATGAGGTTTTATTTATAGATTTCTATTGTTTAGGACCATTTGTAAAGTCCCAAACTTAATTCGGACTTTACTATTCCTAATCACACAATAACGCAAGAACAATAATATATTAGAGTAATAGCCCTTTATTTTTTTTCAAATCGCGGGATCCTAATTTCTTAAAACATATATTCAAATAAGAGGGCTAGTAAAAATGCAAACACAGTCAAATGACTCAACAAAACACAACTTCTTAATCCTAAAAAAGGGCCATAAACCGCGGCGTATACCATATACGCCGCAGCATGTGGTATAGAACAATGAGCTTTGTTTCTATCTGCGTCATGCAAAAAGTCACTTTTCTTTCAAAAACTTGCACCCTAAGCACTCAATTTTCATTCTTTGTCTTATTAGACCACTTCAGGCCTTAAACGAAGTCCAAAAGGACCACACACAGCTGATTAACATTACTAATCATATATATCACAAAAATTGCCCAGTTTGGCCTTCAATGCCACATTACACAATTGTGGACTTATATGATAAATACATATACAACACATTCACATATATACAGATAGACTTGTTCTACTTTCAACCCTTCGACTCTTACATATGGGGCTCTGCCTCACAATATAGTTAGGAATCACAAATGTACTCGAATTTTCTAAACGAGACTCAACCTCACCATTTATATCAAGTTCTCACATACAAATGCAATTTACAATCAATTCACATTCAACACATAATATAAGTGGAACGCGTTACATTACATTATACACTTGCTTGTTTAATATCTAGACCTAATCACATACCCTTTTACTAGGCACCTTTGATGAGATACAACATTGTATACACATACAAGCAAGGTTTTCACATCACAATTCATATTCATATTCACATATACATCCTAGTTGGCAACTCTACTATCACAACTCATTATACATTCATTTACACAAACGGTAGTCATACTACTACTAATTGAGGCTACTCTTTTCTCGATTCCTTCCCTAGCCTTTTCATGCTCTCTTCAATTGTGTTCGAAAGTAACAGAGTGAGACATACGTCCTAGTAACTCAGAGGTAACTCCAATTATCAGTTAGTAAGTAAAATCATCGGTTAGTAAGTAAAATCATAAATAGGCGATAAAGTAGTATGTGTATCAATTAAACCAATATCATATGCATATATAGGAATTCACTCTCATCAATCTCATTATGCTCATGCTAATGCATTCTTAGTTCTACCTAGCAAAGTAATCTTTACGCTCGAACTAGGACCTCTAGTCATATGGAACAAAGCCCATCATACCATTGCTCAGATCAAGTCATCCTTTTTGTATATGGGTAGTCTCCTAGGCCCGTCACAGTGGAGTTAAACTTTACACTTTAGATCATTAAGACTTCCAAGCCTTATACAAAGTAAGACCATAACCCCCTACCCTAATTTAGGGTAACCTCGTAGATCATTACATATCCTAGGTTTGTCGTGGCAAGTCAAGCTCTATGCTCTGGATCATCAAGATTCTTCTCCTAGGTCCATCCTGATGGAGTCAAGCTTTATGCTCTAGATCATCAGGACTTCTTAGACCTCTTCATGGTAGGGCTGTGTCCCCTCACCATAATCTAGGGTATTCTCATGGATGCGATGCTTGGCAATGCACATGCCACCTCAAATTCATTTCAATCAATACTCACACACTTTTATGCATATCCTTTCATAATTTTGCTACTTTTATTAGTTGACAACACAATGCACATAGTTATATCAAAATACTTGTAAACAATTTCACAAACAAATAAGTAAAAGGGTTTACTCCAGTTACCTTTAACCCTTATTACTAAGGGTTACCAATCATACTAAGCTTTGAGGCGTGTAGATTCTCACAAGCAATGCTAGAAGTGCTCAATCTACACAACATAGTACCCTTTAGTCAATTTTCAACACTTAACATAAGCATTGATTCAGCTAAATCGAATCTCTTAATATACACAATGGTCTAATTAACACCTTTTGAATTCATTAATCCATTATCTATAGTCATTGGCCCTATAGGCTATTCAGATGATCATAATAACCTCTTAACTCTCTCATTTACCTAATTTCTTAGTTTTAACCTAACTTTTAGGTCATTTGGAGCTTCAATCCTCAAAGTTTAACCATTCAACCTTATACCATAAAACCTTAGTTTTGTATTCAATAGTTCATTTTAAACCTTTCTTTTAGATTATAACACCTTAGATCCTTGGACAATACCCTATGGCATGTGGCACAGTGAGAAAATTCTCACTTATGCTCACGCATTATGTCCTAAATTATCTTTCTACCCTTAAATCCCATCACCACAACATCTAAATAATAATTAGTTCTTGGAATTGAAATCTAGGATGTTACACCATTAAAACCCATAAGGTACAAAATATAGTCGTTATGTGTATATGGTAGTGATTTGTGACAAAAAAAAACTTTTTTTGTGAAGTGCATTAAATGCTATCAAATCTCTCATTCACACATAAATAAGAGTGATCTAAGCATGGATGAGCTATTTTTACTTTAGCTCAGTTATCACTTCATAATAATCCAAGTATAGATCATTCAGGGTTCAAGCATGGATCATTCAAGGTTCAAGCATATATGATGTGTTTTAAAGCTCCAAGCTTCTTTATAAGCCTAACAAAGCATGGGTAATTTGTGTATCAAGCGTGGATGAGTGTATAGAGATACTTTGCCTCTCTATGATGTGAATTATGCTTGTGGAATCCGTGTCTAAGATTGGATAGCTTGTCCAGTGCTAAGTTTCACTCTAAGTCTGGCTTGAAGATAATAAGTATTTATCCATTCAATCATGGATTTGCGAAAACCTAAGCATGGATTGATTCTCAGGCATACTTTAAGCTGACATTTAGGATCAATCAAGCATGGAAAGAATAACATCCTAGCTTGAATTAGATCATAAAAGCTCAACCAAGACATTTCTCCATATTGTCATGCCAATCAAGCTTGGACACAAAGATGTCCAAGGTTGATTCAGCATATAGTGCTTATGTCTTCACTTTTGATTCTCTAATTCACATGAGGTCAAATTATGGATCAAGCTTGAATAAGATCTTTTAAGCCCTATATACATAAAGAATGATCAAACATGCTTGGGAAACTCACAATCCAAGTGTGGATGATTTAATATGAAACATAAGTGTATGCATATGTGTGTCTATCAAGCACGAACATTTCTAATCCAAGCATGAATGTGACATTTTAACCTCAACAACTTATGAGGCTATGACTTTCTATATGATGCAAACCTTGCTATTTTCAAACATGTACTTAGCTCTCAAGTTAGTTTTTACAAATTTAACTAAGGGAAGAGTAAAATAAATAAAACTATAAAGACTTTTCTTTCTTCTTGTGATTCTTCATTCTCTTTGAATGTAGCATGTTTATGATAATGTCATTATTCATTTCTTCATGCTCACTCTTCCTTCTTGATGTTTTATTACTTGATTTATGATATTCAATTTGCACAAGTAACAAATACCTTTCTTTTGGTTTTGTTATCATTAAAACACTTAGTTTAACATTCTCCCGCTTTTTGATGATCATGAAATGTCAATCCAAGGTTTAATTCAATTTAAAACATAGTAGCTCCCCCTTAATTTGACATGGGAGTTTAAAGAAAATATGAAGAAGTGAATGAAAACAAATATGACTGTGAAGCACAAATTTACTGAATGTTCATATTCATTGATGAGTAAATTGAGGTATAATAGATTTCATATCCCTTACATCAATGAATTTCAAGATGTACAAGTCAAGCTTTGATTCATAGATTAATTAATACAAAGGCTTAGGCTTGACTAACTCTCCCCTTTACTATGATAATCCTAACTCTCTCCCCCTTTGACATTATCAAAAAGGATGGGATTTATTATGATAAGTCATATAATGACCCCTCACATAAGCTTCAAAGACTTCAAAATCTAGCATAGGGACAGGACTAAGGGTGAATGAATGATGGTCCAAGTATTTGGGTCATTTGGATCCATGACTGGAATAGGTTTGAGCTTTTGATTAATGACCTAACTTGTTGCTGCTGATAAGCTAATTTCTCTTTTTTTTTCTGTTTCTTTATTGTTGCAACCTCCTTTTATATTAGTTTAGTTAGAGATTCTTTAATTATAACCACTTTTATAGGTTATGTTTCTTTAAAGTTATGGCTCTAGTCTTCTTCTTTTGAAATATCCATGTAATCTATTGAGCAAAAAAGACTCCCTTAAGGGTAATAAAAACAGTCACAGACTTTGGAATTTTTAGCTCAATAGTTTCTTCTATTAGTTTGTTGACAATATTGTCAACTTTAATTATTTCTTCTCCTTCTTTTGAATATACTTTTTCAAAATTTAGAGTTCTAGAAGACTTTGGTGGAGAGGGCAACTCTTGATCAAGTGTTCCATCAAAAGGATGAATCCCTTTGGATTTTTGAATAAGACACATCTTGATTCTTCTTTGATTTTTCTTGGTCAAACAACTCAACTTGTTGGTTCTCATCTTGTGTAACATCTTAATTTTCTAACTCTAAAACTAACTACTAATTGAGGATAAATTAGTAATTTATGAGTTACTAGGGTTTTAGATAACAATTTGATATTTTTGACTCTTTAAAATGTTAGATGAGCAGATATAGGTGAAGAGATCATGTTTGAAGTCAAGTAAGAGTGTGTGGTGAGGATTTTTCCTTATTATGCTATGCTCCGCTATGCACGACACAAAATGTTAGTTGATAAGGACATGTCTAGCTTGTGATTTCAGATGAAGAAGGGAAAATGTGAGGAAGAGAGGAGAAGAGGCTAAGGGTCTGCTATAGTAAGGGTTTTTAGAGTTAAGGGAGACATATTCAACTAATAGCTTGCTGGGTAAGTTTCATACCCCCTTTAGCTTTGATTCTGCCCTAATTTCTCTTAGAATAAGTTATAGAGAAATTGAATCAAGGAATTTTAAGGGGTTTGTTTCTTATGCTTTGGTAATGTAAAGGTTCTCGAGAATTAAATTAAGATTTTATGACCAGTTTAGAGTTGAATGGTAAAGATTTGAAGTTGTAAGCTTAAATTGACTCTTAACTATAAGAAATTAGGAGTAAAGTTTTGAAAGGAGTGGATTAGAGTTAATTAAAGTGATAAAAAGAGGTGATTAGGTTGCAATGAATTTAATTGACTAAGTGTAAGGAAAAGAATAGCTAAATGTGATTTTTAGTAATAATTAGTACTTCTGGTCAATTTGATTAATTGATTAAATAGTGCTAATCATGTGTAGATTGCCATGTTACATGTGTAACTTGAGAGAGGAAGTGGTGGGGACATTAACAGTTAAGAAATCTATAGGTAACCCTTTTCTTATGATAGAAGGGTTGAGGTAACCGAATAATTTACTCTATTTGATTTTCGATTTTAACTATTTACAAGTTATAGCTAATGCATGAAAATATTTTAGATTGTGTATGTTTTGATAAAATAAATGTTTGTGCATGAAAATGGATTTCAAAGAGATGGATTTTTTTGGAAATATATGACTATTTGGCTATATATATATATATATAGATTTGATTACAAATCACTTGTTATATGTGAGTATGATCATAAGGGGTTGAAGTTCACCCATAGGGAGAAGTAGTGAGAAGTCTATATGGCATTATTGTCTGTAGTGCCCAACAAGGTACGATGTTGGAGAATTTCATCTCCTTAATACCCATTAAGATGTGTTATTAGAGATTATCTCCTCAGTATCCACGTGGGGTACAGTGTTCGAGATTTGAGCTCTTTAGCATTTGTGCAATGCGGTGTTAGAGTAATAACACCCTGATTATTATGTGTGATAGGGGAAACTATACTCTAAAAGTAAGACAAAACACCTTTAGCTAGGTGATTCTACCACTAAACGTGCACTCAAGTCAATAAGAGTGTGTTAGCTAGCTTATATGTAACATCTTGAATTTCTTAATATCGTGATTATTTGTTTGTCAAGGATAAGGTAGAAATTAGTATGGGATTAGATATTCAAATGATTACTTGATGATTTGACTTATTGGAATGTTGTATGAATAGATATGGGTGAAAGGAGTGCATTTTTAGGTTAAAGTAAGTACATGTGGTGAGAATAAATCTCACTTGTGCTACATGTGCCATGATGCATGGACCAAAAAATGCCTTCATAAGTCGTGAAATCTTAGAAATTTCAGAAGGGTGAAATTTAAAAACACATGAGAGAAGGAGATAAGAAGGGTTGAGAAGCTAAAGCAAGCTATTTTAGGTCATTGAAAGGTGCTTTTGATTGATAACTTATTAGGTAAGCTACATATAACTCTTACATTCCATTCTACACAAATTTCTTTGAAAATGAGTTATAGGGTAATTAAATTGGTGGAATTTAAGGGGTTTGATTCTTATCCAATAGTAATAAGAAGGTTCTCAAAAGTTAAATTAGAGCTTTGTGACTAGTTTAAAGTTGAACGGTAGAGCTTTGAACCCGTAGGCTCAATTTGACCCTTAAAGAGAGAGAAATTAGGGCAAAAATCGTGTTTGAGTGATATAAGACTAGTTGAGGTGATGTAAATAGTAATCGGATAGTAATAGACTTAGAATGGATAAATGGAAAAGAGTTTATGGATGAATATAGCCTAAAGTATTAACTATGAGTTTTTAGTCAGAATAAACCAAATGACTAAAATGTGCTAAATGTGTTCAGATTGGTTTATTAGACATGCAAGTTGAGAAAGGAAGCTTGTGATAAGCTGTTGTGGTAGTTGAAATCCATGGGTAAGCTTTCTAGTGACATAAGGGTTGATGTAACTAAATAACTTTCTTTGTTTAACTGTTTATTGTAACTATGTGTGAGTATGGTATATAGTGCATGAACTTGTTTTGGATTGAGCATATTTTATAGCATTGTGTGAATGATGCATGGAATAGCTTTTGATAGCATAAAAGCATCGAAATGGGTGATTTCTAGTGTTATGTAAATATATATGTTTATGCATGAGAAAATGTGTAAAGTAATAATGACGAACCTTAAATGGTTCAAAAAGTATGATCTTAGGGATGGGAGTTCACCCGAGTAAAGAAGTAGTGATAAGTCTACTTAGTAGATTCTCCTTAATGCCCAATAGGGTGCGTGTTGGAGATATACCTCCTTAGTGCCTTTTAAGGTGTGGTGTTGGAGATTTAAAATTCCTTAATGTTTGTGTGATATGGTGTTGGAGTCAACGATACCCCATTGTGTGTATTGGGAGAAACCATAGTCCGATAGTAAGATAAAATATCTTTAGCCAGACGATTCTACCATGGGCAATTCTACCACTCTAGGTGAGCTCAAGGCCAATGAAAGTGTACATTAATCTAATGCAAGCCTATAATTTTGTGTCGGGCTGATTTGGAGGTTCAGTCAGTAGCGATCATGCTATAAGTGGAAAAGTGGTAAAGAAATGAAATGTGAAACATTAATGTGATTAAAATGGAACTTGTAATATATATTGTGTTAAAGAGGTTTAATTGGTATACTATTCTTTACTTCCATATTGTTGCATGTGATAGTCAATAGGAGTGAGTTATTCTATTACTGAGGTTTTTATCTCATCCCTGTGATTACATATTTATAAGATTGAGCAATGATCAGGGCAAGGGAAGAGAGTCAGAACTAGCTAAGAGTTGAGAAGTTGTGTGATTCCAGAGTTTGTGTAATGAATTAAGAAACTTGTGTAGATATATGTAAATATGAGTTACCATAGGGTTGCATGCTGACTTGAGTAATGATTTTATGGAATCTTAACCCCATTGTATTTATATGTGATGAAATGAATCAAGGGGCTATGATTTGAATGTTTGTGTTGAAATTATTGTGATTGTTAGTGAATCTTAATCTGAAGTAAGAAATTATGATGAAATGAGTAATTTGGACTAAGATTGAGTAATGCATATATTATGAATGTGAATGTATGTGATTATGTTGAGAAAAAGGCCAAGTGGCCTATGTTGTGCCAAGTATAGGCAAGTGTGTAAATATGTAAAATGTAAAAATTGGCTGTAGAAGGGTCAAAATTTAATATATATGTGTGATTGAGATAAATTATAGTCAATTAGGTGTATTAGGTCCTTTTAGACTTGATTCAATGCCTTATGTGGTCTAATGAGAGAAAGGGATTGACTTGAGTGCTTGGGTGTGTAAAATTTTTTAAAAAAGTAATTTTTTACACCTAAGTGTCCAAATTTTGATTGGACAATTTGATCATGTCCAAACCTATCTCGTTAGCTAGCTTATGAGTTAGGTTAGTCGTATGTAAAAATAGCGTACGCTGAAAGTTCATCATTTTTGCTGTCAAAATGACAACAAAAATTCAGACAAGCATGTCGCAGTGCATGATGACACATGCTGTAGTGCACGGCACAGAAAGTTTGGGCGTGTGGCTTTATGCCACATGTCGTGGTGCATGGATCAAATTCCAACCTAATTTTGTGATTTAATGGCATGCAATTGAGATGGGAATCCTCAGGGGTTGTGTTCACTACGCATTGGTTAAATATATGATTTTCTTTCACTGTGTATTCTTCAACATAGTATGATTTTGAATGGTTTTACAAAATGAGTTTTTGGCTAAAGCTTTTCAAATAAATATTTGATTCGTGATTGATGTGTTTATGTGGTGCCCTTGGTAATCTTCTCCTATATCAAGCGGATATAGGAGAGGGTTATACTAGGGTTTCAATCGGGGTGATATGAAGGATCAAATGGTAGTTGATCATGCTAGTGGTGATAATTGGTTGTGAAAATGATTTTATGGCATGAAATTATATTATATGTTCTATTTGATTATGCATATGTAATACTTGCTTCTTGTTGCCCGTGATAGTTATTAGTAGTGAGTTATTCTATTATTGAGATTATTATCTCACCCTATAGTTACATTTTTATAAGTTCTGATTGTGAGCCAAGCAAACGGAAAGACATTGGGCCAATATCATAGTGCTATAGTCGTGGAAAGCAAGAGCTTGTGTAATTAACTTGTTCTATTATGCATATATAAATGGAAGTTGCCATAAGAAAGCATACGCATGTTTTAGATTATGATAAGATGAGATTTTGAGGATTTTAGCCTAATGTGTTTGAAAATGTGATACATGTAGTAAATTATACAATATGGGATTAAGATTTGACTGAAATTATGTTGTGAATGTATATATGAGTAATGACTATGTGGTAATATGTGAATCCTAACCAAATCATGGTGAAAAGTGGTTTGGGTTTAGGATTGTGTTATGTGAATATGTGTGCAATGGTGATTTGGTAGTTAATGTGTAAAGAATTGGCCAAGATCATGATTTATGTTGCAAATGTGAAAACAACCCTTTGATGTGAGAAATGTAACCCTCCCTTATATCCTTCAAATACAGGAGAAGATTAATATAATTACCACCTCTCTAACACCAATCAGTAATCAAATATTTTGTTTAAAAAGTTTTAGCCAAAGACTTATTTTGTAAAACCCATCCAAAATCATAATATATCAGAATACATAGGGGAAGTAAATCATATATTTATCTAATGTGTAATGGTACAACCCATACACATTCCTATCTTAATTACATGCATTTACATCACAAAATCAGGTTGGGAATTGATCCGTATGCTGTGTTGTGCAATATGTGTACCACAGTATGTGGCATAGAACCACATGCTCAACCATTCTATGTCATGTGCTGCAGCATAGGTCACTATGCACCACGGCACGCATATCCGAATTTTTGCTGTCATTTTGATAGCAAAAATGATGAACTTCCAGTGTGTACTATTTTCACATATGACGTCTGATCAGAGTGATTCAAGCACCTAAATGAAGCTTAGTTCATAAGCTAGCTAATGAGATAGGTTTGAACACGATCTAATGGTCCAATTAAAATTTAGACAGCCGAGTGCAAAAAGTCACTTTTTCTAAAAAAATTTACACACCCAAGCACTTAAATCGATCCCTTTCTCATTAGACCATACAAGGCCTTGAATCAAGTCCAAAAAGACCTAATACACTTGATTAACCACTTTATATCACATTTATACCATTGTATCAAATTTTGACCCTTTTACGGCCAATTTTCACATTTCACAAACTTACACAAATTGCCAACTCCTGGCATAATATAGGCCATTTGGCCGTTTACTCAATGTAATCACATACATTTATATTCATAACATGTGTATTTCTCAAACTTAGCCTCAAATTACTCATTTAATCATAATTTCTCATTTGGGCTTAAGATTCACCAAAATCAACAATTATTTCAACACAAATACTCTTAAATCATAGCCCTTGGTTCATTTCATCATAAAAACATACAATTTTTACAAAATCACTACTCAAGTTATGCATGTAACCTTATGGCAACCCATATTTATAAATATACACAAGATCTTGGTTCATCACACAAACTCTGAGTTTACACAACTTCAACAACTCAAGCCGGGCTAGACTTTCTTCCCTTGCCCTGATCACTGGCCGGTCCTGTAAACATGTAACCACGGGGGTAAGATAAAAATCTTAATAACAGAATAGCTCACTGTTCTTAATCATCACATGCAACAATATGGAAGCAAAGCATAATTAAGTCTCATTAAAATAGCATATATCACAAGTCCACTTAATGTACATCAATGTTTCACATTTCATCTCTTTACTCTACTTTTTGCTACTTTCTCACATACACATCATAGCATGATTACTACCGACTGAATCTCCAAATCTCCTCGACAAAAAAACTATAGGCTCCCGTTAAACTAATGTACTTTCTTATTGGCTTTAAGCTCACTTAGAGTAGTAAAATCACCCGACCAAAAATATTCTATCTTACTATTAGATTATGATTTTAGCTAATACATACAATGGGGTGTCATTAACTCCAACACTGTATCACATAGATACTAAGGATCTCAAATTTCTAACATTGTACCTAAATAGGCACTAAGGAGATCTTCTCCAACACCACATTGTATAAGGCACTAAGGAAGTATATCTCCAACAACGCACCCCATTGGGCACTAAGGAAAATCTACTATATGGTCTTATCACCACCTTTCTACTAGGGTGAACTTCCACCCTTAAGATCATGCTTTCCAAACCATTTAAGGTTCCTCATTTACCACTTTATATAGTTTCTTAAACGTAACTTATATATATATATACACACTTCATGCCATAAGAAATCACATATTTCTATACTTTATTTCAATCAAAAGTCATTTCATACAACAATCACGCAATGCTATAAAACATGCTTAGTTCAAAATCATTTCATGTATTACATAGCATACTCACTTGACTATGCATAACCACTTTCTAAACAAACATACTTAATCTTACCACTTACTTCAAAAATCATGAAATTTCACAAATCAATACTTCACACATTTTCTAAAATACTTAACTTTTACAATATATATATATATATATATAGTTACAACCCATCACACAAAAAAAACCTTATGAATAACTTACACAAGGTAATAAATAATATAAATTATCTAGTTATCTCAACCTTTTTATTACTAAAAGGGTTACCCGTGGTATTAAATCTCCTCTTTTGTCAAAGCAAGTTTTCCCACACCACAATGTACAACAAGTACTGTATGTTAATTTTCAATTAGCACAAGCACTATTAGCTACCAATATCATCCCAATTCTCCCACTTCTCACTCATATTCTCAATAAAGAGGCTTGTTAAGATTACAATTTGTTTACCAATCCCCTCAAGCCTCCCTCTAACTCTATCACAACATAATACTTTATATCTCAACTTGTCACATTTTAAAACCCTATAATCAAGATAAGGGTTGATCCAACTTACACCAAATAAAAACTAAGCTTCATATTACCACTTATCCAAGGTTAAGAAACTTAAATCAAACCTTTAGAGTCACTTAAAGTCTTTAAAACATAGACTCATATCTTAATCTATTCAGAGCAAATTTATCCATTTCACAAATCCAATGAAAATGAGATGTAGAGGTAGAAAAGAAAGGTGGGAAACTTACTCAAGAATTTAAAAGCCCAATTTAGCTTCAATATCCTCCTAAATTGAAGCCTTGGCAGTGTCTAAAATCTTCCCCTTTGAGTTCTAAGCTTTCTACAACCAAAATTGCTTTTTTTTGCTAATTTTTGAAATTTAGACTTGTCTGGCTATGCTGTGAGCCATAGCGCACAACACACAAGCAACAACTTATGATACAGCGAGCAAAAAGTCACTTTTGCTCCCTTTAATGCCACTCGATTTGATCCAACTTTGATTCTAACTCAATTTAGAGCCAAATATGACCCAAGAAGCCAATTACAACCCAAAACATAATTAAATTAATTATTCATTTTTAACTAATTTATTGCTTAATTAGCAATTTATTCTAGATTTAAAGTTTTTGGATGTTACAAATATCATATCAGAGTAATAGCCCTTAATTCATTTGTAAAAATGTGAAATCCTAACTTTACTAAACATATATTTAAATAAGAGGGCTAATAGAAGTATAAATACAACATCTTTACCCTAAAAAGGGCCATACACCGCAGCTAACACCACAGACCTACTTGCTCTGTTCTTCTTTATACCATACACCGCAATGCATATGATAGCAAAATCTGCTTTCATATAACAGCTTGGGAGACAAACTTTCATCACGTGTCATTTTCACATCCGATGTCTAATTGGAATGATTCAAGTGTCCCTGTAAAGGTTACAATATATTCTATTTAATAAGACAATTTTAGACTTAATCTGAAGGTCTGATCTAAAATTAGACACCTGGGGTGTAAAAAGCTACTTTTTCTTTCAAAACTTGCACCTTAAGTGCTCAATTGTCAATCCTTATCCTATTAGACTACTCTAGGCCTTGAACTAAGTCTAAAATGACTATATACATTTGATTGACACTTCTAATCATATATATCACATCAATCACTCAAATTGACCTCTCAATGTCACATTACATAATTGTGGACTTATATAAGGCACAAACATACAAGTATATATACACATAGACTTGTTCTACTTTAAACTATCTGACTCTCACATATGGGGCTTTGCCTCACCATATGGTCGAAAATCATAAATATACTCAACTCTACTACATAGAGCTCTGCCTCACCATTTCTAACAAGTTCTCACATATATATATAATTTCATAGTCAATTCACATTCATACAAGTGGAACAAGTTACATAGCATACACTTGCTTAATAAGCATTTAGGCCTATCCACATACCCATCACTGTGGTGCCTTTGGCGAGATGCAACATCATATATATATATATATACAAGCAAGTTTTCAACCACAATACATATACATATTCACATATTTATATTCATATACACTTATGCATCTTAGTTGGCAACTCAAATTATAAATACAACTTTATACATTAATTCTATCCAATTGCTAGTCATACCACTACTAAGTAAGACTACTCTTTCCTCGCTTCCTTTTCTAACCTTCTTGTGCTCTCTTCACCTGTGTATAAAAGTAATAAAGTGAAACATACGTCCCAATAACTCGAATATAACCTAAATACCAGTTAGTAAAAAAATGATAAATAAGAGATAAATGAGCATTATTTCAATAAAAGCAATATAGTATGCATATACAAGAATTCATCCATATCCATCCATCATGCTCATGCTCATGCTCATGCATTCTCAGTTCCACCTAGCAGAGCAAACTCTACACTTGGACCAGGACTTCCAGTCTTACCTGTAACAGGGCCCACCATACCACTGTTCAGACCAAGTATCCTCTTAGCATATAAGTAGTCTCTTAGGTCCTTCCTGATAGAGTTAAGCTCTACACTCAAGACCTTTAAGACTTCTTAGCTTTACACAAAGTAAGACTACGACCCCCTACCCTAGTCTAGAGTACACTCATGAATCATTATCCTAAGTTTGTCATGGTGAAGTTAAGCTCTGTGCTTGAGATCTTTAAGATCTCTTAGGTCCCTCCTGGCGAAGTCAAGCTCTAGGTTCAAGACATTTAGGACTTCTTAAACTTGTATAGAGTAGGGTTGTGACCCCCTACCCTAATCTAGGGTATACTCACAAATGCAATATGCATGTCTATGCATATGTCTCTTCAGATTCATTTCATATATCATTCACACACCTGCATGTATATTCTTTCACAATAATGTTACTTTATCAGTTTATAAATACAATACACATAGTTAATAAAAATACTTGTAACAATTTCACAAACGAACAAGTCAAAAGGTTACTCTAGTTACCTTTTACCCTTACTACTAAGGGTTACCAATTACATTGAATTCCTAAAAGTGTATATTCCCACAAGTAATGTAATAGGTGCGCAATCTACATAATATAGTGTCCCCTAGTTAATTATTAATACTCAACATAGGTATTGATTTGGCTAAACTGAATCCCTTAACACACAAAACTGCTAAATTAACACCTTATAAATTTATAAGTCCACTATCTATAGTCATTAGCCTTATAAGCTATTCAGATGACCATAACAACCTCTTAACTTATTTATTCATTCAATTTCACCATTTTTAATCTAACTCTTTAGGCTAATTGAGCCTAAATCCTCAAAATTTAACATTTAACTCCAAACTAGTTATAAAACCTTAGTTTCATATTCGAAAGCCTTCTTTAAATATTTCTTTTAGATTCTAACATCTTAAAACTTCCTGATTTAATTTCTCAACTTATCAAATCCAATGAAATGGGGTAGAAATAAAGCTTGGGGTTATACGATACTTACCCGATAAGTCACTAACTGAAGCTAACTCCTAATTGCCAGATAATGGATACCCTAGAAGGTATGAACTTCTTCTCCTCTCTTGCTTCGTCTTCCTTCACTTTCTATTTTGATTTCACGAGCTGACCATGTCAGCTTTAAGTAATTTCTATGCAATGCATCATGGCGCATGCAGCTCCTGCTGTGGCACGTAGTACTGTGAGTTCAATTTTGCTTACTCTCGCATTTCATCTTGAATTGTCATTCTATCCTTCAATCTTATTAACATAACAACCAACTAACACCGTATATTAATCCAACACTCAAACCATAATCAAACCACTAATTACTAATTTACTTTTATTTAGTAACTAGTTTCTAGAATCGAAATTCAGGATATTACACAACAACACCCAAAAAAGGAGTGAATTAGATGTTTAGGAAATTTATGGTTTTCTTAAAATTTTTGCAATTTGAAACATCATTTAAGATGCAGCTAGATTTTTCATTGTAATAAGTCAAAGAGAAATATTTAAAAGCTTTAGTTATATATTTCAAAATACTTGTGAAACCTAAATTCTTTTATAAGAATTAAGAGAGTAAGCATAGTTATAAATGAGCGAAATTTATAGAGTAGAGTTAGAGATATAGTACAATCAATATATCCTAGTTCAGCCTACAACTTAGCTTACATCCAGTCCCAAAGTGTATACTTGAGATTTTCCACTATGACATAAGCTTTAATAGGTGCTTCCTACCTCAGTACAAACCACAAGTTTTCATAGGCACTTGTGAGGCATTTACAAGGTATCTCACTACATAATGAGTCTCCTTATTCCTTCATTTTAAGGCAATGAGCACTCGCTTGATATACCAAGTAAATCCTTCCTTGAATCTCTTTAATGATAGAAATTGTATTTTCCTTAAATCTCTTTAACAAATACCTTTCTCTTGGTTTTGTTATCTCAAATCACTTAGTTCAACATGACCATCTCCTTTAGGGAAAAAAATTTGCAAGTTATTTGGTTGGAATGATTCATTGTCATGGATGATATTAGTATCATCATCACTTATATCATAAAGATCTTAAGGCTTTAAATAAACAACCATGTTTTGGGTTTTATGCTTTTCATCTTTGACATAATAAACTTGTTTTGCCTCTGAGGCAAGAATATAAGAAATCATCAGTTGTTATCCCTCGGCTAGTTATTGCATTTTTCCATATACAATTAAATAGGATCACTCTAAAACACCCTTAGTAATTCAATTCCAGTATATCACAACCTTGCCATAATATGGGATGCCTCCATAATGCATGTCGCTATTAGAAGAACTTGTATACTTCTAGTTTTAAAAAGTTACAAAAACTCCATAATTGTGGGTTTAAAACCCTTGATAATGCACGACCATGTCAAACCTGAACCTGTTGACATTTTATGCTATAAACCTTCTCGTGCTATTAATTGGATCGAGAGTGAGAAATCTCAAATTGGGAGACTAGGAACCATTATCAAGATTTGCAAGCCAACATAAAAACCAAGAAGCAAATTCTTTACACACTTTCTTGTCTACCTAGCTGATGTTTGCGTGTGACTTCTAAGTTGGCCCTTTACCATAATTCAAAATTCCCTATAAGAAAATATAGTGAGAATTAATAAATTTTTTACCTGACATGTACTTTTTTATTTAGTAATATTATGTAACAAATTGAATACTTATTGAATGTATTGATTAACTTGATTGTAATTTGTCAACACATGCCTATGGGCTTGCAACTTTGCCTTTGGGGTAAGTTTAAACTATTTGAACCCTCCAACTTCTTTTCTAATAGGGAAAATAACAAGTTTGTTGTTAAAGGACCAACATTATTATTAAGACAATTGTCAACACGTGATGGACAATTGAAGACTATCTTTATGCCTTGAAAATACCTTGAACAAAAATTTAACACCTTATCCCCCCAAATATCCTTCAGCGATTAAACCTTTAACCAAGATTTATTTCTAACATATGTGTAAAGTCCTGTTTTTCACCTTGGGCTTTACTTACATATCCATACCTTAATATACAATTACAATAAAATAATAGAGATATAGCCCTTAATTTGTTTTTAAAATGTGAGATCTTGACTTTGTAGAAAATATGTTCAATAAAAAAGGCTTGCAAATACACAGATGCACATCCAATAAGCAAATCAGACAATTACTTTTCTAACAAACAAGCCATGCTTGAGGCATATGGTACAAAGCAATGTGCTCTAGTTTTGTGTCATGCATTGCAGTGCATGTATCATATTTTGCTATCATAGCAAATTTCTAATATGAAATTCCACCGCATATCATTTTCACATTCGATATTTAATTGGAGTAATTCAAGCACCCATACTAAGCTTATAACATATTCTATCTAGTGAGACAAGTTTAGACATAGTCTAACTATCCGATTGCAAATTAGACACTCAAATGAAAAAGGTACTTTTCTCTTAAAATTGAGCACCCTGAGTGTTCAATTTTCACACCTTACCTCATTATACCACTTAGGCCTTGAACTAAGTCCAAAAGGACTAAAAACACCTGATTGACATATATCACTTTACAATCATAATTTGACCTCTTAATGCCACATTATACACTTATGGTCTTATATGAGGCATACCACATAACCACACAAACACAAATACACTTATTCTACTTTCAACCATCCAACTTTCACATGTGGGGATAAGTCTCACCATATGGTTGGGAATCATAATTTTACTTGACTTATACAAATGGGGTCAAGCCTTATCATTTAGTCAAGTCTCACATAAATACACATCATCACATAACAATTCATATTTATTACTAGTGGAACAAGTTATACAACATAACATATACTTGCTTAGATAACATCTAGGCCTACCCACATATTCACCACTGTGATATACACGGCGAGATGTAATATCAAATATACAAGCAAGTTATCATAACTCATCAATCACACACATATATATACACATATGCATATGCATCCTAGTTGGCAACTCTAAACATTTAATAGCATTATTATACATTCATTACATAAAAGGTAGTTAAACTATTACCAAAATGAAGCTAATCTTTCTCGGCTTCCTTTCCTAGCCTTCTTGTACTCTCTTTACTTGTATATAAAAGGTAACAAAATGAGACATACATCCTAGTAACTTAGATAAACTTCACTATTAATTAGTAAGAAAAAGCAAGTACAAGGTATACGGTAGCATCAACTCCATTAAAAAACATTATAGATAGATATACATATAATGACATGCTTATTCATCCATTATGCTTATGCACTCTCGGTTCCTACTAGTGAAGCAAGCTCAACGCTCGAACAAGGACTTCTAGCCTTACTCTAAATATGGCCTACTAAACTACTACGTCATACCAATTATCATAAATATGGGTGGTCTCCTGAGTCCCCACTAGAGGAGTACACTCAACGTTTGGACTATCAGAACTTTCCAGCCTTACACAAAGTAGGGCCACACCCCCTACCCTAGTCTAAGGTACACTCGTAAAGGCATATATTCCTGGATCCTTCTTAATAGATCATTATCAATGCCTATAAACTTTCAAGACTTCCTAACCTTATACAGAGGAGGGTTGCGACCCCCTACCCTAGTTTAGGGTATACTCATAGATGCAAATGCACATGCTTCTTCACATACACTGCAAGCATTACCCACACACATATGCATAGCTTTTTCACAATACTATTACTCTATCATTTCATAAAACATAATGCACATAACTTACATAAAATGCTTGTAAATAATTTTACAAACTAATAGACAAAAGGGTTACTCTAGTTACTTTTTACCCTTATTTCTAAGGGTTACTGATGGACCCCATGGCACGGGTGACATAGCATTAATGGCAACGAAGCCTGAGGATGGTAATCATGAGCATGGTGATATAGAAGGAGCCCAATACTTCCAATCCAACGTACCTAAAGACCCATTGCAACATATTGGAGGTCCAATGACAAGAGCCCGAACCAAAGCCATGAAGCAAGCCTTGTTCAGTCTTGTGCAAGAAGTTCAAGAGTTTGGAGAGCATTGGGGCACTCCCCTCAAGTCCAAAGGAGAGCATCTATACGTGTATAATATATTTAAGATCCAAACTCATGAAGAGTCAAGCCCAAGAGATGCAGACCTTAGCCCAATGCAAGGAAGACTACAAGTTGAGCCTCTTGCATGCAAGGAGGCATGAAACCCTAGTAAAGAAGTCAAGGGTGGCGTGATTTCAAATCCTTTATCATCCCTTGATTGTCTCCTAAATTATTTCCTATTTTAATGGTCCTTTGATTTGATTTTCTATTTTGAGTCTAGTCAAAGGTTAGAATTAATTATAATATTAATTTCTAAATTTTGTAATCCCATAATTTTAGGATCACATCTCCTAAATTATGTGGCTGAATATTTTATCATTATTTCTCCTTTTAGTATTAGGAAATTAGGGTTTTAATTTTAGGAAATATTTTTCTATGAGCCTATATAAATTAGGCATGCTCCCTATTGTAAACAACACAGAAGTTGAATGAAATTATTCATTTTAGAGTTTATAACTCTTGTGAGCCTTAGTGCTTTGTGGTGGTATCCCGTGTGAGAAACCGACATGATCAAGAGCGTGATCAACTCTTGTGGTGTCTTCGAAGGTTGAGGTTCCTAGAGGCAGGTGCTCTAGAGGATCTTCTCCTTGATCATTATCCTATTGTTTACTTCATACCTTTCTTTATTTCCGTCATAAATTTCGTCCCTTTCTTTTTGTTCTTGTGTTTTTGTTGTTTCAGGGTTCTGTCCCTAAACTAGCACGATTCTGCTTCCGCGTCCCTATCAGATTGGCATCAGAGCTTTGGTTGCTAGTTTTGGTTTAAATTCTTGTCCTTCCTTCTTTTTCATATTGAGTTATTTCTTTTTGTGATCATCTCTTATCTACCCCATCTACTTCTATCTTTTGGTTTTTCTCTTCTTCATCTTTGTGGCTTTTATCTCATGTGAGTTTTCATTTTATTAGCCTTCTAAAAAAAAAAGAGAAAAAAAAAATCTGAAAATTCAAAAAAAAAATTTTACAAAAAAAAATATATTGCTGTGAGTTATGACTGTAGAAAAAGGTATTCTTGAACTCCAAGTCACCAAGAGGTTGCCTAAAGAGAAAAGTCAACTTGGGTATAAGAAAGTCTTTTACGTTGATCACTTTCTTATTTTTTATTTTTGGTAGCACTTTTCAAATTCTCTACTCTCTTATTTGCTATTTGTGCTACTCTTTTATTTTATTTAGTTTTTTTTTATTTTTGTCTTTGAGTATTTGACTCTTTGACTTTTACTTCTTTGTTTCTTATTTTTTTTGTTGTCACGTGTGGTTTTTCCTTTAATAAGCTTAATTTTATTTGAAAATTTTGCTTTCCTATTTGTTTCAAAATTGCAAAAAAAAAAAATCCTCTTTTCACCTTGTGCTTGTTTTCTAGTTTCCTTAATTTAGAAGATATTCACTTGATTGTTCCTTAGTTTCTTGATTTGTGGGTTTCACCATTGGATTCTACCACAAGCTTAGTGAGTGGTAAAAGGCAAGTGTGTTTTTCATCATTAAAAAAAAAAGCCATTACTTTTTTTTTTGTGTGAAACACGAGTGACTTTATCTTGAGAGTAAACACGTGAGTTTGTGTGTGTGAGGACCTATTTTTATCTTATATGGTTTCTAGTGCTTTGTGAACATGAGTAACAAGGATGAATCCCCTAGTATTGATATGAACTCTGTTTTAGAACTTATCAAAACACAGTTGCAGCAGTTTCGCTTGGAACTTGATCATAGATTCCATAAAGAGGATAAAGATGAGCCGGAGACTTCCTCTTCTAAAGGAAAGAAGCATAAGATCCCCAGCGATGATGAGGAGTATGAAGAACCCCCTTCTCCTAAGGGAAAGAAATCCTTAAAGCGTGGTGTTGACTTACCGGACCAAAAAGTAAAGTATCCTTCATTCAAGGGAAGCAACAATCCAGAAAAATACCTTGATTGGGAAATGAAGATGGACCAAATCTTCATGACTCTTGATTTGTCTGAGTCAAGGAGGTAAAAACTGCTTCTTTGAATTTCACTGACTATGCTGTTTATTGGTGGCAAGATTTACAGTACAAAAGAAGCCAACTTGGGAAAAAGCCCATTAAAATGTGGGAGAAGCTTAAAAGGTACTTGAGAAAGGCTTATGTCCCCAGCTACTACTATACAGAGCTGAATAGAAAATTGAGAATGTTTTCTCAAGGATCTATGACAGTGGAGGAGTATGTGCACGAGTTGAATATCTTAAAGTTTCGTGCAAACATTCAAGAAAATGAACGTGAAGCAATGTCAAGAATTATGGATGGCTTGAGGCCAGAGTTGAGAGATAAGCTTGACTTGTACACTTTTGTGGACAAGGAAGAGCTCATATACAAGGCTATAAAGTTGGAGCAGAGAAATAAGAACAAACGTTCCAAGTCCTCTTGGAAAGACTCCAAGACAACTTCCAAATGGAAGGATTCCAAAGCCAAAGATACATCCCAAGCCAAGGAAGAAATAAAGACCAAGTATGAGGGTAAAACTTCTAACCCTAAACCTTCTTCTTATTCATCTAACACTTCTCCTATTAAGTGTTTCAAATGTCATGGTGTGGGCCACATGGCGAGAGATTGTAGCAATAAAAGGGTTATGATCTTGAGAGATGATGGTGGCTATGATAGTGTGCATGAAAGTGATAAAGATGATGCTGATAATGTTGATGATGATTCTACCTCCCATGAATCAAATGATGAGCTTGAATGCAATGGTGTAGTTGACTCTATCTTGGTGGCAAGAAGAGCTCTCAATATTCAACCAAAGAGGATGATGAACATGAGCAACGCGAGCATATTTTTCACACTAGATGCTTCATCAAAGAGAAAGTGTGTAGCATGGTAATTGATGGTGGTAGTTGCACTAACGTCGCTAGCACTTTACTTGTAGATAAATTATCTTTACCTTTAATCCCACACCCTAAGCCCTACAAATTGCAATGGTTGAATGATTCTGCTGAAATTAGGGTTTCTAAGCAAGTGTTGATTACTTTCTCTGTTGGAGTTTATACTTGTGATGTATTATGTGATGTAGCCCCTATGCTTGCTGGACACTTGTTATTAGGTAGGCCTTGGCAGTTTGATAGTAAGGCTACTCATGATGGTTTTAGAAATTGTTACAAGGTGCCTTTTAAAGGCAAGACTGTTGTATTAAATCCTCTTAGGCCCATCCAAGCCTATGAAGATCAACTAAAGATTACTCAAGATTACAAGCAAAGGAGAGATCTCCTTGATTGTGGCATGAGTGAGAGAGAAAAGAAAGAGAGTATTACTTTACTTGAAAATCAATCAAAAGAGAGGAAAAAGAGTGGTGAGAAGGTGAGAAAAGAAAAAAATAGAATGGTGGGAGTGAAGGAAAATAGTGAAAAAAAAATATTATTGTGTGGGAAAAGTAAGATTCAAGAGGCTTTAATGAGTGAGCAAGCTCTTATTGTAATTCCCAAGAATATTTATTTTTCTACTAATACTTTTGACCCCACTTTGCCTTCTAGTGCTGTCTCTTTGTTGCAGGATTATAGAGATCTATTCCCTGATGAAATTCCTGATGGACTTCCTCCCTTAAGAGGAATTGAGCATAGGATAGATTTCTTGCCTGGAGCTGCTATTCCAAACAAGCCTGCTTATAGGGCTAACCCTGAAGAGACTAAGGAGATCCAGCACCAAGTAGAGGAATTGATGATGAAAGGCTTTGTGCGTGAGAGCCTTAGCCCTTGTGCTGTCCCTGTTATCTTGGTGCCAAAAAAAGACGGATCTTGGAGGATGTGTGTTGATTGTAGAGCAATCAACAAAATCACTGTAAAGTATCGTTACCCTATCCCTAGACTTGATGATATGCTTGATGAATTACATGGTGCTTCTATCTTTTCTAAAATTGATCTTAGAAGTGGTTATCATCAAATTCGTATGAAAGAGGGTGATGAATGGAAAACTGCCTTTAAAACTAAATTTGGATTATACGAATGGTTAGTTATGCCTTTTGGTTTGACTAATGCTCCTAGCACTTTTATGGCATTAATGAATCATGTTTTTAGAAAGTTTATAGGCAAGTTTGTTGTGGTTTACTTTGATGATATTTTGATTTATAGTAAATCTTTGACTGATCATATGAATCATCTTAAAAATGTGTTTGACATCTTGAGGGAATATAAATTATATGCTAATTTTCAAAAGTGTTTCTTTTGCATGGACTCTGTTATCTTTTTGGGATTTGTTGTTGGATCACAGGGAATTCGTGTAGATGAGGAGAAAGTTAAGCTATTCGTGAATGGCCAACCCCTAAGAATGCAAGTGAAGTGAGAAGCTTCCATGGCTTAGCAAGCTTCTATAGGAGATTTGTTAGGGATTTCTCTAGCATTGCTGCCCCTCTTAATGAACTTGTTAAGAAGAATGCGACCTTTAAATGGGATAAAACACAAGAAAGGGCCTTCCAAACCCTAAAGGATAAATTGACTAATGCCCCTTTACTTGTTTTGCCTAATTTCTCTAAAGCATTTGAAATTCAATGTGATGCTTCTGGTATTGGTATAGGTGCTGTTTTAATGCAGGATTCTAAGCCCATAGCTTACTTCAGTGAAAAGCTTCACGGCGCAGCTTTGAATTATTCCACCTATGACAAAGAGCTTTATGCTCTAAAGAGGGCCTTAGAAACATGGCAACATTATTTGTGGCCCAAGGAATTCATCATTCATTCTGATCATGAAAGTTTAAAGTTTCTCAAGTCTCAAGGTAAGTTAAACAAGAGACATGCTCGCTGGATGGAATTTATTGAAACCTTTCCTTATGTGATTAAGCATAAGCAAGGTAAAGAAAATATCGTTGCTGATGCCTTATCTCGAAGGTATACATTACTTTCCTATTTGCATGCTCAATTACTTGGTTTTGAGATTCTAAAAGATCTTTATAAAACTGATCCTGATTTTGAAAATATTTGGAAATCTTGTGAAAATCATGGATCTGGTGATTTCTTTAAATTTGATGGATTTCTTTTTAAGAAAAATAAATTATGCATTCCTATTTGTTCTATGCGTGAGTTGCTTACTAAGGAAGCACATAGTGGTGGTTTGATGGGACACTTTGGTGTAGATAAAACTTTGGCTATTTTGTCTGATCATTTCTTTTGGCCTCACATGTGGAAAGATGTCATATCTGTTTGTGATAAATGCATTAAATGTAGACAGGCAAAATCTAAGATCCAACCTCATGGACTTTACTCTCCTTTACTCCGTCCCCTCTCACCCTTGGGAACATATCTCTATGGATTTTGTAATTGGATTGCCTAAATCTTCTGCAGGCAAAGATTCCATATTTGTTGTTGTTGATAGGTTCTCTAAGATGGCACACTTTATTGCTTGTGCTAAGACTAATGATGCTATTAACATTGCTGACTTATTCTTTAAAGAGATTGTTCGTTTGCATGGTTTACCTAAGACTATTGTGAGTGACAGAGATGTGAAGTTTCTTAGTCATTTCTGGCGTACCCTATGGCATAAATTAGGGACTAAGTTACTTTTTTCCACTACTGCCCATCCACAAACTGATGGTCAAACTGAGGTAGTTAACAGAACTATGACTACATTATTAAGAGCAATAATTCAGAAGAATTTGAAGAATTGGGTGAATTGTTTACCTCATATTGAATTTGCTTACAACAGGGCTGTTCATTCTTCTACTTCTTATTCTCCATTTGAAATTGTTTATGGTTTCAATCCATTATCTCCTATTGATATTTTACCTTTGCCTTTCTCTGAGCATGCTAACATTGATGGCAAGGAAAAAGCTAAGTTTGTGCAGGACTTACATGCTAAGGTTAAAGCAAATATAGAGCGAAAGAATGAGCAATATGCCAAGCAAGCTAATAAAGGCAGGAGACGTGTGATCTTTGAGCCTGGAGATTGGGTTTGGTTACATTTAAGGAAAGAGAGATTTCCTAATCAAAGGAAGTCCAAACTTCAAGCTCGAGGAGATGGACCTTTTCAAGTTTTGGAAAGAATTAATGATAATGCTTACAAGATTGATTTGCCTAGCTCTTATGGCAATGTTAGTGCCACATTTAATGTTTCTGATTTATCTTTATATGATTCTGCAGATTCGAGGACGAATCCTTTCCAACTGGGAGGGAATGATGGACCCCATGGCACGGGTGACATAGCATTAATGGCAACGAAGCCTGAGGATGGTAATCATGAGCATGGTGACATAGAAGGAGCCCAATACTTCCAATCCAACGTACCTAAAGACCCATTGCAACATATTGGAGGTCCAATGACAAGAGCCCGAACCAAAGCCATGAAGCAAGCCTTGTTCAGTCTTGTGCAAGAAGTTCAAGAGTTGGAGAGCATTGGGGCACTCCCCTCAAGTCCAAAGGAGAGCATCTATACGTGTATAATGTATTTAAGATCCAAACTCATGAAGAGTCAAGCCCAAGAGATGCAGACCTTAGCCCAATGCAAGGAAGACTACAAGTTGAGCCTCTTGCATGCAAGGAGGCATGAAACCCTAGTAAAGAAGTCAAGGGTGGCGTGATTTCAAATCCTTTATCATCCCTTGATTGTCTCCTAAATTATTTCCTATTTTAATGGTCCTTTGATTTGATTTTCTATTTTGAGTCTAGTCAAAGGTTAGAATTAATTATAATATTAATTTCTAAATTTTGTAATCCCATAATTTTAGGATCACATCTCCTAAATTATGTGGCTGAATATTTTATCATTATTTCTCCTTTTAGTATTAGGAAATTAGGGTTTTAATTTTAGGAAATATTTTTCTATGAGCCTATATAAATTAGGCATGCTCCTTATTGTAAACAACACAGAAGTTGAATGAAATTATTCATTTTAGAGTTTATAACTCTTGTGAGCCTTAGTGCTTTGTGGTGGTATCCCGTGTGAGAAACCGACGTGATCAAGAGCGTGATCAACTCTTGTGGTGTCTTCGAAGGTTGAGGTTCCTAGAGGCAGGTGCTCTAGAGGATCTTCTCCTTGATCATTATCCTATTGTTTACTTCATACCTTTCTTTATTTCCGTCATAAATTTCGTCCCTTTATTTTTGTTCTTGTGTTTTTGTTGTTTCAGGGTTCTGTCCCTAAACTAGCACGATTCTGCTTCCGCGTCCCTATCAGTTACCATTCACACTAATTCACTTTGAAGGTGTAAACTCCCATAAGAAATTCCTCTAGTGCTCAATCTATAATATTTATCATTCTTAATCAGTTCCTATAAACTTAATGCAAAACACAATTTGTTCAAGCTATAGTACTTAACATTTATAATAATCTTAATGGCACTCTTTAGGTCTACTTAACCCATTCACCACATTTACACACCCCTAAGTCACTAAAGTGACCAAAACATCCTTCTTACTCATTAAACCGATATTTTAACTTTTATTAACCCCATCACTTAGGCTAATTTAAGCCTATAGCTCTAAAGTTCAATTATTAAGCCCTAGACCAATCACAAGACCTTAGTTTGGCACTCAAAAGTCCTTTTAAAACATTTCCCTCAGATTTTAACCCCTTAAAACTCCTTGATTAAATTTCTCTACTAATCAAACTTAAAGAAATTAGGATAGAAACATAGTATAAGGCAGTATGAAACTTACTCTCTAAGTCACTGGTCAAAGAAAACTCTCAAACCTTCAAAACTTCGTGCCCTAACAGAGCATATTCTCCTCCCGTACTCATGTGTTTTAATGCTCCTTTTCTCTTTTAATTCTATAAGTTGACTCACGCATCATTTATCCAAAATTTGTGCCATATTCCATGGTATATGTAGCACACGCCATGACATGTGGCATAATGAGACATTTCCCACTAATGCTCATGCACTTTATCTCGAATCACAGGTCTACCATTTGATCCTGTAATCACACTAACCAACTAATACCACATATTGACCACTTTTTAAAACCATAATCAATCAACTAATTACTAATTTATTCCTTATTAGCAACTATTTTCTTGGATTGAAGTTCAAGATATTACGATTCTCCCCTCCTTTAAAGGAATTTTACCCCTAAAATTCAAACATAACTATAACTCACCTCGTAAGAACAGATAAGGATATTGCTTCATCATACTTTCCTCCATCTCCTATGTCACGTCACTAAGAGCCATTCCTTATCAAAACAGTTTTACTAATCAAATAGCTTTGTTATGCAACTGTTTCTATTTGACATCCACTATTCAATCTAACTCAACTTGGTATGTGAGATTCTCTTAAAACTCTACTTCTCCAGGCTTAATCACATGTGATGGATTTGGTTAGTGCTTTTTTAACTGTGACACATTATGTACATGCACTAATATAATACATATTTATAAGTAAATTAAATACTTAATTATTTTCATTTTAAATATAAAATTTAAAATTGAAAAAAATATTTATAATAAAATTATTTAGTATTTAATATTAGTTTCATTTTAATTCATTTTCCTAACAAAAATAATAGTTTCTCTAAAAAAATTATATTTTATTGAAAATATAATATGTATAGCCATGTAAATTATTTTATCATATTAATAATTGAAAATAAAATATAATATATGTATATCTTCTTAATAATATATTATTTGATATATGTGTATGTAGTTAAAGAATATATACTTAATTTCATATATAATAGTTGTAGGTGCATTTGATTTCCATTGGTAAAGAAAGAGGACTAAAGGCTTGGGAGGTGAAGGTTGGCTTCAATCTTGGCTTTGGCATATTTTGCATTAAATATGTGATGTGGTGCTTGGTGGAGACATGGTGCACACGTGGTAGGGTGATGATAGGTGAGGTGTCAAGTGATGTGGCATAGGGAGGCGCACACATGATACAGTGACATTGTGTTATGAAGAGGCACACACGTGACAAGGTGATCCTAGAATGAGGTGTTAGGTGACATGGTATGAAGAGGTGTAGATTGAGTACGTGATGTGGGACATGACATTTCTTTAGTTTTTGCAAAAAACTTTTAGCAGGGACTTTTGTTGCCATGAAAAATAAACTTTTAATGGCAGAAAACTTTTGAGGATAACTATACTTTTGGTAGCAACTATGTTAATAACTATCAAAAACTATTGATGATGAGACTTTTAGTGTTGAAAAGTCAAAGTTGCCATCAAAAGTCATTTTTTTATAGTGTACTGGTATCTTATTATTGGTTTTCTTTATAAATAATGAATTCATTTTTAAATACCTCAATACCAGTAGTAATCACTAGTTTCAATATAAAGTCTTTAAATTGCTTATGTTAGATAAATACTGGTGGTCATAATTAGTTTCAATGTAAAACACAAAAAGCTAGTGTTATATTCAAAACTCTTCAAAAGAATTCAAATATTAAGACTTAATTTCGATATTGATAGAAGTATAAAATTTTTTTAAGTTTAAACCACTATACTAGTAATATCAACATTCTCAAAATATTCTTCAATTGTGTTAATAGGGTATAAAAGAGACAGTACCAACACTAATTAATAAAATAATTTAAAAAAACACTTAAGTAGTAAAGAGAGAAAGCACAAATACCTTATCCCATCTTTATTGAGAATTTAATCTACTAAAACAAAATACTTTCTATTTTTATTATTATTAAAATTGGGGTTCAACATTTTTCCTACTTTTTTATGATAACAAAACTATATAGAACACGATTAGATGCTAGAGCAAGGTTTTAAGTCTCCCCCTTCATCATTTATTCAAATCAAAATATTACAAATAAAGTATAGAGATATAGTATAAAGGAATTTCAAATTGTGTGTTTATGTGTAACTTATAGAAACATAAAGAAAGTTTAGGAAATACTTCACAAGGAAAATAAAATTACAAAAGAGGAAAAATTCATAAGTTCCTAAAACTAAATGACTCTTGGGTTTGGGTTCTTCATCTTGATTACTCTCCCCCTTTTTGTCATCAGTAAAAATAGGGCTAGACAAAAGCATTGAGCCTTACGTAAGTAAAGAAATGAGTTAGAGAGGTTTAATAAGATTAATAGGACTAGCCTTTTTAGCAGCAATTAATAAAGTGTTAAAGGGTGGAATGGTTTAAGTTGAAAATAGGGTTAGTAAAGAGAAGCTCCCCAAATTTAATGATGGAAATGATAGGCTTGAACTAATTGGGGTTCTTAAGTATAGTAAGATGACTCTATAGAGGGTTGAAAACACTAAGGATCCTCAAGAGGATCAACTGTTTAGCAAATGAATAGGAAGGATTAATGGTAGAAGTAGTAGGTGTAACATCTCAAATTTCTAATCATGCGTTAATGACTGATTATGGAACTAATTAGCAATTTAACTTGAGGTTAGTATTTTAAGTACTCAAGTATTATATTGACTCTTTGGGGTGTTATATGAACAGATTTGAGTGGAAGAATGGAGTCTTAAAGCAGAGCGTGTGAGTGCAATGAGGTTTAGCAAAAATCAAATTAATTAGGGCATGTCCAGCTCATGAAACAGAAGGGAAGAATAAGAGAAAAGGGCTCTAGTATAGAGAAAAGAAGGGGTTCTGCTAGGGCTTTAGGTTTTGGGAGCAAGAGTGACGTTTCTGACTTGTTACTTATCGAGTAAGTCTTATACTACCTTAACCTTTAATTCTACCCTATTTTCTCTTAGTTTTAACTAGTGAGAAATTGAATTTGGAAGTTTTAAGGAGTTAATTTCTTACCCTATAGTAACAGAAAGCTTCTCTAAAACTAAACCAGTACTTTATGACTGGTTTAAGTTGGAACGATAAAGCTTTAAAGCTATAGGCATAATTTGACCTAATCTAAAGAGAAAGTAGAGAGAGAAATTTGGCTAGGTAAAGGTTAAAGCTAGTAATGAGAGACAATCAGTTGTGATATGTGTGACCAAGTGCGAATTGTGGAATTGATGGCAAATAGGTGCTAGATTACTATTATTGGCACTTTTTGTCACTAGTGAATTGACTTTGGATGCCAATTTTATATATTTTAGTGTGTGACATGTAAATAAGTGGAGAGAAATTCGAGTAAGGAAATTACACCGGTAACCCTTTCTATCGAATAGAAGGGTTGAGGTAACCATATAGTTTATTATGTTTATTAACTATTATAACTATGTAAAAATAATTGTATAACTGTGATTTATATGGTTTTTATGCATGAATTTGGTATTGAAAACAAGTTTAGCATGAAATGGATTATGAAAAGAAAGTTTAAGAATTTTTAGTGTTGAATGAATGAATATATATATATATGTTATGAAAGTATACAGTATGGAAATATGAAAGAAAATTGTGAAAATTGTGAAAAGAGCATGATCATAGGGGATGAGAGTCCACCCAAGATGTATGTGTGTGGAGAAGTGAGTGAAAAATTCATATGGTTAGGCTGGCACCATGGAACATCTGGTGTAGCATATTTTGGGCTAGTACCATGAGTAATCTGGTATAGCATTCTATGTGACTATTTCCATGAGACATCCGAGTAGTTTAGTAACCGCCTAGTGCCCGCTAGGGTAAGCTTAGGAATCAACAACGCCTCTATCACAAGTGTGTGAAGAGGGAAATCATAGTCAGTAGGTAGGTTAAATTATCTTGGGGTGGGTGTTTCTATCACCAAAAGTATGCTTGGGTTAATGAGTGATTGATCTAATAGAGCCTATGGTTTCATGTCAGGGTGCATTAGAGGTTTAGTGGCTAGATGATCATGCTAGTATGTGTTTATGTGAAAACACTTTAAAAAGATGAAATTTCTTCATACTTTGTTATATATTTGATATTACCTTAGTCTTGTTAATTTAGCATGGTTATTTGTGATGATAGATATTTAATGAACTATATTGGTTATTGAGATTTTTATCTCACTCGTGTTTATTTATATTTTTCAAGTTCTGGAACTAGTGGTTCAAAGGGTAAAAACATTGGCTGAGTTAAGATCTCTCATAAGCCTTTGTAAGGTTTTAATGTAATGAATCTATGTATTATTAGATAAGAATGTGTATAAGTTGCCATAGGAATCAAAACATGTGCATAGTGTGTTGAATGTTGTGTTTTCTCGATTTTGAGCTTTCTAACCCTTTATATATGTGTAAATGGTGAAATGATTGAATGGGCTAGTGGATAAATGTGCATATGTGTTAATATGAGATGTACTTGAAGTGTGTGTGAAAATTTAGCCTTGCATGAAATTAAGAATGAAAAATGTGATTTTGCCCAAAATTGTGATATAGGCAGTTATGGTCCAAATGTGTGTATGTGTCTTATATTGTGCATATGAATGGTCAATTAGGTGTGTATAGTCTATTTGGACATGGTGAAGGCCCAAAAAGTGGCTAATGATATTTGGTTTCAATTAAGAAACTTAAGTTGCAAATTTTGACTTAAAACAATTAAAATGTACTTGGGTGTTTAATTTTTGAAAAAAAATCATATTAAAACAAAACCAGTGTCATTAGTTATATTTTGAAATAAGCTTCGTGTAGGCGCTTGGATCACCCCAATTGGACAACAAATGTGGAAATGCCGCACATCTGAAGTTTACACCAGAAATCAACAAAATGATAGCAAAATCATATGTGTGCACTATGGCGCATGTATCTGCATACTACAGTGCATGACATAGAGTAGGTAGTTGTGGTTCTTGTATCATATGCTACGGTGCATGTGGCATGAGCTACAATACACTGTCTTTATTTTGACTTAATTTATTTATAGAGCACATGTTTTCTGTACGCACATCTATTACTTCCATTGTGTGTAATGTTTTATAACTTGAGTAATTGATAAATAATTTTCAAAAATCTTTTCCTGGTATCCTAAAGTTTTCAAAGTAAATGATTTTGAGTTAATTAGTAGTATATGTAGTAGAGCGTATGGTAATGTTAGTGAGGGCATTACAATAGGCTTATTAGATCTAGGAACATTACCATTGAAACCTTCTCCTATATCCTCTAGATATAGGAGAAGATTATGGCGTTACCACATCACTCACTACCATTCAGTGTAATATTCTGAATTTTTTAATCTTAAGTTTAAAGATTAATCGAGGGTGAAGTGGAAGTTAGTGTGGGATTAGAGATTTAAATGATTAATTAGTATTTTTGACTTGTTTGTGTGTTGTATGAATAGATATGGGTAATAGAAGTACGTTTTGGGTCGAAGCAAGTGTGCGTGGTGAGAATAAATCTTACTGTGCCATGTGTCATGGCTTGTGCTGCATGTGCCGCGACGCATGGACCAGAAATTGCCTTGATAAGTCGTGAAATTTTAGAGGAGTAAAATTTAAAAACACACAAGATAGAGAGAGAGGAGAAGGGTTGAGAAGCTAAGTCAAGCTATTTTGGAGCGGTGGAAGGTGATTTAGATTGATAACTTGCCAAGTAAGCTATATATGACTCTTATCTTTCATTCTACACAAATTTCTCTGAAAACGAGTTATAAGGAAATTGAATCGATAGAATTTGAGAGGTTTGATTCTTGCCCTAGAGTAATAAAAAGGTTCTCAAAAGTTAAATTAGAGCTTTGTAACTGGTTTACAGCTGAACGGTAGAGCTTTAAATCCGTAGGCTCAATTTTAGCCTTTAGAGAGAGAAAGCTAGGGCAGAAATCTGATTTGAGCGAAATAAGACCAGTTGAGGTGAAGTAAAGTAGTAATTGGGTAGTAATGTACTTAGAATGGATAAATGAAAAAGAGTTTATGGATAAATATAGCCCTAAGTAGTTGAAATGAGTTTTTGGTCAAAATGGACAAAATGACTAAAATGTGCCAAATGTGTTTAGATTGACATATTAGACACACAAATAGAAGGGTTGAGATAACTGAATAACTTCCTTTGTTTGACTGTTTATTGTAATTGTATATTAGTATGCTATGTATTACATGAAGCGATTTAAAATTGAGCATGTTTTATAGTATTGAGTAATTGTTATGTGAAATGGCTTTTGTTTAAAATAAGCATTGAAATGTGTGTTTTGTAATGTAAAGTATTAAGTGTACATATATTGTGTAAGAAAGTGTGAAACGGAAAATGGAAACCTTAAATAGTTTGAGAAAGCATGATCATAGGGGTGGGAGTTCACCTGAGCATAGGAGATGATAAAGACCATATGGTATCTGATAGGGTATAATATTGGAAACAATTCTCCTTAGTTCTTTGAAAGGTGCGACATTGGAGAAGATCTCCTTAGTGCCTATTGAGGTATGGTGTTGGAGATGAGAGACTCCTTAATATCTTTGCGATGCGGTGTTGGAGTCAACAATGGCCCATCGTGTGTATTGGGGAAAATCATAATTCGTATTATACGTTAGAACATCCTTGATCAGGTGATTCTACCACTGTAGGTGAGCTCAAGACTAATGAGAGTATACATTAGTCTAAGATAAGCCTATGGTTTCATGTCGGGGTGATTTAGAGGTTTGGTTGGTAGAAATCATGCTAGCATGTTATGTGATATGATAAAATATGTTGAGATAACCTAGAATCCTTTGTGATTGAGGAAAAGTTGAGAAAGGAAATGAGATATATGATATAAATGCTACTTTATGAGATTTTAATGATATATTATGTTTACTTTCATATTGTTGCATGTGATAGTCAATAGGAGTAAGTTATTCTGTTACTGAGATTTTTATCTCACCCCCATGGTTACATATTTATAGGGTCGAGAAGTGATCAGGGCAAGGGAAGAGAGTCTAGACTGACTTGAGTATAAAGCTATGTACTTTAAGTTTATGTAATGAACTAAACTAAGATTGTATATATAAATGTATATGAGTTGCCATAGGGTTACATGCATAAATTGAATTGAGATTTTGTGAAGTCTAGCCCGATTGTTTGTATATGTGTTGAAATGAAACAAAGGGGCAATGATTTGTGTATATTGTGTTGAAATGATTTTATGTTAGTAAATCTTAACCCAAAGGATAAATTATGATGAAATAAGTAATTTAGGGGCTAAGATTGTATTGTGAATATGATTGTATATGTATGGGTTGAAAAATAGCCAAGTGGGCTAAGTTATGCCTAGAAATAGCAAAGTATGTGAAGTTAGTGAATTGTGGAAATTGGTCATAGAAAGGTCAAATTTTGATATATAAGTATGATTATGATTAATTGTGGTTAATCAGGTGTATTAGATCCTTTTGGACTTAATTCAAGGCCTAGTATGGTCTAATGAGAGAAAGGGATAAATTTGAGCGCTTGGTTACGCAAAATTTTTAGAAAAAGTAACTTTGTACCTGAGTGTCTAAAATTTGATTAGACTATTAGATTGTGTCCAAACCTATCTTATTAGTTAGTATACGAGCTAAGCTTTATGTGGGTACTTAAATCACTCTAATCAGATGTCGTATGTGAAAACAGCGTATGCTAGAAGTTTGTCATTTTTTCTATCAAAATGATAGTAGAAATTCTAACAGGCGTGCCGTGGTGCATGGTGACACATGTTGCAACGCACGGCACAGGAAGGGTGAGTATGTGGCTTTGTGCCACATATTGTGGCACACGGGCCAATTCTCAATTTTATTTTATGATGAAATGCATGCAATTGGAATAGGAATACTGGTGGGTTATGTCCACTACGTATTAGAAGAGTGTATGATCTACTTTTACTGTGTATTTCTTTGATTGTATCACAAATTGAATGATTTTACAAAATAAGTCTTCAGCTGAAGCTTTTGAAATGAAAATTGTTTATTATAATTGATGTAAGGTAGTGGTAACACCATAATCTTCTTTTATATTGAGTAGATATAAGAGAAGGTCATATTTAGTACTCAAATGTTTTGTTTGGAAAGCTAGGTCCCAAGACTCATTTTACAAAACCATTGAAATCACAATACAATCAAAGCAATACACAGCAAAAAAGATTCATATACACACATCTCAATCATTGCATGCACTAAACTCACAACATCAAGTCAGAAAATGGTCCGTGCGCTATGGTGTGCAATATGTGCGCCGTGGCATGTGGCATAAAGCCACACCTCAATCTTTTTATTTTATACGCCGCGGCATGTGACACCATGTGCCATAGCACGCCTGTCTGAATTTTTGCTGTCATTTTGATAGTAAAAATGATGAACTTTTGACGTGCGCCATTTCCACATACGATATTTGATCGAAGTGATTCAAGTGTTCACACAAAGCTTACCTCATAAGCTAGCTAATGAGATAGGTTTGGATATGATCTAATGATTAGATCAAAAATTAGACACCCGAGGTACAAAAAGCCACTTTTTAAAAAAAATTTCATACCTAAGCGTTCAAATCGATCCCTTTCTCTCATTAGAACCACACAAAGCCTTGAATCAAGTCTAAAAGGACCTAATATACCTGATTGACCATAATATATCATAATTATACTTATATATTGAAACTTGACCCTTCTATGGCCAATTTTCACATTTTCTAACTTTACACAATTTGCCATTTCTTGGCATAACATAGGCTACTTGGCTTTTTTCTCATTATAAACACATATATTCACATTCACAATACAATCTTAGTCCTAAATTACTCATTTTATCATAATTTCTCACTTAGGCATAAGATTCACCATCTTTAACAATAACTTAACACAACTATAGTCAAATCATCGCCCCTTAATTCATTTCATTATAAATACATACCAATGGGCTATGATTCTATAATTTACTACTTAAGTTATGCATGCAACCTTATAGCAACTCATGTTTACAATTATACACAAGATTCTCAGTTCAGTTCATTACACAAACTCTGAGTCCATATGGCTTCTAACAACTTAAGCCAGCCCAGACTCTCTTCCCTTGCCCTGATCACTACCTGGTCTTGTAAACTATAACCACGAGGGTAAGATAAAAATCTTAGTAATAAAATAACTCATTTCTATTGACTATCACATGTAACAATATGAAAGTAAAGCATAGTATACCATTTAAATCTCATTAAAATAGCATTTATAACACATTTCTCATTTCCATTCATATTTATATAACGTATATCCATTCCCCACTTTGCACCACTTCTACATATCATTCCATAGCATCTCATAGTATCTTATAGCATGATCACTACCAACCAAACCTTTAAATCACCTCGACACGAAACCTTAGGCTTGCCTTAGACCAATTTACAATCTCATTAGCTTTGAGCTTACCTTCAGTAGTAGAATCACCTAGTCAAAGATGTTTTAGCGTACATACAGACTATAGTTTCCACCAATACACATAATGGGATGTCGTTGACTCTAACACCGTATCACATAGATACTAAGAAGTCTCACATCTCCAGTACCAGACGTCAATAGGCATTAAAGAGATCTTCTCTAACACCACACCTTATAAGGCACTAAGGAGAATTGTCTCCAATACCATACCCTATTGGGTACTAAGGAGAGCATGCTATATGGTCTTTATTACCACCTCTCCTCTCGAGTGAACTCCCACTCCTATGATCATGATTTTCTAACCATTTAAGGTTCCTCATTACTACTTTACACATTTTTTCATACATAGCATATATATATATATATATATAGTAATACATCATTTGAAATAATCCTTTTCAATGCTTTTATTGTATTAAAAGCTATTTTATGCAATATTTACACAATGCTATAAAAGATGTTTAGCTCAAAACACTTTTATGCACTATATATCATACTAACACACAGTTATAATAAACAGCCAAACAAAGAAAGTTATTCTATTACCTCAAACCTTCTGTCACTAGAAAGGTTACCCGTGGATTTCAACTACCACATTAGCTTATCATAAGCTTCCTTTCTCTACTCACATTTCCAATATGCCAATCTGAAAACGTTTGGCATATTTTAGTCATTTGGTATATTTTGACCAAAAACTCATATTTACTATTTAGGGCTATATTCATCTATAAACTCTTTCCCATATATCCGTTCTAGGTCCATTACTACCCAATTACTACTTTACATTACCTTAACCTGTGTTATTTCACTCAAACATGTTTTTTGCCTAAATATTCTCTCTCTAAGGGCTAAATTAAGCATACAGGTTCAAAGGTCTACCGTTCAGCTTTAAATCAGTTGGAAAGCTCTAATTTAACATTTGAGAACCTTTTTATTACTATTAGCCAAGAATCAAACCCCTCAAATTTCATCGATTCAATTTCCTTATAATTTATTTTCAGAGAAATTTGTGTAGAATGGAAGGTAAGAGTTATATATAGTTTATCTGATAAATTATCGATCAAAAGCACCTTTCAATGGCCTAAAATAGCTAACCTTAGCTCCTCAACCCTTCTCCTCTCTCTCTCTCTCTCTCTCGTGTTTTTCTAAATTTTCACTTCTAAAAATCACCAAATTTCATGACTTAAGAAGTGATTCTCTGGTCCATGCACCGTGGCACATGCAGCACAAACCATGACATATAGCATAATGAGATTTATTCTCACCACTTGCACTTTCTTTAACTCAAAACATACTCCTCTCACTGCATTTATCTATACAACACACCAACAAGTCAAATCATCAAGTAATCATTCAAATTTTTAATCCCATACTAATTACTACTTTACCCTCAACTAGCAACTAATCACAAGATTAAGAAATTCAGGATGTTACAAGAAAGGCAGTTTGTTGGCCAAATTAGCAAGTGTGTATATGTTTTGATTATTAGTGAATTAGGTGTATATAGTCCTTTTAGACTTAGCTCTCGGCCCAAAATGGCTTAATGAGACAAAAAGTATGATTTGAATGCTTTGGTGCTTGAAATTTTTGAGAAAAGTTACTTTTTGCAAGTCCTCTATAATAGTCCCATATACAATAGGATCAAGATCATTAATAGCAGGAGCAACAGGTGTTGTCTAACCTAAGGGATTGATGTTAGGTATCTTCTTGGGATTAGCTTCTTTCTCAGCTTCTAACCAAGGCTTTTCATCCTTTTCTTTTTATGATGAGATAGATGATGAGGAAGTAGAAGTAGTTTCCACTATCACATAATATCTAATGGATTGAACAAGTGGTGACTTCTTTATTTCTTAGCTTAATGCATTACTCCCATGAATTCACTATAATACTAGACATTTCACCTCATTTAGCCCTTTAAAGAACTCGAGCCTTATATCTTCCAACTCTTCATGAAAGTCAACTTGCAAGACTTCAAGCATTTTTCTAGTGACATCCCATTCTTCTAAAAATCTTTTATCAATTTTCCTCAATAAAGTTTCTACTGAGAAAGCCACTTTTTCAAGAGCTATCTCAAATTTAGCCTTCTTTTAGCCTTAAGTAAATTCACTCACATCTACAATTTTTCTCTTGGAGCCAAATAAGAGGTTGCCCCTTCTTCCTCAATTAAAATAGGGAAGCCTATCTTCTTAAGAGTGGCTGGTAGGTGCCATCTCTTTACAACTCACTTAAGCTTTCCCTTTAATATAGGCTACCTTTTCCACATTGTAAATAAAAGAGATTAACAACCATAGAGAAAATTTTAAGGAAATCTCTTATGGTTCTTCCATGTTATGTGTTAGGATAGGCTGGCACCTAAGAGAGGGTGAATTGGGTAACACTTAAAAACTTTAGAAGACTTGAAAGAGTGAAGAACTTAAGTATGAAGGAAGAAGATGAGACATATATGATTTATACTGATTCAACCTTAAACTTGGCTTATATCCAGTCTTCAAGATCATACTTGAGATTTTCAACTAAGTTCATAAGCTTTAATGGGTGCTTGCCACCACAGTACAACTCTCAAGACTTAATTTGTCTTGAATCACTCAATAAACCTTGGTACAATCTAGCAAGTTGTTACAAATACTTGAAAAATACCATTTCAAGATTTCTAAAGAATGAAATAAGCTTTGCAAAAAAACTCTCTTAAAGAGTGGATGGAATTACAATTGAAAGCTTATAAATGTATGAGAGCTTTTCACAATTCTTTTCAAGAATAATGAGTGAGTGTACGATGTAAAAGCATAATTTAAAATCTTTTCAAATGCTCAAATAAAGATTAGTTTGCTTTAAGATCCTTAGTTCTTGTTCTAGCTTAAAAAAGAATCACATATATAGCTTTGGTAGTTGATAGACCGTAAGAATAGCGATTCTATACATTAGTACAATTTCTTATGAGTGACTAGTAGAATCATGTGTGAAATTGCACCTTGCTTGTTCTAGATTTGTATATGTGATAAATCACACAAGAACTCTATGAACTCTCATGCATGGTTTTGCACTTATGAATAGGTGATCAATTCTATGTGCTAAAACTTGCGTGGTACCTCTTTGCTATCACATGTGGTTTTGCATATATGAATATGTATTCATTTTTATGTATTAAAACTCACGTTGAACCTCTTTGCTCTCACATGTGGTTTTACACCTGTGAATATGCTTTCATATAAGAGTGCTAAATCTTGCAAGCAATCCTTTAGCTCTCATGTGTGGTTTTGCACATAAGAAACCATCATCAATTCTATGTGACAAATCATGCATGGAACCTCTTTCCTCTCACATGTGAAATGGCTAACAAAATGCCAAAGCTAATTCTTGTAAACAATATTCATATGGAACCAAAAGGCTATCACACATAAAATAACAGGCAATAATACACAAACTTGTTTGGGTCTATTTTCACACGTGAAATGGCATAAGACTCAAGCAAGATTTTACATGATCAAGAGATATGGATTTGTGAATCAATGATCATACAAGTGAATAAATTAAACTTGGCTTGAAATGATTTAAGACTCAACAGAGCAAAATGTGATTGTACAACAAGTGATAAATAACACATGGCTACCATCAAAATCACACGTGAAATAATACTTTGACACAATGAAATGAAGTATAGTTGCTAAAACTTGAATGGATAATAATGGCTCTCATATGTGATTTTACATGCAGAAGCTTAAGGCATCACATAACACAAGTAACCAATCACACATGAATCACTTCCTAACTCTTACGTGATTCAGCAGTTAGTATGCCTAACTTGTAAATTCTTGTAAGTAACTTGTAGATTTGTGTGATTCTACACCTCACACTATAATCAACTATTATGAATTTCAACACATAAAAAAGACATTGTTTGTAAGTTTTAATCCACTTAGATAAGTCTTAATGCATATAAATAAGACATATGATATATTTATTTAAATGGTTATGAAAAGTGATTAAGCTTTCAAAGCTTTCACATTAAGTCTAAGAGAATTTAAGTAACTTATCCTAAACATCTTCAACTTATCTTGATTTTCATGCTCTTGAGGTTTTGTCTTCATTCATGATTCTTTATATCTACACACATAACAAATATCTCTTCTCTTAAATTTATAATCATCAAAATACATGATCCAACATTACGTCCTTTATTCTACTCATTATGATTCCTAGTAAATTAAGTCTATCCTTCTTGATCAATATAACCAAGAATAGCCTATCATCTTCAACCTTCAACTTGAGCCTTTTTTGTTTGCAATGTAGAGTCTTAGTCAAAATGTAACATCTTAAGTTTTTAAATTAGGAATTATCAGTGTTTCCAAGGGTATTTTGGTTAAATTAGATAAATTATTGGTTAATGACATTTATGGAAGACTAATATAGTTTTTAGATCCTTGGACAGCTTTAAAAGAAGGCTAGGTTAAAGTTCGATTGGGTCATAGCATAGAGGAAGGTTTAAATTGATAAGGGACTCTCTATGTCATGCGCCACGGCACACATACAGAATCAATACTTATTATTTTGCAAAAATAGAATCGAAATCAAAAGTGGGATAAGGGAAATCACGAGGAGGCGATAAGAAATAATCGGTGTCTACTAAGGCATAATCTTTAGACCATTTTAGATGCATTTAGAGTTTGAATCATCATTGGGTATATTCCACATTCCCTCTCCTCCCTCTTTATGTGAGATTTTTGCCTTAAGAAGTATGGTGGGGCTTGTTTTCAATTGTTGTTAGGTAATGGACAAACCCATTGACTTATTTAAGGTCTCGAGGAGTTAAATCAAGTCTCTAACCCTAGGTTTATAAGTTTTATGGTGATTTAGAATTTTTGTTGAGGGTTTGAACGAATCTTAGGCATAATTTAAAGGTTTTGAGATAATGTGGGAAATTGGATAATGATTTTGGTATGTTGGGATCTTTGATAGGGTGGTTAGAGTATTTTTAAATAGTTGATGTTGTTAGATAAGGAATTTGAGTATTATAGGTACTTAAAACCTAGTGAATTCAGAGTTTATCCAGAGTGATAATTGATGATTTGTCACTTAATTGTGTAGATTAAGGGTTGCCTGTGTGTTATTGTGCGAGTAAGAATGTGTGGACCTAATGTTTAGCCACAATAACCCTTTTGTGTGACAAAGGGTTGAGGTACAGAATAATTTATACTATTTGATTATATTGCTTAACTATTTGTGAGTAGATATATTAATTTATACTTGAGATTTGATAACCTTACATATTGTGAAATGTAATTTTTGTGCATGTTAAATGATTTTCGATATTAGAAATGATGAAAGTTTTATATGAACTAGTTGAGAAATTTGAAACATATATGCGTTATATGTGATGAGTATGAGCATGATTATGTTAAAGGGGAGTTTACTCGTAGGAAGGAGTAGTGGAAGTCCATATGGAATGTATCTCCATAGTGTCTAGTAAGGCACGATGTAGGAGACTTTCTTCTTAGTATCTATGTGAGATATGATGTTAGAGAATGACGCTCCTTAACATCAATAATGCAGTGTTGGGGTAACGATATCCTGATTCGTATGCAATATAGGGAAACCATAGTTTGGAAGTGGGATAGGACACTTTTGGCTAGGTGATCCTACTATTGAAGGTGAGCTTAGACTATTATGAATGTATACCTGGTATAAGAGTCTATGGTTTTAGTTAGGGTGATATGGAGGCTCAGATGATAAAATGATCATGCTAGTGGTAAATGACTTGTACTTATGGAAAAGAGTATATTGTAATATACTAAAAGTGTGTTTTGGTGCTTAATAGCTTTACTCCCATATGGTTGTGTATGTTAATTAATAGTAGTGAATTATTCTATTACTGAGATGTTTATCTCACCTTGTGGTTATGTTGTGGGTGGTCCATTTGAGGTGGTCAAAGTGATTCTGAGGCTAATGGCATTTAGTAGTATGTTTTGGACACCTTTGAAAGTGTTTTGAGGTGAAAAAGAATCATTTTGGGTTTGAGTATCTATCTTTTTAATGGATAATTATTTAAGTGTAAGACCATTACTATTAGCTAGAGGGCTTGAAGAGCTTTATGTAAACACTTAAACCACTCAAATTGGACGTCAGATAGTGACATGGTGTGCTCTAAAAGTTCAAAATGTTGTTATGATAATAGGTGTGCGCCACGACACATAGCAATTGTGCCATAGCACAAATGCCCTCTGAGGTACTCGTCCCTCTATGCCATCTACCACAGCAGGTGTGGCGAGGGCCATAATGGACGAGCCAGTTTTTGGAAAATTTCCAAATTTGTATCAGCTTGTTTTAAGTGCTGTTTGAATTCCATACTTCTGTTATCATATTTAATTAATTTTGAACTATAGTTTGAGTTCAAACAATATTTTTAAAAGGGTTTTATTGGGATCCCATTATTTTAAACTAATTACTTTTAAACCCTTGGGTTGTCATAACTCTTATTTGAGAGTTTATTTAATTTCGGTTATCACAATGGCATGTAAATGTGTTGTCCTGGTAATGTTAAGGTAGACATTACATAGAATATCATGAAGACTCTTTGTTAAGGAGGCATAAAGGTAGGGCTTCTTCACTTTCTCCCTACATTCATTCCAATCAGGAAACAAAGTCTTGTTGATATCCTTTTCAAAATATTTGACTCCTTTTCTAACATTATCATCCATAAGTAAGCTGAAATGTCATCACTTTCTTCCTCAAATTTCATAATTCCATAAAATGCTCAAACCATCTCATAGTCAATAAGAAGATTGACCTCTAAAAGATTTTTATAATGTTTCAGTTCCTCAAACAAGTGATATTCATGCTTAAATGACTCATAAATATTAACATACTATAATTTCTTAAGGTCATTCTCACCATCTTTGTTTCAATATTTAGTAGTCACCTACCTTTGTAAGCTATCAACAAGATACTTAAGGAACCCTTTAGAATCTACAACCTTCTCTTTCCCCTTTTTAATAGAAATGGCCTTCTTCTCTATAGCTTTCTTCTTCTTGATAATTAAGTCAATAGCTATTGATGAGGGATTCTTGCTAATCAAAGTCTCAACACTTCTTCTAGGTGCCTTAGACATTAATGAAACACTTGAAGTTCCATCTATTGACACTGATTGATGTGAATGAGAATTGTTAGCTCAATGTTCTTTAGGGTGGGTTTAGTGACACCTTAGAACCAGTGAGCATAAATGGAGATGAGGCAAAGCTAGGTCTCTAAGAGGTAGTGAACAAGCATTATCTAGTATGGAGGGTCTAAACTTCACTTTATTTGCACTCCCTTCTTCCTTCTATCTCTACTTAGAGAATTGCAAAGCCTAGTCCACTATGGCAACATCAAGTTTTTCTTGGCATACTTTGAAGATTTTCTCTTTAGTCACTTTATGACTTCAAAAGCTCACTTAAAATCCTCTTTGGAGATCCCCATATCAGATAATTTATTCTTTGAGTTTTTAGTTATGGCCATATTCTCTGAGACCTCAATTTTTTTAAATAAACAAACATCATGTTCACATATTGGAGGTTATAGATTAATGAAATAAATCAGGGGTTTGTTAACTGCTAGGCAGACAAAGGTTTGCTAAAAAGGGATTAGAAAATGGTTCAGTGGCTTAAGAGAAATTAAATAAAGGACTTTAGAGTTTTAGTAATGAGACAAATGAACAAAGTATGTCTATAAAATATGAAAAGTCACCATGACTACTAGTATTGATAGAATTAGTACTAGTATTAGTAAGTAATTGTTATATTTCTCAAAAAATAATTAAATGAAATTAAATATTAATGGTTATGCTTTTCCAAAAAAATAATTTTAGAAAATTGAAAGATAAATTAAATGCTATAGTTACCTAATGGTTATGCTTTTCCAAAATTAATAGTATGGTTTGAGATACTTCTGGAATTATTGCTTGAAGAGTGAGGCATTTCATGTAGTGTTGAAGAGTACTAATATTAGCTTGATTATATTCCTTAACTATTGGTATTGTTTGAACTAATATCAATATTATTGAGAAAATCTCATAGAATATTTGAATTGTGTAGACATTATTGGTATTCCTATTATTTTCTTCAAACTTCCATCTGAGTACTGAAATCCTTAAAGAAGTACTAGTATTCATCCTCAAGCTTTGCTTCAATAGACTTGTATACTAGTATTATTTAGGTTAGTATTGGTACTCTTCTTTGTACTATTATTGTTTACATCAATATTGATATTCTTTCCCTTTTATAAGCCTCCAACTTCATGTGAATATCAATATTGTTGTCCTTAATACTAATATTCTCCTTGTTTCCTTTATTGAAATCATTAGTAATATCAATATTGACATCCGAACTTTTAATAGTAAGATTTCAAACTTGCATAAAAACTTTAAGTTTGACATTAAGATCCTCTAATTACTACTTCATCCATAGAATTTATCCACAACATAACCCAACCACAATGTATTATGATTCTGTTATAGAGAGTGAGATTGAATTTTGTTTCTTGATATCCCAAGACAACAATAATCCTCTAAAGAAACAACATATCCCACTTACGCTTTTCTTGTAGCCTTGTATCCTCCATAATCTACATCAACATATCCCATAAAATTCTTCCTCTTTAGCATACCATAATCCCAACGTCTTTGTGTCATTCAAATATTTAAAGATTCTCTTTATGACAATGACATGAGATTCCTTTGGTGCTAATTGGTATTCTTGCATAAAGGTCCACATTGGAGGAGATGTCTAGATGACTTGATATTTGATAGAGAAGTGAACCAATCATTCCTCTATAAGTTTTGCAATAAAAATTTTCTCCTCTAGCATCCTCATCTATCTTAATTGATGATCCCCTGGAGTGTCAATCCCATTAGCATGATCTATCCCATACTTCTTAAGAATCTCCTTTAAGTACTTAGTTTGAATAATGAAGATCTTGTGAGTATAATCCCAAAAATTTTAACTTATGAGTAATTAAGGTAATCAGAGAAAGATTTATAGATTGAGTACTAACTCGAGAAATATCATAGTTAACATATGGTTATTAGGCCTATTGCACTATAAAATAGGGCTAGGATAAGACACAAGGGGTATCGGGCCACTTTGGGCCTAAATTAATAGACTAGATTATGGGCTCCATCTATTATACCATTCACCATGGTAGACACATGATGTGTTGTGGTAGATCAAGTGCGATCTATTATAACAAGTTGCAAAATATAAATAAAAATAGAAAGTTTGTGAGAGAGATTAAGAGAGGGGCAAAAAAGCTCTTTAGAGATTTGTGTTGGTAATGTTTGGAGGCTAATTTGAGCTCCTAAATCTTTAGGTAAACTTCCTTACCCTTTCTGTCCTCTCTCTTTATGTGTCTCTTTTCATATTTTTCAAATGGTTCAGAGTGTAGTCAAAAAATGTGTAATGAATCTACCTATTTATTGACTTCAATGATGGTTATCATTAATGATAGTTATTGTGTTTGATTATAGATTGACCACTTTTTAGTGTTGTTAAGCTTGTTGGAGGTTTAATTTATGGTTTATAAGTACTCTTGGTTTGGTAAAACCAAGAGTTAAGGTAATCATGAGCTTAAATTCTTATATATGTTTGATGTTTATGAATATGGATTTTGAGTAATGTATATTGTTTTATGAAAATAACATGTTATGTTTTGAGAAAACTATGTGAGGTGCGTGTTTGAGTTACAACATGCTATGAACGTGACTAAGTTGTCAATTTGTGAAATCTCAAGCATAAGGGAGTATTATTGCTATGTTGAGCATGAGTATACATGTGAATATGTCATATACGCATGAATTGTGTAAGGCAAAGCAACAGGAGGAATCTAAGAGTAGGTCACAAAGACAACAGTCTCCCTTCAACTCTTCAACAGGAACTGGCAATAGACTTAGAACCATGATGCAATAACTACTCAAACATAAACCTTGACCTCATTATCATGGGTGTAAAAATATGACCTTAATCAGCCCCTATCTACCGCCATTCTCAAGTCTAGACAATATGGAACAAAGATCTGATCAATATGACTAGGATAAGCAATGATAGTATGCATTCATGGAGAATAGGGAGGGAGGTTCCAAGAATGCAAGCAGGTCAAGTTCATGTGTGTGATTGGTCAAGTCATAGGCCCTCCCAAGGCCTTTAATAAAGGTATGAGTTAGTGTAAGAGGTCGAATGTGGTGGGTTTTTGGGTCCCTAGTAGTATGGCAAAGTAGGCATCAAAGGAAGGGTGAGTTTGAGGGTATGAGAACTGAGGTTTTGATTAGTTGAAAGGAACAAAAACTAAGTAGTTTCAAAACTTTAAGCCCATTTAGGGGAGGAAGAATGACATAAGCAAGAAAGGTGAAAAAAAACTTAAGAGACTAAAGGTAAAAACAAGGAACTTGACTTTAATTCCTAACACTAATATGCCATTTTCTATTCCTATTATAATTTATTTATTTTTTTAATTTATAATTTGGTGATAAAATGCATACCAAGCATTTTACCTCATTATGTGCATAAAGTTTATCTTGAGGAGAAATATAAGATCTACTAGAGTAGAGTGTGTTACCAATAATTTTCTTTCATAAAATTTCTCTTTCTATTTGTATCATTTTAATTTTATGCTTGGGGAGAGAATGGTTATATTCTAATCCCTCTTATTTCCCTTATTCATTTACTTGTCTATATACATATATCTTTATTTACTTACTTTTATAACTATGTAACTAAATAAATGTTAAAGACTTTATATCACCACAAGAAATTATTTAGCCAATAGGATATGATGGAGGAGGGTAAATCATTTGATATTTTACTCCCCCAAAATACTCTAATTTCATTTGGTTTATTATTAATTAATGGTACATATACATATGCATTATATGTGTATTGTAACATCTTGAATTTTTAATTTGGGATTTTATTGAATTTATAAGGGTAAATTGGTAAATTAATAAAATATTTTGATTTATTGAGTTTTTGGGTTAGTAATGGATTTATTGGATCTATTAAACACCTTTAGCATTGGGCTAGGACGGTTATTGAGCCACTTAGGCCTTAAGAGAAGACCCAAATTGCTTTAAGCCATATTGACCATCCGCCATGGTGAGCATTCCTTTTCACCATGACAAATGAGACATTTCATTAAGTCTACCATAGGGGTTTATGACAAATAGATAGGGAAGGAAATTGAAGAATAGCGGTGAAGAATAAAAGGTGCTTTGTTAGGGCTTCACTTCCATATTTGTATTGGGAGCATTTTGAACTTTCTTTGAGCTAAATAAGCCTTCTACATTCCTCTCCTACCTCTTTAAGCAATTTTTAGTAGAATTTTGAGGTTGAGAAGTTTTGATTTCTAATGTAGGAGTGATTTAGACAAACCCATTAGCTTAGGTGGAGCCATTGAGAGTTAATTTAAGTTTCTATATATAGGTTTAGTGATTATATGTTGTTTGGGAGATAAGACCAAGAGTTTAGATGAATCCTAAGATAATTTTAGATTTTTTGGAGCAATGTGGGCTCTAAATTAGTTTTAATTGGCATCATGAAAGCTAAATGGAATCAATGGAGTATTGTTAGGATGTTGGTTTAGCTTGATTAAAGGTTATAGGTAGCTTGATTAATTTATGTAATGCCTATGTTAGTGCTAATAATTGATCATTAGCATTTAATTATTTTAGATTATAGTTGCTTGAGCTTGTGGAAGCTTGAGAAGTGTGGTAACTATGTGGGTAACCCTTTTCAGTAATAAAAGAGTTAAGGTAATCGAATAACCTACTCTACTTATTATTGATTGGTTAAAGCATACATGAGGTTTTATGAACATGTATTTATAATTGTGGACAAGCACAAGGGTGCGTGAGTTGCTTTAAAACTCATGTGAAGTGGGAATCAGTTTTAGAAAACAATAATCTTATTCTTAATTTCCTATTTGTATATAATCATATATGTGAGAATATAACTATAAAGAAGTTTGTTAGCATGTGGTATTGAAGTATTAATTATATTGACTATGTAAGAATGATCACTGTTATGTATAATGTGAACCCGTATAATAAAGGGTTGCATGATCATGAATATGTGACGTGGACCATAGCAATACGTGGTTGCATGATCATGCATATAAGGGTAGGAGGTTGACCTAGGTGGAGTAGAATAAAACCATATGGTATATCCTGACACCACTTGCAACCTTAGTATTTAGTTATATTTGTTTGGAAGATTTTATCTCACTACATATGGTGGTAGTTAGGCATATAACAACCCGTTATTTAAAAAGTAGGAAACTATGGTCCGGATGAGGAATGAAACCTTAGCTAGGTTATATTCTCTATTTGATGAGCTTGGATCAATCTATTCATATAGGCTTATCCCAATTGTTAGCTCATGGATTCAATCACTATCATATAAGAGGTTCAATTGGATATTACGGATCATGCATCATAGAATATGTATTATCATGTTTCATGTAGCATTATGATTAATATGACTATTTCTACTTTCCTACCCAGTTTACATGCACATTTATGTTTTGACCAGTTGATAGGTTGTGTATTTTATTTAGTTACTAGAACTCTCTCTTACTTGTGGTTATAAATTTTACAAGTGATACTATAGCAAGAGGCAAGGGAAAGGCAAGTCAAGGCAAGAAGTAGACGAGTTTTGCTTTAGTATATTGCCTATGGACTTTTGATTCTTTTTAGTGTAACTGAATGCTCATGCATATATACAAACTTGCATTGCCAATTAGGTGCATATCATTCTTTTGTATTGTACTTGCTTAATTGGTTGTGATAGTTATTTTAGTATTTTGGCTTGGAATGTGTATCTAATGGTGAAATAGGGTGTTGTGGCCAAATTACTCATGCAAGTACATGATTGGGCATGATATATATGATATTATGATGATTAAATGTTTTGTTGGCTGAACATTATATTGGTGAAAATGCCTTTCTTTGTGTATATGAAATTAGGGTTTTGTGGCCAAATTTGATCAAATGATGATCATGTTTGCATGGTTTCTCATTATGGCCAATAGCCCTTTCGTAATGACTAACCCATAAATGATACATCCACCACGATAGAGGCCTCGTATTAGAAAAAATAATGCAGCATTAATTTTCCTATCTTCTAATGCACCTAATTAATTGCTCGAACCTCCGATTAAAGTGATCCAAGTACCCACATGTAGCTAATTTCTCAAACTATCTAATGGCTCTAGTCTCACCTTAACCCAATAATAAATAAGGATCTTAAAATACTTAATGCCACATAAGTTTTTGTTCTAAAGACACTCCAATAAGCGTCTCCCCTCCACAAAGCCATTCTCCAACCATATAAAACTCAAACATGTAACAATCATATATAATCATGCATAACTCAAACTATCTAGATTTAAATATTGCTCCTTAACATAGACACATTTGCACGATTGGGCTTCTCCAAAAAACCAAAGCCCAACACCAAACAATGCCTGAGTTAAACAATAGAGCTCACATGCAAATGATATATAAATTAAACATATAATTTGTAATGATAATGTTGGCAAAATAGTATCAATTACACATAAATCAAGAACTAAATGCTTTACAAGGTAAGCTTTAATTCCTTGACTCTTATACTTCCCTCTTTCCTTAAGCCTTATCATCTCATGGAAATGATATTAAATAACGGGAGTGAGATTAAACAATTTTATTAACCAAATAATTTAATTAAAGCATATTAAAGTATGGAATTTACATTAGGTAGATAGATAATATCACACAAAGCAAACATTCAATAATCACGATGTAATATAAAATCATAATTTACAAGATCAATGCAACTATCTTATACTACTCCTTATATCTTCTAACCAAATTCATAAGCCAATAAATCATATAGTTTAGCCTATGTGACTTGACTAGCCCTAGTCTCTAATCATGAGGGGTAACTTGACCAGAGACTCTCATACTTACTCTTAAACTATGGATTTCATCTACTCAAATTTCAAGGTATCATAAGTGTCTGACTTATACCGTCTCCTATGGGAACTGATAATACTAAGCCTTGAGCTCAACCTATGCCATACTTTTAGGTTTTTGGCAATACTAAGCATATTTAATGAATAAAACCACTATGTGCAAACTCGATGAATGCCATACCACATGTATTTTCTAGTCAACCTCTCTATTACTCTTAGGTGAATTTTCATCCTTTTATGATCATGTAAGTTCGTTCAACATATGCCAAACAAAACTCATATGTATATCACAATAACTCAACATTTTCATAATTTTTAGAACTTTCATGCGTATCACCACTCATACAATAACATAGCACATAACAACTTATCACTTCATAATTGCAAAATTAATATACAACCATTTCAGGCTCAACAATTTATAATCATACAATCATTTGATAATTATACACAATTAATCACCAAGTACAATTCATCACAAAGATGCATACTCCATAACTCAGGCATTAACTTAAAGCCAAACAATTTTATCATCATGTTTTTATTACTCATATTGAAAAGCCCTAAATCATGTTAAGCTTCTCAAAGAAACTAAGGTGTAGCAACATTAGCACCCTAGGTCATTCTATCATCAAGGAAAAAACATTTTGCAACCAAACTAATCCAATGATCATGACAAGTTAAAGTTCTAGATTGAATTAAAGAGTTTAAAAGGGAATTTAGATGTTTTTGTTTGGTTTTAATGTGAAGAAAATGTATAGGAATCAACCAAGTATGAAAGTGTGGCTTTCCAAGATTAGAATCCACCACTTCCATCCTTGTTCTTCCTCACCTTGTTTTGGATTCAATTGCCTTCTTCAATTTATGTGTGAAGGTATCTCAATGACCATCAAGACTAGGTGACAGTAATTAGAACCTAGTAACTACTTAGAATCTAATGCATAAACCACCCAAATAGATACATCAATTTATGATTCAATCCTTAAAACTAGTCTTAGCTCTTGCCTTGATCATGTTTAATACCTATTAAACTAATCAAGATTATGATATTAACTAGAGTTAAAGACCTAAAAAATAGCTAATGTATGTCCAAACAGCAAGAGATTGACATAAAAATATGTATTCATTTATCAAAATCTTGAGGCATAAACACAAACACTTAGAGTGCACAACTAGTTCAAGAATTAAATACACATCCTCTCCCTTTTGAAACATGAATTTTAGCCATAATGATTAATCTAAGACATAGAATTATTCATCAATAGAATGAATTACAAAATTAAAGAAGAAGAAGAGGAGAATTCAAGGCAATTGAAAGCAAGAGAAGAGGTTTAAAAGAACTCAAGATGTGGCTTCATCTTTCTTGGAAAGCTTTGAGAATCTAGCCTCTCATGGTAAATTCTCCTTAAATCTAAGTTTGAATCCTCCTTGAGATGAATTCAATAGCATCAAAACTTGCTCGAGATAAAGGATTGTGGATAAGAGAGTGTGGGAAAAAGGAGGAAAGTGAGAGAAAATTCAAATGAAGTGGTGCTAGAAATTTCAAAAAAGTGAGAGAGAATATGTGTGAAATGTAATGTGTAAAAATGAGGTGAGTAAGTATGTGCACAACCCAAACCCATCTACTTAGTTTGTGATGGTGTAAAATGAGTAGCATAGGATGGGTTTTAGGTGACCAAAATAATAAAATATCTGAAACTACTTAACAAACTTGGTTAGGAGGTTAAAGAATGAATGTGGCCACCATTTAAGCTAGGCTAACTTGGATGCACATATATCTCTCGTAGGATGCTCCATACTTGATTAGAACTCAATAAACACTTTTAAAAAGATGATAAAAGGGTGATTACGGTTGCTTGGTCAAAATCCTCAATGCTTAGAGTCATTAAAAGCTCTTTGGATCAACTCTTGCACATGTGTCACTCTAAGGTCTTCTTTCTTTGAAGTTTTCCATGTAATCTAATATTTTGGCCATCTAATCTTCATCCAAATCCTTGTTTGTACTAGCAATTATACACATAAGGTTGATCAAAGCATGTGTGAAAATTTCAAATCAAAACTCAAAGCCAATTGTAAGATATAATGCTATTTTCAAGCTTCTAGGTTATAAAACATGACAACCTAGTATTAATATTTATCTTGGAACATCCTATAACTTATGTCTTTTGATATTTTTTTGCAATCTAGAATAAATTTGGATCTCAAACTTATTCCATTGATCTTAGAAAGACAAAAGACATAAAGTAAACTAATGTCCCAAAATTGCGAAAATGACCAAAATATCATTAGACTATGAATGAATCCTAATTGATTTTAAAGGCCTAGAAATGGCTAACTGTGCAAGAATTAACCCTTCAAGAATGCAATAATACAAGAATATCATCCTTAAATGTATGCCAATAATGCAATATGTCACTCATTCAAAGCCATCATAACAATAGTACAATTTGCAAACATAATGATATACTCAAATTAGATTCCCGATTACCTCTACTCTTGGATTACTACCCTAAGAGTCAATTTGATTTTCCTGAGGGAGCTTCTTCAAACACAAGGTCCAAGCATAATCAATCTACAATAACAGTCCAAAAATAACATTAATGACTAATCGCCATTAATTAACCCTTAATCATGATTAAGGTCTAATACCCTTATTAAGCATGATTAAGCATAACTAGCCCCAAAATCACTTCTATTAGTTTATTTAATTCCCATTAAGCTGAATGATTACTACTAGCTTCTCTCATTAACTTAAACTAGCTTACTAAGAGTTAGGTTTAGTTTAAACCCCTCATTAATGGCATTAAATGCCCCTAACAACTAAAACCCAAGGTTAAAAATCATTTATTAGCATCTATAAACTTCATTAAAGTCATGTGAATGGGTGAAACCTAACCCTAGGTTCAAATATCATATTTCCCAATTACCAAAACCCAAAAAAGACTCATAAAGAGATAGAAAATGAAAAAAAGGATTACCCAATGATTCTGTAAGTTTCAAGTCTCCAAAATGCCTCCAATATGAAACACTAGTAGAGCACCACAATAGCTCTCAAATTTAAATTTTTGTTCCACTTTTTATAGCATTGCACCATCCACTGCAGTTGATAGCCCAAAATGGGTAGCATCAGTTAAACCTACTAATTTGGGCCTAAGATAGTCTAAAACCCCTTTTTACCTCATTCTAACCCTCAAAGAAGGTCCCTTAAGCCCAAATAGCCATATAAACTCTAACCCTTGGATTAAAATTTATTTTGTTACACAATACCTCTATATGCTGAATGTTTTTTGCACAAATACAAGCATCAAATCTCAAAACTCAAGAACTTGATACTAAATTTAGTAATTTCCCAAACATTAACCACAATTAACCACATTCATTTAAAATCAATTAACTAATTAAGAAAAACACTAAAAGAATGTAGGATCAATCTTGACTACTTAAAAGTCCAAACACCAAGTATAAATAAAGAAAAAAAGAAAAAGAAAACAAAACTTATGTGTAAATGCGATCCAAGAAGTAACTTAAATTTGGGAAAGAAATATTAAAGGCCCTTAAACACTATATCAGAGTAGAAAAAGTTTAGGAAATATGGAAAAAGGTTGAGCACTAAAACAAATTAAAAATGAAATTGAGATAGTCATTTTCATAAAACTACACCATCCGCCATGGCCAAGGACTTCTCTATCATGGATTGTGGTACAAAAAGCATCTATTGTGACCAATAACACCATCCATTATTAATTTTAACTCTACTTTGTAATCAAGCTTTACCATGCGTTTGTTAAATTTTTTTTTTTTAAAAAAGCATATGCTGTACTTTACCTTGCGTTGTATAAGCTTGCCTCTTCTTACTATTTAACTCCACTTTGTAATCAAGCTTTACCTTTTTTTTAAAGCAAGCTATACTTTTCATAAACATTTATAGCTATGTAGATAAACACCATACTCATAAGATGAAAAATCACATTGGCCAAGAAATCCAACATAACCATCATCATCATAAATATTTTATGATATTACATTCATAATCATATATGGTAGGTATATTATCTTTTAACATATTTATGAAATAAATACAAGAGTTTTGTAGTAGTTTTCTAAATGTCTCAACCCCTTTCTCTTAAGCCTTTGACCTCAGGGTACATTCACAAGTATAAAATTCTATCATAGGAATTTAATACTAGAGTTGATAGCAACATAAAAATTTCTTTAATAATTAAAGAATGCACCATAATCTACCCTCAACTTAACTTACCTTAGGGATTGAATTAGGTGACGTACACTAGCACATGGACACTTAATTATACCTTAATTAAATATGACATTATAACCTTTAACTCTGAATAGTTATTGACTTTGCATCACATGGCTTTGAGAGAGACTTCTCTCTTAACCCCTAACCTTGTTAATATTCTCTTCTATATCTTTCAAGCTTGTCATGCTATAGGTGATTGGATTGGGTTTCATTTATTAACAGCCTACAATCCAATAACATATAAACAACATATATTCATTTTTTAAAATATATGTGCATATTATTAAGAATTAAGCAAATAATATGATTATGTATTTGAAGATTGTGATTCAACGGCCATTCAAATCTCTAACCGAAAATCCAAAAAGTAAATAAATAATAAAGGATGAAATTGGTAGGTAACGTACCCGAACAAGGTTCACATACGAGCTAATTAACGGATGGCTTTTAAGTTTGAATAACCATAGGAGGATATACCAAATAAATAAATCATAAAAACCTATGATGTATTTGGATGAAATCATATATTCTCTTCTTATAAAATACTATAAATTTCTCTCAAATTGTATTAAAATTACACAAACCTTACCTTTAATTTCGAAAATATTTATTAGCTTCCCTTAAAATGTAGATTAAATTATACAAACTTCTTATTAGTTTTGTTAAAATTTTCCAGATCCTCCTACATTTGTGTCTGTAGTCCCAATGCAAGTAGGGGAACAAAATATCTGAAGCTGAGATTCATGAATTTTATTTTATATTTTACTCATTTTATTATTTTCTATAAAACAGAACATTTTCTCTCTCTTTTTTTTTTAAAAAATAAAACTTTATGGAAAGGTTAGGGCTTATATACTTAACATTATATACTTATTTACTCATTTTTTTATCATGAATTTCAACTTTAGAGGATTCACTCCAATCGTGTGCATGCATTCTTATTTTCACCAACTATAATTTAAGGAAAAATATAATTGTTGGTCTCAATACTTTTAATGTGTTTTGTTATTAGTTCATATACTTTTATTTTATTGTTTCAAATTCCTTAAGTTTCATATGCCTGCAATGCTAGTCCTTATCAGCACTAGCAAGTTAAATCTATTGATGTGTAAATGAACTTGTTTAATTTTGTTGGTGAGTTGATAAAATTATAATGAATTGGATATTTTATTAACAAAATAGCTACTAATATTTCTGCCTATTTGACCTAGTTGTGTTTTCTCCTTTTTGAAACTTTATTCATTACATTTTTAAGGATTTTAATTTAATATCCTACTGTTTTTTGTCTTCACTCATTTTTTTATATAACTTGCCATCATAATTTTAACAAGTATAATAAGTGACATAATTTATGCACATGTTAATCATTCTTAAGTCTTTATGGTTATATTTAAACATATAGGACTAATATTTCAAATAGATAAAACTTAAGGGACTTGAAACAGTGAAATGAAAGTATAGAAACTAATAATAAAACATGTTAAAAGTATAGGGATCAAAAGTTATATTTATCCTTAATTTAATTTCTTTCAAGTTTTTATAATTTTATCTCCACTTACATTTTGATCCATACAATGAGGAAAATTGTGGCAAAACTTCTAAGAACTTGTAGTCATTTGCTTAGAAATGAGACAATTATTGTAAAGTCCCAGCCCATTAATTCAATTACCCTGAAGGCCCAAAATGTATAAATTGTGATTGAGTTCCAAATCTTTATGCAATTATAAAAATACTCTTGTATTTTTTTAAAAAAATATCATTCATCCACCTCCGTGTCGAAGCTCTGGCTAGCCCTTGCCAAAGACCTACAATGATTGGTGGTGGGATTTTTTTTTTTTTTTGCGAAAGGGTAGTCTTGGAAGGATAAGAACCCAAAATCACAAGGTTTCCAAAATATTTGGTAACCATTAGGCTATTTATGCTTATTAACATAATGGTACAAAATTATATATATAACACTAATGTCAACTTGAGCAGTGAAAAATGACAATTCAAGTATAAGACAATAACAACTTCAATTTAAGTAAAAGACAATTCAAATGCATGAAAATGATAACTTGGTAAAAGAAAATAACAATTAGGGTATACAAAAATAACAACTTGATAAAGGAGAATGACAACTTGGGTGTCAAGAAATAATAACTTAAATTTAAGAATATAACAAATAGGGATATGAAATAACAACTTGGCAAAGGAAAAAATAACTTGGCAAAGGAGAATGACAATGTGAGTGTCGGGAAATAACAACTTAAGTTTAAATAAATAATAACATGATATACGAAAATAAAAACTTGGAAAAGGAGAATGACAACTTAGATAAGTTGTTATTTTCTATTACCTAGGTTGTCATCTTCTTTGTCAAGTTTTCATTTCTGTAAATTCAAGTTGTTATTTTCTTTTGCCAAATTATTATTTCATATCCCTAGTTATTATTTACTTAAACTTAAGTTGTTATTTCCTAACATTCAAGCTATCATTCTCCTTTGTCAAGTTGTAATTTGCATATACTTGAATTAACTTTTACTTAAACTAAAGTTGCTATTTTCTTATATTTGAGTTATCATTTTCTTTTATCAAATTGTCATTTTCTGTTGTGTAAGTTGATACCAATTATTTTATATATATATATATATATATATATAATATTTTTCACTATCATATCAACAGGTCTAAGTGGCCTGATGGTTAAATATTTTAAAAATCTTGTGGTCTTTGGTTCTAATCCTCCCTTAAGGCCACCCTTTGCAAAAAAAAAAAAAAAAAGTATCCCCACCACTGATTGCCTGAGCTCTGGCATTGGTAGGTGTTTTGGCAACCTACAATGGTGGTTAGGAGGTCTCTAATTGAGGTTAGCTAGAGCTTCAATGTTGGCGGTTGAAGCTTCGGCAACGGTAGTGGATGAACAATATATTTTTTCAGGAAAAAAAAAAAATATATATATATATATATATATGATTATTTTTATAATTGCACGGGGATTTGGGGGCAATTTATGCATTTCATAGGGCTTAGGGTTAATTGAATTAATTGGCAAGGGCTTCACAATAATTCTTCCTAGAAATCAAATTTATTAATTAATCCCATTTTGAGGTCTTGCACTCTAAAACACGCAATCCATACACAAGTGACAAGACTAGATAACAATGTCTCTCATGCTTTCCCAAAAAGGAAAAAAAAAAAAAAAAAGCTTACAGAAAGGTTTATAAAACTTTTGGGAATGTTCATGTAATATTGGCAAAACTCTCAAAAAATTGGTGAACTTTACTCTAGAAAGTTATTAAAACACAATTAATAAATCAGTAAACAGAAAAGTACGGCCTTGTGTAATTTGGTCGGTGAAAGGGGGAAAAAAGCAAAGACGAAGAGGAAGTGAAGAGGAAGGATCCCCTGGCCTAGTTTCACGTGAACCGGCGACGATCACGGCGGTCGGACTTTTAAAAGGAGGAAAGCGCCGTGGGGGCCTATAATTTAGCCCATTCCAATATAGGCCTTTATTTCAATTGAGATGACATGATTCCTAGTTTTCATATTAGTTTCTCTTCTTGCGTGTTTCACAATTCATGATCATATAAACTTAATAGTAGTGATTTCTTTGTTTTTTTTTTTTTTGGGTACAATAATAGTAGTGATTTTAATTGCAACTATATATGCTCCTGTTTTATCAAATGAGAAGGAGCGATTACATGCTTTTGTGAAAGAATATGCACGGCCCTATGTGTGTGTCGTATGGATTATTTTTTTTCTTTTTCCTTTTTGGTTCAAGAAGAAAAGATCCAACAAGAATTTATTATTACATAAACGTTTTTGCCCTGTACGTACCCAAAGCGTCTTCATCCAAAAGCAGCATCAGACCTTATGAATCTTTTTTAACGACCATCATACTGGAAGAAAACATTGTTAGTTGGATTTTTCTATCAAGATCCTCAGGATGTATGCATATACATGGAAAATTATGAAAGGTCTTGATTAGGGACTTGTTTATAAATAAATTTTATGAATTTTTGAAAATACTCTTAAGTCACATCAAGCTTGATTGTGGTAAATTATCCTTATAAAATGACACAAATGTCCTTGACTTTCATCCCTTTAACTAATTAATATTGACCATCAATTGACCAATGAATAGAAGCTCTTAACTGGTCAAAAATATATTTTTTTTGAAATTATTTTTATTAAATTGTTAATATTTTAATATTTATAAGTCAAATATATAGATTTACAAGTAAATTATCAAGATTTAATAGTCAAATTTCTTATATTCGTAGGTCAACTTTTTATTATGTACAAGTTAAACTTCACATATTTAATTTAAGATATTTGACTTACAGATTTAAGATGCATCTTTAACTTGTAAACCTCTTTAGTTTGACTAATAAATATTAAATTGTTAATATTATAAGAGGTTGATTTGTAAGTAACAAAAATTGAATTGTAAATAACAAAAATTGTCAATGTTAAATTGTGATGTTTGGCATGTACATATTAAAACATAAATATTTCAGAAAAATATGTTTTTTTTTTTAATGACTTGTCAATGTCGGCCAGTAATTGATCGATGCGTACTGACAGTCAGTCAACATTAGTCTAGGGGGCAAGCCTAAGGATCTTTGGGTTTTTTCACCAAAAAAATTAATTACAGTTAAGTGTCATGAGACTTGAAAGTATTTTTATAAATTCATGAAATTTTTTTTTATAAATAAATTTTTTATCTCTGACTTATGTATAATTTTATTTATACACACACATGATCATATTATTTTGTTATGAGCAATGTACGTGATTCTTATGACGTACACATATAAGCAAGTTATTGGAGACATTATTACATACCAATATTAGTGTATTTATGCGCGTAAAACAAAATTTATAAGAAACTTTATTATCTCTGTATGTAAGGTATATTGTGAAATTTTAAGGCAATTAATACTTTTTTCCACCTAAATTTCTATAAGGAGTATATCAAAATTACTTATCTCTCATTAAAATCAAATATTCTCTCAGTTAAAAGATATGATTTTTTGATGTAAAATATTAAAAGATATAAGCTATTTTGAGTCTTTCAAGATACAACTAATGATATTTTTTTCAAAAATACCCTTAATTATGGGTGTAATTAATAAAGCTTTTAAATTAAAATATCATATTAAATAAGAGTAAATATAGAAAGAGTGTGTAATTTTAAAGACTTATATTATAATATCTATGGTAATTTATCATCTTTATTTCAAATATAGGTAATTTTATTTGAAAAGTCTTATCTTATATTGTAATATGTAAGGTATTTTATCAAATTTTAAGGGCAATTAATACCTTTTTACCTAAAATTGTAATATATCAAAATTACTTATCTTTCATTAAAGCCAAATATTCATTCCATTGAAAAATATAATACATTTTTTATGAGGTAATAACATGTGAAAAATTTAAAAAATATAAATTATTTTGGGCCTTCAAAGTTCAACTAATGAGGTTTTTTCAAAATTACCCTAAATAAGGGATGTAATTAATAAGGTTTTTTAATTAATAAATCCTATTAAATAGGGATAAATATGAAAAAAGTGCACAATTTTAAGGACTTATATTGTAATATGTATAGTATTTTATTATCCCTATTTCAAATATAGTTCATTTTATTTTGAAAGTCTTATATTATAATATGTAAGGTATTTTATTAAATTTAAGGGGAATTAATACTTTTTTTGGCAAAATTGGTCAAAAAGATCTGGTTATAAGCAAAATTAGTCCCAGGGACCAAATATACTTGAAGGACCAAGCTTATTTTTTTTTATTCATTTAACAGTTTCATTGTTTGACCAAAACGCCCCTATCTTAAACAAAGAAACTTGAAATCAAAAATCACCCTCTCTTTTTTTCTTCGCATGATTCAGAGAACCACACGAGTTCAAAGTGCTATGCAACAATTGACAATGAGGGACAGATTCGACGGAGGAGCAATGGTAGTTTAAGGTATGAGTGAGTTGTGAGTGAAAAGTTTTGAGAAAGACAACCCTATTGGAGAACCAGAGAGACTAAGCAATGGTCAAGCTGCTATGACAAACAGCATTGACAGAGAAGTAATTAGTGGTGTGAGTGAGGACTTGATCTGACGAGGTTAAGAACAATTGAGAAGTGGTGTGCATCTTCTTTGATTCTCTTGAAATCAAATATTCTTCATATTGCTCCTTTCCTTGAATATTAGGTCTCCTCTCATTGAATCCACCATCAATCATCAAGTTCAAAAATAGGTTTACATTCATTTAATTATTCTTTATTTGAAATTTTTTACGTTATGTGTGAAATACTACTAGGAAAGAGTGGATGACAAAAACCATCATGATACTTTCATGAATGCCTAATATTAATACCACAAAACAATGCTAGTTTAGTGCATATATTTGGCTTTAAAATTTAAAATCTCTAACATTAAGAATCTATAAGTGTTTTTATGGTTTCTGTTTGGTACTCTTCACATGCCCTCTTTAAAAGGGAAGTATTGCATTTGATATGCAAAGGATTGAGCAGCTCTATTATCTTTATTTATAAGTTTTAAGTGTTTAGTAACATTTTAGTATCTCATATTTTTAGCTTTTGAAAATTCTCTTACTTTCGTGTGTGGGGTTATAACAATAATTAGTGTTAAAACTTAGGATATTGAGTACTAGTTAGCTTCTTTTTTGCACCCTATTTCATTAATTAATGCTATTGCAAATTGCAACTTCCTTTTAGTTTTGTGTACAAGAATTAGTCATTTGAGGGATAATTCACGTCATCTTTTGATTTGGATATAAGGGATTCTTGTTTTTCATAAAAAATAAATTATATTCTTCTTTATCTATTATCATAAATAATGCCTTTTTTAGATTCTATATAAAAATCACTTGTTTAATTTGTGTGGAGTAGGTAAACAGAGACAAAATGCTAAAGCTAAATAAGTAGTTGCCTACATTTGACAGTGAAGGAAAGATTTTTGGTTTCCACAAGGAACACAATTTGATAGTTTTAGGGGTATGTTGTTCACATTGCTATTCTTCTTCTCTTGTGATTAAATTAAGTATACGTATTTTAGCCATGCCAAGCAAGAGGTATCTGTAAACTTGACTGTGCTACACGCTCAAAATTAGCCTATTGAATCATAGATTATCATTAATGTTGTTAGGTTGTCATGAATGTTCTCATATTGTTTATGAGATTTACATCTATCTTTTCATCTATGTACCCAAAATGATATTTTTCTATTGTATATTAATGAATGACCTACTTGTAATGATTACTAATTGTCATTTTAGGCATAAAGTTTTAGATGCAATAAAGCATAAGATTTTGTTTGAAAAGGAGAAACAAATAATTTCAAGTCAAGAAGCTCTTACATGCACCTCATAACTTAAGTGAGCTATAAGGAAATGTTGATCAAGGAATCCTCCTAAAAGATTGAAAGAAAATGTGATTGTTTTTAAATTATACTTATATCCATCCCCTTTATTTGATTTGATTTGTATAGGATAGGGTGTAGTTTAACATGGGCATAGTGTTATTCTTACCGCCATGGTATATTCTTTGATGTGGGATGCCCTATAATCTTTATTTATCCTTTTTATTGTACTTGATGGAAAAACAGACCAAACCTAATGGAATTACTATTGTTTCATATAAATTTTTATTATTCATTCTCCCTTTTCACATTTACTTGTTTTTTAGGGACAATTTAGTTGTCCTCCATGTTACATTGTTGAATCCGCATCATTTATAGGTCAATATGGCTGGCTATACAATGCGCAATACTTTTAAACAAGAGGGATCTTATTATGAGTGTTCCCTTATTTGTCTTTCTTTTGGGTGTAGGGTAGGATATAGTTTAACATAGGTATAATATTGTTCTTACCCTCATGATATATTTTTTTGATTTAGGGTTCCTTATGATCTTTTTTTGTCATTTGGTTTGTCCTTGGCATAATAACATACCTAAACTAATGGTATTATTATTGTTTCTTTCATATTTTAGTTGTTCATGTTTCCCTTAGACATTTACTTGTTTTCCATTGAAAATTCAATTATCTTTCATGTAAAATGGTTGAATCCTCACTTATTAGTATGAAAATTACATGTAATATATTGTGAATTACATGTAAATCAAATACACAAAGAGCACCCACTGTTAGTGCTTCAGTTACATGTAATATCTTGCTTTCATTGTATTTCTCTCATTTGTTACGCTTATCGTTCTTGTTTTTTCATTATCTTGAGAGTAAAGTGATTAGTGTGCAAGAAAATGAGATGTATTACTTCTTTCACATGGGTGGAAAGATTGTGATAGTTTTAAAAGGATTTTTAGATGATGGTGGGATAGCACGCAAACAAATGGTAAGAGAAGGAATTATAATTTTTGAGTTAAGGGGCACATATTTTCATTCAAGCTTGGACAAACAAACTGTAGTAGATGTAAAAGGTGATGAAGTTGTGAGGCAAGTAGTAAAGTATAATAAAAAAATTTGCACACCTACATATACTACAAGAAGCATGTGAATTCGAATATGAAGGGCAATCATAATTGATGGTAATTTCATAAGGGTGACTTGCAATAATTATTAGAAGGTGATTTTTTATTTTTGAAGAAATGACGCTTACATGACTAATTAATTATAGTGTAGGTTAAAACCATGCTTAGGGAGATCACAAGTACTATCACAAATAATTGTTGGATCTCCATCAATAATTTCATCACAAGAGTTATCATTCATACCTTAAAGTGCCTCTACACCCATTCCTCATCTTGGTTTTGAGAAGTGGAAAGACTTGCTAATAGGTCCAAATCAAAGGTTCAAACATGCTAATGAAGTAAGAAAAGAACTCTTCAAGTACAATATAGCTCTAAATTTTGCATATAAGTTTAAGAGGAATGTTGCCGATAAGGTTATAACTAATTGTAAGGTTATTGGTTGTTTATGAAAGATCATTGTTTATATGGCAAGGGAGGAAGGGTTAAAGTTTATGAGAGTAACAACCTTCATTAAAGAACATACCCACTCCATGGAAGACAACTTGATTGTAGAGAGGTCATTTAGGTTAAGCATATCATCCAATCTTATAAGAGAAGGGTTGAGGGGTTATGCTAGAAAGTCACCTAATGAGATCAGAACCCGAGTTGCGTAGGGAATGTAGTGTGTCATTAAACTATAATCAAGCATAAATGGGCAAAGAGAAAGCTTTGGCAAATATGGAAGGATGACTTGACCAATCATAGATACTAATTCCTTAGTATTACGAAAGATTAGTAGAGGCAGATCCAAAAGCAATGATGAAATGGTAAATGGGTAATGACCACAAGTTTCATAGGGTCTTCATTAGTTATGGGTGTTGTATAGAGGGTTTCGTTGAAGGATGCCAGCATGTCTTGTATATTGATAGAGCTTTCTTTAGTAGACCTTATCACATAATGATGTTTTCTACATTGGCTCATGATGGCAATAACAACTTATATCCTATTGTGTTTGCCATTATCTAGGGTGAGATTAATGAGGAGTAGCTTTAGTTTATGTGTCTCCTAAAGGACATTTTAGGATTCCTTATAGCTGTCATAATTTCTAATAGATACAACGCCATCATCCATGTAGTTCAATATATGTTTGGGAATAAGAGACATGCCCTTTGCTATAGACAAATTAAAGAGAACTTTAGCAAATAAAAGAGAACTTTAGTTCTGAATATTTAAAGGTGCATAGAGGTACAAACATGAATACTAAAATTGAGAGGGATGATGTATTAAAGATGTTAGACGGGAGTACATATGCTAGGGCTGATTAGGATTTCTAAAGAGCTATAGCAAAGATGCAAGTTTATAGTCCTCCACTAGCAAGGTGGGTTAAAGAACAAAGAGACATTAACAAGTAGGCAATGTCATGATTCCCCCACAAGAGATTGTATAATATAATGTCAAATTTGGCCAAGTCAAATAATGTATGGCTTGTGATTGAAAGGAAACACCAAATATTTACACTGATAAAGGAGCATTGGGAAAAGCCAGTTACTAAATTGTTTCCTATGCATGGTGCAATAAAAACATGGTCTAATAGAGTGGGACCAAACACCAAAGCTAAGTTAAAGATAAGTGTAGCCAAATCTTAGTCAATGCATGTTATGCAATGCTCTGAACACAAGTTTAAGGTAATATTTGGAAATGTCCATTTATTGCCAATCTTTTATTGAGTGAATGTGTTTGCAAGGCATGGAAAAATTAATGGCTTACTTTGCCCACATGCATGTGCATGCATTAGAAAGGTAAATCATAGTATATACACCTATGTTGATAAATGTTATTCAAAGACAACTCAAGAGAAGATATATTAGAAAACTATGACTCTGATCAACATACATGACATGCCAACATTGGACAACTTAAATTACAATGATTATTAGACTAACATTCTTATGGCCACCAAGCATAGTATAAGGAGACCTTGTATTAGGAGACGGGAGTCTAAGTTCATGCATGCATGAACATATAAGTGTTCAGATGCCATGACAAAGGGCATACCAAGTAAAGGTGCAAGAACCCAAATCCAAGTTGACCTTAACTTTGACATGCATACTTATTCACTTGCACCTTTAGTATGTACTAACTTTTGACAGCTTTTATTGTATTATGAAGTGTATTTGTGGCCATCTCCTTTAAATGCTTTTTGTATAGGGTAGTATATAGGTTAATACAGGCATGATGTTGTTCTTACCCCTATGATATTTTTTTTAGGGTGCCTTCTGGTTTTTTTATATCATTTGGTTTGTACTTGATAGATTGATAGAGCTACTATAATGGAATTAAGGCTATTTCTTTGAAATTGATGTTTCTCATATTTTCCCTACACATGTATTTGTTTTCCATGGGAAACTCAGTTGTCATTAATGAAAAGTTATAGAATCCTCAGCTATTAGTGTGATGACTATATGTAAGAATTAACAGATTTCATGTAAAACCAACCCATTAAGAGTATCCTATTATCATTGCCACTAAGTTCCTTATAAACCATTACTTATTACATGTAAATTAGTATGGGAAAAAATGTGCAAGCATGTCTGAGAAATAATTTACATGTAATCCTTAGTGGATTACATGTAATCCAATCACACAGAGAGGATGCCCTTATGAGTAGCCTAAAATTACATGAAAATGGCTACGATTTATATGTAAATCAATAGGTGAGAAAACTCATGGTCATGCCAGAGGAATACTTTACATATAATCCCTACTAAACTATATGTAAATGAATCACATAAAGAGGATGCCCCTATGAGTGGCCCCAAAACTACATGAAAATGGCTACGATTTATATTTAAATCAATAGGTGGAGAAACTCATGATCATGCCTGAGGAATACTTTACATCTAATCACTGGTGGATTACATGTAAACGAATCAGATAGAGAAGATGATCCTATGAATGGCTTAGAATTATATGAAAATGGCTACGATTTAGATGTAAATCAATAGGTGAAGAAACTCGCTACATGACTAAGGAGTAATTTACCTATAATCTCCTTCAGATTACAAGTAAATCAATGTTGCCATAATACAACACATAACTCATGAACCTTAAGCTAAAAGCCTTGCACCCAAGCCACAACCCTTGTAACTAGGCAAGAATTACATGAAAATGTGAAAAGATTACATATAAATCAATGTTACCATGACACAACACATAACCCTTGCACTCAAGCCAGAACCCTTGTACCTAAAGCCAAAACCCTTACACCTAAGCAAAAATTACATGAAAACATGAAAGGATTACATGTGAATCAATATTATTATAGCATAATACATAACCCTTACACCCAAGCTAGAATCTTTATACCCAAGCTAGACCCCTTGAACTTAAGCTAAAAGCCTTGCACCTAAGCAAGAATTACATGGAAGCATATAAGGATTATATGTAAATCAATGTTACTATAACACAAGCTAGAACCCTTGCACCTTAAGCCAAATCTCTTGTAAACTTAGCAAGAACCCTTACACCTAAGCCAGAACCTTTGTACCTAAGGGTAAAATTTCATGAAAACATGTAAGGATTACATGTAAATCTCTAATGTCTGTTTACTCCCCTGTTTGCCATCACATCTATTTTACATGTTAATTTTTAGTATTCCAATTAATTTAATAAATCATGAAGATATGAAGATATGGAGGCAATGTAAGGGAAGATTTCTATTGAAATATATGTGAAATTACATGATTTAATACAATAAGCACTTTCCAATCCCTTGTTCTCATACATAACAATTGAATCTAAAATTTATAACTAAAGCATCATAGCTTCCTTAGATTTCAATTTTTTCTTCTCAAACTTACCTTAGAGTTTGTTCTTAGCTTCTTTTAACCTCTTCAAATGCTTATGCAATTGTACACATAATGCATTTATGGGTTACAGCTCCTCCTCTACCTCTTTTATTCTTTGCTCCAGTCTACCCTTTTGCCATTGAGGGAATCACAATGCTCCTTTATTTCTTCGAGTGTGGCTATCATGTCTTGATGCATCTTTTTTAGCTTCTCCTTCGATGTTATGGTTTGTTGGATACTATTCTCATCCTTCTTAGTCACATGTTGTCATGTGACGTTGGAAGGTCCATCCTGGTTCTCTTAGGTGGTGCACATAAAACATATGTAAGAGGGAAGGTAACCCTAACCTAACAACAAAATGTACTCTAATGCATCAATGTCCATATTGAATGTTGGGTAGAAGAGGAAGACGGGTGAGGGAGATGAATGCTTGTTGTTGAGTTTAAAGGGATGACCGTGACATAAATAAAGAAATAAAATGTCCCATCATTCTTAGAAAATAATGGGTGGGGGCCAATAAAATTTGAAAATGTATTAAGGAGTAAAAAAGGATGGCAAGTAGTTTGGACTAATTACATGTATTTTAATTCAGACATAGAGGTGCCACGCTACTAATAGTATCCTTTGTTTACATGTAAGTTCCCTAAATTATAAGTAAATTAATGCAATAAGATTTTTGCAAACACATTTAAGTAAAATTTACTTGTAAATCTGATGAGTTACATGTAAAATGAATACACTAAGAGCAATAAGATTGAGAAAAATTTACATGTCAATCTAATGGATTACATATAAAACAAACACACTAAAACTACTCCACTAGTAATGTTCTTTGCTTACATGTAAGTAGCCCTTGTATTACATATAAATCAATGTAACAAGTTTTTCACAAACACAGTTGAGCAAAATTTACTAGTAAATCTAACGAATTACATGTAAAATGAATATATCAATAACACTTCACTAATGGTTTCCTTTATTTACATGTAAATCAATACATTAAGATTTTCACAAACACGGTTGAGAAAAAATTACATGTAAATGACATCTGATTACATGTAATTCAATGGTATAGGAATATGATTGGCCCATCGATTACATGTAATTCACATATTTTACCCAAAATAACCTAAGGCCAACCCTTACTTCCAATGATAGCACTCGCCCACCCTTAATGAAAAATTTACTTAACTGTTCCTACATTCTCTATCCACTATGCCTATTGCCCTCAGAAATCTCCTCCTCATCTACCACACACACTGTCATTAGTGACTCAAACAAAAAGCATCCTTCAAGATTGCTTGGAACATGAAATACTCCAACAGCTTCAATAGCCAGGACAAAGAGAGTGACTATAGACCCTAATGAATTAGGGGGCTAAAGAGGCAAGGCATAGTAGAACCCTATCAAAGGAAAAGGTTTAGTACATCTTAGACAAAGGGAGCATTAACTCTTAATACCCTTTCAACTCAGAAGAAGGGGCTATCCACTACAAAGGCTAACTCTTTTAAGAAGAATGAGGTTGCATCTTCATCATAAGGACTGAATAAGGATGTTCTTTTAAGTGGGGATCAAGCAACAAATACCTTAAACAATATGTTCATAAGGATATCATTGTCTCTCACTGTGTAAGCTTTGATAATTTCATAGCCACTTATTTCTCTCAAATTAAAGAATGTTTAGATCTATACAAGAGATTACTAGAGCTAAACATACCATTTTCAAATATTGTAATTCAAGTTTTTTATAGTGACTTAAATTTAAAGCAATCCGTGGGTAAGGCCAAAATTAAACTTAAAGTTAGATTATGGACTTTGATGCTAGTTTTTTAGCAATACTATTGGGTTGATTGGGGAGAGTGGGTATAAATTATCTGACAATGAGAAGGATGAAAATGATGAGGCTTCTAAGCCTGATAAGGTTAAGTTTCCTTACAGAAAGAAGGATTGTTAGGAGTTATTTATGAAAGATGTCTCTCTTTCAGAGGACTATGCAATTAGGCGCTCTAAGTTCCCTGTTCATTTTAGGATTTTGCATTATATTGTCATAAGGATGCTATTTAACAAGTCTGGCAACTACTAATATGTCTCCCAATCTGACACTGAGGCTATGATACTAATATTCAAGAACCAGCGTATTGACTTGGTAGACTTCATATACTAGAAGATGCTTAGGGTAACCAATCATAAGAGAGCTCTCCTACCTTATGCATCCATTATCTTTGCTATTTTACATCACCATAATGTATACCACGTAGAAGGCATAGAGGAGGAATTGGTCAATGAGCTTAGTGATAAAGACGTGCATAAGATGCATTATGTGATGGACAAGGAGACTAATAAATGGGCTATAAACCCTTATACATGCATTGTAATCCTAAGGAAAATTATATATATAATATTATTCACAAATACCCAAGTTTATTACACTAACCAAAAGGCTTATCAATAGTCCCACTATTACTTGTGGCCTGACTCTTTCCCTCTATTGCTCTCATTGTTAGAATCTAAAAGTCCTTCTTTTCACATTAGACTTTACTTGCACATCCATACCTTATACTACCATTTCAACACAATAAACATAAACAAACCCTTAAATCATCTTTAACATGCAAGATCTGATCTTTGTAGAAAATATGTTCAATACAAAGGGTTAACAAAAGTGCAGATACATACCTATTTAATAAGAAAAACAAACAAATATTTTTCTCATAAACAAGCCATGTGTTGTGGCGTGTACCAAATATGCCATGGCATGCGGTATAGACTAACATGTTCTAGCTCTATGTCATGTATTGTGGCATTGCACCATGCACCATAATGCATATATCAGATTTTGCGATCATGACATATTTCTAATATGAACTTCCATCGTACATCGTTTTTATAAATTTTGATATAAAATTTTTTCCATCATTGAACTATTTTATCAAGTACTCCTAGTCCTATTTGATGTGTCTAAAGTGTTCCCACAGGTTTGTAACCATCAAGATGAGATTTGTATAATTTTGAAAATAGTTTTTACTAAAAAGCTACACTTTTGCATCCGAGTGTCTAAATTTCAATTTGACTATTGAATTTTCCTAAAATTTTGGTCACAAGTAAAAATTTTTATAATTTTCATATGGGCTTTGAACTCACCTTGATCGGTTGTCAAACAAAGAAATGGAGCTCTCTGAAAGTTGGTCTGGAGATGCTGTCATGATAGTAATATACTACAATAATGGCAGCAACAATTGTTAAGGTTGGGATATGCATAAATTTTAATCTGACCATTGGATCTTCTTGAAATTTAATACAGTTATAGTACTCTTTGAATGTGACATGTGGGCTTTAGAACCACTCCGATCAAATATCGAATGACAAAATGGTGCACTCTAGAATTTGGTCTAAATGTGTTGTCATGATAGCAAAAATGACAAACTTGTAACATGTTTGAATTTTAATCCGACCATTAGATCTTTTGAAATTTGGTGCACTACTAGTAATTATTAAAAAAGATGTGTGAGTTTTAAAATTACTTCAATTACAGGTCAAATGGCAGAATAGCACCTCCCGAAAGTCCCAAGAGGGCTGTCATAACAGTATCTTTTTACCTTGCTTTCTCCTAACTTGCTTCCGTGTGCTATAGGCAGAACTTATAAATTTTTCTAAAGGTTTTAAATGTTTATTTTGTAATGGTGTATTTGCTTAGTGATTTAAATGATTTGTTTCCTAAGTTGGTTTTAGGATTAACTCCATACTTAGTTTATTTGAATTGTGTGATTTTTGGATAACACTCAAGGGCAAGTGTTACATTACTCCCTGTGGTTAACATTTTTACAAGATTCAACTAGAGAAGCATCGAGAAAGTAGCTTAGTATGAGTAGACATCATTAGGCCTTTTCAGCCTTCTTTTTAGTTATGTATATTTGCCAACCTTAAGGCATTTGATTTGTAATGAGTATGTAACTCTCTAATTATTCATTATGCATGTAATTGCTTGCCATCAAATGGGTTTTTATGACATTCATGACCTTTTGATATGCTTAAATGTTTATTTAGGTATTTTGAATGAAAAAGAATTCCTAATGTCATATATTATTGCATTCGCTATATATATACACTTTATTGAGTAGTTGTAACCCAACTAAGGGAGTTTTAAATATGTGTCAAGTGATTGATGTGAAATAGATGTTTGAAATGGATTTGAGTTGGTCAAGTATCCTACACAATGACTAGAGGCTTTGGTTTTGGTTTGTGAGGTGTAAGGTGTTAGGAAACTTGTGTTTTTCTCCTTAATAAATTTTAGTGGATAAAAACCTTATTTAAAGGAATTTGTGTACCAAACCAATGCCATTGAATAATTTAATTCATAAGATATGTGCGTGCACTTGAATTACTCAAATTGGAAGGTTGTGCATAAAATTATGCTTTATTGAAGTTTCAAATTCTATTGTTATTGTCATATGCTTAAAAGGTATTGTGCACCACTGCCTTCTCTATGTCATGTGTCATGTGTGATATCCACCTTGACATTACCAAAACACAACACATTACTCTATTATGATAACTAGAATTAAGATAATTGTTTATATTAGGTTGTCATAACATAAGGGTTTAAGAAAAATTAGTTTAAAAGTTAGGATCTCAAGAAAAACCATTTTTAAAAAGATATTTGAGTTCAAAACCTAGTTTAAAACACATGAAAAGAAGTAATGAAATCATGGCAACAATTAACATCACTTTCAAGTATTAAGAAGGCCATTTTAGACCATTCCCAAAATGCATCATCCACCGTGGCTCATGTGTCATTTGCCATAGGAAATAGCATAGAGACGGAAGCCCTCTCACTATGTAATGAGCTGTAATACACAAGTTGTACATTATGGCACATTGCTGTTGTCATGACAGTATTCTACTATCATAACAACACCTCTGGCCAATATTTAGAATGCATCATTTCGTCATCCAATGCTCGATTTGAATTATACAAGTGTCTGCACATAGCTTTTTAAGCCACCTAGCTATTGGCATTGATTTCACAACCTATCACTTTACCATTTGAAAGTTGGACATCCAAACATAAAATTATCTTTTTTCCTTTCAAAACAAAACTAAGTGTGTCCAAACCCATACTTATTGAGCTTGGCACGACTTGTTGTCTTTTAGAAGTTGCAAGACAATACGAAGATGCTTCTCATGCTCTTTCTTATCTCAAGAGTATATCAAAATGTCATTTATAAACACCACCACAAACTTGTCAAGCTAGGTATGGAAGAATTGATTCATATAAACACTATTAGAGCATTTGTCAAACCAAACAACACCACAAGAAACTCATAATGGCTATATCTGGTGTGAAAAGTAGTCTTCGATACATCCTTAACCCTAACTTACAACTGATGGTATCCTGATCTCAAATCAATCTTGAAAAAGACAGTAGCCCCAACTAGCTGATCCAAAAGATATCAATCCTAAGAAAATAGTTGTTATTGACTGTCACCTTATTTAGCTATCTATAATCATTACTGAGTCTCATATTGCCATCCTTCTTCTTAATGAATAATATCGATGATTCCTACGGAAACACACTTGGTCTTATGAAACCCTTATCTAGCATTTTCTTAAGCTACTTCTTAAGTTTAGCCAATTTAGATGGAGACATTCGATGAAGATCCTTTAAAATTGGTTTGTCCCAAGAACAAGATCAATAGAGAATTCTACCTCTCGCTCAAACAACAATCCAAACACTTCCTCAAAGAATACCTCAAAAAATTTATTCACTACCCCTATCTAATCATTACCTCTATCATAAGCAACATGGACAGAGAAGAATACCATATAGGTCTAACAACGCTATTGGATATATCTCTCTGCTTGCATTACAGACTAGAATCTTGACTATCAATTTTCATTATAGGTGCAATGTACACAAGAAAAGATATCATCTTTCTTGTACAATCCAATGTTACTTTATTTATTGACAACCAATACATACCACTATTATATATATTCCAACCATAAGTAAGCAAATTAAATCTATAGTAGTCAATTTATTTTAAACTCTAAGATCAAATCCCAAACAAGTATGGTTGGTCTTAACAAAAACTCTTACTGGCATGGATGCATTAATCACATAGGGCAAATTATAAGCAGACAGATTCAATCTCAACACACAATCATCAAATATGTAAGAATAGCTAACACCTGAGTCAAATAAGGCATCTATATCACAACTGTATAAAGAGATTTTACCTCAAATCACATTTAGAGATACACCAACCTCCTCTTAAGTCAACACAAACACCCTCTCAAGAATAGTGGACCTTTGCTCTATGGCACTCATTTTGCTTTCCTCACAATGTCTAGCTATATGCCCTATCTTGCAATACTTAAAGCAAGTCCAGTATTTGCCCATGTGTATCTACCACACTTAGTGCACTGCAAGGTCTTGGTGGTGGTAAAAGTAGACAGGCACTATAAAAGCTTGCTGAGAGCTTGAGATAGTTGTGAACCCCCAACATTATTCCTTGATCCACTACTCTTTTAAAAAGAACCATGGAACTTAAATCCCTTCTAGAATTTCTTCCTCTTTCTAAAGCTCCCTGAACTACACGAGCTAAAGCTAGATCTCTTGCTAATTCTACTCGTAGGGCCAAGTGATTGAGAAAACCTGCCCTGGCTATCTCTTCTCTTCTCTATCTTTGCCTCTATGCCTCTTCTTGCAATAATTCTCATCTCATTACACATCTCATTGTAAGATGTGATCTTAAAGAGAGCTAGCTGTTGTCAATATTCTGGCCTCTTCTTTTCTAGTAGTCTCTCTGCCTTCCACTTAGAGTCATCATTCCCTACAAGATAAATGGAGTATTTAGAAAGTTGATTGAACTTAGAGATAAAGCTTTTTCATTTAAGTTTTCTTATTTCAATTCATAGAACTTTTATTCCTTCTCAACTTTGAAGGCTACTAGAAAGTAGAAGTCAAAAAACCTTATCTTAAACCCATCCCAAGTCCATTGGACTCTACCCATTGGTCTCACCAACTTATACCAATGCTTGGCTTCCTTCACAAATAACACCAAAGCTAAGGTTATTTTTTGTTCCTTCAATTAAGGTACTACTTCAAAGATAGTCTCGATTCACTCAATCCACTCTTCAGCTTCTCCTTCTTTTATACTCCTATCAAAGGTAGGCAGATTGAACTAAGAGAAACTCTTCTAAGCTTGATCTATAGAGTTCTTAAAACTACCACTACGCAAAGCCCCAGATTGCTTAGGTATGCTCTCTTTGTATGCTTCATCCTCTTCAAGCATTTCCTCTTTGTTTACAATAATTCTACTATCACCTCTTCCCCTTTCATTCCTTGTTGCACCTTGTCCCCTCATAGTGATGTTGATTTCTCTCATCAATTCCCTCACATTGAGTAGTAGAGCCTTATTACCTTGCAACTCATTTCTATGTTGCTCTAAGTTTTGACCAATCAAGATGTGGTTCTCTAGTGCCAACTCATTAATTTTAAGTACTACATCTGTGTTAGATGGATTACCACTAGTAGCAATTATGGTAGGTCTTGTTCTTACCATCTTCTCCCCTTCTAAGGATGAAAGTAACCATCAAGAGGGTAAATATGGGAGCTAAACAACTATATAAAGAAAAGGTAAGTGTAATGAATATATATATATATATATATATGCCAACTTCTATAAATGAATGAAACAAACACAATACAACCACATCATTTTAAGTATACTAGTCTTGGAATGCATAAAATTGATGCCATATTGTAATGTTTTCTTTGACATTACTAGAACACGGCATACCATACCATTATGATACCTAAGATTAAGATAATTCCTTATATTAGGTTGTCATAACACAAAGGTTTATGAAAAATTATTTTAAAAGTTGGGATCCCAAGAAAAATCCTTTTTAGAAAAGATGTTTAAGCTCAAACCCTAGTTTAAAATATATGAAAAGAAGTAACGAAAGCATGGCAACAATTAACATCACTTTCAAGTATCAAGAAGGGAATTTTGGTCATTTTCCACAATACACCATCCACCCAATGAATGTGTCATCCACCAAGGTAGATGGCACAGGGAAGGAAGCCCTTTTGCTATACAGTATGTCGCAACGCATTGCTACTATCATGACAACACCTTTGGGCTAATTTTTAGAGTGTGTCACTTCTCCATCCAATGTTTGATTTTAGTGATTCAAGTGTCCATACATAGATTTTTGAGCCACCTAGCTATTAGCACTAATTTCACAACCAAACACTTTACCATTTGAAAGTTAGACATCTAGACACAAATTTGACCTTTTCCCTTTCAAAACAAATCTAAAGGTGTCCAAATCCACCAACCATGTGCCAATAACCCTAGGACCACTTAAACCAACTCAATTGAACCATAAAGCACCTAATTGAATAGTCATAGATCATCACATAAATTCGAGACATAATTTAGCCATTAAAACCCCAATTTTACAATAATCAAAGGCATAGGCATAATCACAATCAACCATACCATATTTATCAATGACATACAAACACCACGATAATGCCACTCACATTAATATCTCAACCTCTTATAACCATTTCATTACAATTGCATTATCCTATGTCAAAATACCCTAAAATCACATATTCACATTCAAGTAACCCCAAAAATAATATATGATCCTAAGTTGGCGTAAATTTATAAATAACTCATTAATACCAAAAGGAGAGAGAGCTATACAAACTCAAACCTTTCAATTCTTAAGGGTACCTTCCTTCCCTTTACCTAAATACTTAGATAACATCAATTCTTTACTCACATGGCTTCCAATCTTTTAATATTGACTTAGGGTTCATCCAAACCCTAGACAAAAATCCTAAATCATTATAAGATCCTTAAACCTAAGTTTATAAGCATAATTTAACTCCCCAAGGACCTAACTAAGCTAATGGCTTCGGTTAAAACCTAACGGAGGAAGAAAATCAATACTAATACTACCCAAACTCATAAATTTTTCATAAAGAGGAAGGAGAATAGATAAGAAGCTTGCCTAAGGGTGTAGCTATCTTAGAATTCTTTATAAGAGATCAAAAGATGAAGCCTTAGTTGAGAAATACTCCCCCTCTATCACCTTTACGTCCTCTTCTATTTCTCCCTCTTTTTTAGCTTGTGTGTGCTATCTGATTTAACCATACTTTCGAACATCTATCATGGTGCATGGTGTGTCTATTGCGGCAGATGGCATAGTGAAGCCCACAATGGGTTTTAGGCCTCACTTGACAGACTTATACTGTAATATGTAAGGTATTTTATGAAAGTTTAAGGGAAATTAATACCTTTTAACCTAAAACTCTAACACAAATCAAAATTACTTCTCTCTCATTAAAAGCAAATACTCCCTTCGCACAAAAATATAAGACATTTTTTTAGGTAAGATATTAAAAATATAAGTCATTTTGGTCTTTTAGGGTGTAATTAATGAGATTTTAGCAAAAATATCTATAATTAGAGGTGTATTTAATAAGGTTTCCTAATTGAGACATCCTATTCAGTAGAGGTAAATATGAAAACAGAGTATAAAGATAATTTTTTTAATGAAAGATCAAATATGATTAAACTACAAAGAAAATGATTACAAACATGAAGACCTAGAAAATCTAAATTTCATGGGCTAGAACAAAAACATCAACATGCTAGAATAGTAAATATAATAAAAAAAATGCTTACTAGACCATTGTAAGATGGGTTTTAAAACCATAACAATAAACACACATAAAAAAAAGGCCTAACTAAAAATAAGTGTTGGCTTAATTTTTAGAATATCAAGCCCCTTACATATACCAAGCATGCCAAAGGAGATTTAGTCTTCAATATATGTAAATTAATTATTGCAGGTTCACAAGATCTATCATCATAATTTACTTGGAGAGCTTAAGCTATCAAGAGTTTAATAAAATGCAATATTAGTCACAAGGAAGTAACTATTCATTCATTAGGAATGTACAATGTAGGTACTCTAATGAATGAAGTGAGAAGTAAAGTAGAAATATCTAGACAACCTAGATCAGAGAAAAGAGTCATATTAGGTAAAGTTTTGGCTTAATTGATAGTTAGTTGATAGGTTGAATTTGTTAAGTATCTAGAGAAAGCTATTGTTATTTACTTTCCATTTTTATACGTTTAGTTTGTTACCTTTTCAAATTTAAATTTCATCCATCCAGTTGGAGTTGTAACCATTCATGCCATCTAAAAATACTAGACACTTTGTGATGGTAGAACATGGCCTAAAGGGTGCTCTGAGATTCTTAGGGATATGGTTACATGGCCAGGACCTAGTCATGTTCCCCTTAAAGTGTAAAGTTTTACTAAACTCATTAAGGTCTAGTCCTTTAAGAGTCCATTGGACTTGATCTGTGTCCAAACTTATTTGTTCTAGACTTCTTAAGACTAGTCTAGCCCAACATGACATTTTTATCCTAACAACAAGATACTAATAAATTAAAGATTGCTACTTTGGAAAAGAACTCATGATGAAGGAAAGTAAAGCCAACATGTTGAACAATATGGCAACCTCTATTTGGAGAGTGGCGAGTATGAAAATGTGATGAGATCTTCAAAAGATGAAATTTGGCATATACTATTTTCTCCCAAAGGATTTGAAAAACCTTTGCATGAAGTCGATATACAAAGGAGGTAGGGAGGAGAAAGTACTTTAGTATAGTGATGCTTGTTGACAGAAAGACTAATGACTAGTCTAGAACTAAAACAACAATTAGAATGATCATTATACAAATTTAGTGGCATTGCATGTTAGACCTCTAAGTGTAATGTCCTAAACATTAACCACTAATAAACCATAATGCTTAAGGCTAATTAATTACTTAAAGAAATATACTAAAGGAAGATATGATCAATCTTGGCTATTTAAAATCCCACAAGTTAAACATAAAAACTTTGTACAAATGGGATCCTAAAAATAATATAAATTTGAAAACAAGTAATAAAGGCCTTTAAAATCAAGGTAGAAATGATATAGGAAGCACAGAAATAGGTTGATCATTGAAAACAAGTTAAAACAAGGTCAAAAGAGTCATCTTTCACAAAATAGCACCATCCGCCATGGTTAAGGACAGATCCACTGAAGCTCATAGCACAGAGAGCATCCTCTATGGCTAAACATGCTATCCACCACAACTAAAACTTTTTACGCCATGCACTATGGCCAATAAAGCTTTTCACTATGATGCACATGCTTTAACAACAACTATCAATACAATATCCAAAATCTAACTTTCAATCTGCCTAACTTTCTTTTTGGACCTCTAATTGAGGTGATCCAAGCACCCACAAGAAGATAATTAAATAACCCTAGCTAATGACTCTAACCTTACCACCATTTGATATCATATAGGATTTTTGGACACCCTAGGCCAACTATCTCAAACCCCCTTCCTCAATCATTAGCCAACACAACCATACAACCATACTCTATGCACAAAAATAAATGTACTTAAACACCTATGCATCAAGATACACTATGCATTCATAATCTATCTCCCTCTCATATTCATCAAGAAGGGAGTAGTAACATTCTATCAAAATATATGGTTTAAGTTAAGCATACACACTTTTATGATTGACCTACATCTAAAACACATGAGGCTAATACTAAAAAATGCCCAAGTCAAAAAGCTAGACTACATACAAGTGATAAATAGTTTAACTTTTACAAAACCCTTAATGTTAGTAAATAAGTACTCAAATACACACACAAGAATATCTTAAAGACTTCACAATTTGAAGCTCTAGTCTCCAGTTTCTAATTCTTCCCTCACCCTTACTCTTAATGTCTCCCAAAAAAGTATTAAACAAATGGGATTGAGATATAAAATCTCAATAATTAAAGCATATAAATTCAAGCACATGAATGTGTGGTAGATAAAAGAACATATAGTAAGAATTTTCACTTATTAATATATATACTCTCAAATATATGCATCAATAATAATGATTATGCATGATCATATGCATCCACCTTATTCCTCTTCTTATATTTTTTGACCAACCTATATGACTAGATTATACCCACTCTCCAATTATAAGAGGTTACCCTTTATGGATTCCTCTTTCTCAAATTACCAGCGTGTCATAATTGTCTGACCTACACCATCCCCTTAGGAAATTGGTGATACTGAATATTATGCCTACCCATGCCATTTTCTATAGGACAATGATGTTACTAAGCACTTTTAATTATAAAATATGCTAACAACTATGCACAACTATTTAGTGGGGCCACACCACATGGATTTCTATAATGCCTCATACTTAGTCGGGTAAACTCCTACCCATATATGATCATGCAACTTTCCATAATGCTCAATGACATATCACGATCATACACTTAGCCAAATTAGTACTTGATCAATATTATGCTTGCAAAGCCATAATCACACAATCATACTCTTAGCATGCCATCTAGCCAATAATTTACTTATTCACATACTTACATCCCAAACATGAAAACTCAACTGTAACATCCCAAAATTTTAAGACTCGGATTTATAAAAATAAAATAAAATAAAATATCTATAATTAAATTAAAATTTAGAATAATTTGATAGAGGTCTAGAGTTTGAATTTTTCTAAGCAAAAGTTTAGTTTTATTTGATTTTTAACTATAGGAATAATTACCAAAGTTGACCCGGGCTTTTGTACAATAATAAAAAATGTTGGGCCATTTCTTGTAATTTTTCCTAAACTTTTAGATCAGCTTTTATAAGGGAAAAGAGGTGCAGAAATGCAGAGAAAGGAAAGAAGAACAAAACACAAAGAGAGAGAGAGAGAGAGAGAGAAGATAGGAGAAAGGGAGGGAGTTAGGCTTGGATTTAGGAGTCTTTGCGACCGTTGCGAGATCGACTACACGATAGGTAAACTCCCTACTTCAATCCTCTTCCCTTTCTCTTGATTTTCTTCAATTTTTGGAAGAGGAGATTTTTGGATTTTGATCTCAAAGGCTTTATTCTTATAAGCTTTTGTTTCTTTGGATCCTAGGGAGTATGTTTTGAGTTTCTATATAGTGATCTAATGTTTTGAATGGATAATTGGATGAAAAGAGGTGTTTTGGGCACAAATTAAACCCTGAGAAATTGGGTTTTTGCTCTTCAATGGTTTAAGCTTATTGATTTAGTTATAATTTTGCTATTTGAGCCCAATAAGATTTAAATTAAGGTTTGGTTTTCACTATAAGGGCTAATGGTGAAAGTTGGTGACACTAAGTGAAGGTTTTTAATTGATAAAAAATTATATAAATTGGAAATTAGCCTAATGATGGCTAATAAATGGTTTTGGTGGTTAAGTGATATTATGTGAATGGTTGGTTTAATATATGGACTATTGGGATGGATTATGGCTCATAGACCCAAGTTGTGTGGTATGAGTTATAATCTTCATTAATGCTATTTGACATGATAAGTGATGTGGATCACTTATATGTTGTAGGGATTGTTGGTGGAATTTGTTCGGAAGTTAAGGAACAAGCCAAGTTCTATTTTATACAAAAGGAACCCTTTTGGTACCAAAGGGTTGAGGTAACAGGGGAATTTATATTTTTTATTACTTTGTTTTAGCTATTTTTGAATAAATATTACTAGTTATCATGCATTACATGTTTTAAAAGACTAAATGTGCTTTATAAGGGGTTATGGGGTACTACTTTGATTATAGTGCAAATATGTTTTCTAATTGTTTAATAACAATGTTTTTATGGAAATGAGATTTATAAATGTTATACTACTTTAGAGTATTGAATGGTCAATACTCAGGAAAGATAGACAAGAGTAAAAGGCATGATCTTGGTGGGAGTTCACCAATGAGAAGGTGTGGATTTTTGATATTTTATGGCACACTGTCAGTACTCAGTGTTGTCTTACGTATTGTGGGCTCAGTGCACTAAAGTGGTTAGTGTATTGAGTGTTCGACACCTCTCAGTGGGGGAGGGAATCCGACATATGAAGTGTGAGGTTTAGTGCCTAGGCCAAGGTAGCCCTCACATGGAGAGTAAGTCGGGTTGGCTCTGGGAGGGAGTTAGCTTTGACTGCTCAGGATTCACGTCGAAGGGGCATAGCCGGTTCGGTGGATTAGATCATGCCTTAGACTATGTTTTGTGCCTGTGGAGGTACAAGTAGGTATAAGGTTTACCTGCGAGTTAAAGAGTGCCAAGGGGCATTCTGTTGGTCATAAAAAGCCATACCGGCTTAGGTCATGCATTCATACATTTTAAATGGCTAAATTATATACTATGTTGAATTTATTATTTATTTATTTGATTATGGCTTACTTTGTAGTAATCAATGTAGATTTCTCTGTTACTAAGACTGTGGTTGTCTCACCCCTTTCTTTTCAATATTTCTAGGTCCAGGTGAAGGATCCAGTGGTGGACGGGGAAAGGAGCAAAGCTAGGGGTTTGCTTGTGATTTGTAAAGAACTGCAACCCCTTTCTTTTGAGCAAATATATTGTAATGTATTTAGGATTAGGGTGCCAGTAGGATATGATTATGTATGTATGTGTGAATATGTGTGGATTGTGTGCTTGTGTATGAATTTTTGTCTGTTTGCAGACTTGTGGCTAGGAAACTTGGTTATGGTGTGTGGTTTTGATGGATTTACTTAGTAGACTAAGTTTCTATTATAAGCAAATCTTTATTTTGATATATATGTGATTTTATAAGCAAATGCAAAGTGGTTGCATTGCAAATGGTGTATTATGGGCAAACATACACCTTCGATAGAGAGAGTGGGTGCGTGGGCCCCATAAGGAGCTCTGAGCCAAGTGAAAATGTTTAGCATATGTATTTATATAAATATATGGTATTTGGATTGATTTGTGACCACTCTTGTATGATTTGTACATTTTGGGGGTCTAGGGTCTATTTTAGGAAATGGCACCCGCGTCGTCAAATTTTGATGTATAGAGGTTTTTCATCATTTGAATGTTGTATCAGGTGTTTTTAATCTTATTTGACGTGTCCAAAGTATTCCCACAGGTTTGTGACCATTAGGATGAGATTTGGATAATTTTGAAAATGGTTTTTACCAAAAAGCTGCACTTTTGCATCCGGGTGTTCAAATCTTAATCCGACCGTTGGATTTCTCTAAAATTTGGGTCACAAGTAAAACCTTTTATAAGCTTCGTGTGGGCTTTAGAATCACATTGATCGGATATCGGACGGAGAAACGACGCACTTCGGAATTTGGTCTGGAGGTGGTGTCATGACAGCATTAAATTGCTGTCATGACAGCTACAGTATTGATGTTGTAACCTGCATAAAATTCAATCCGTCCGTTGGATCTTTTAAAAATTTAGTATGCTAATAGTATTCTTTAAAAGTGACATGTGGGCTTTGGAATCACTCCGATCGGAGATCAGATGATGAAATGGTGCACTCCGGAAGTTGGTCCGGAAGTGCTGTCATGACAGCTTTTTAGCTGTCATGACAGCAAAAATAATCAAATTTTTAACATGTCTAATTTTAAATCCGACCGTTGGATCTTTTTGAAATTTGGTATACTTATAGTATCCTTTGAATGTGATGTGTGAGCTTTAAAATTACTTCGATCGGAGGTCGAATGACGAAACGGTGATTTCTGGAAGTTGGCCCAGGAGGGCTGTCATGACAGCAATTTAATGCTGTCATGACAGCATCTTTTTATTTCACTTTCGTCTAGCTTGCTTCCGCGTGCTATAGGTAAAACCTATAAATTTTTTTTAAAAGGCTTTAAATATTTACTTTGCAATTGTGTATTTACTTAGTGATTTAAATGATTTGTTTCCTAAGTTGGTTTTAGGATTAATTCCTTAACCACACTTAGTTTATTTGAATTGTGTGATTTTTGGATAAAACTTGGGGCAAGTGTTACATCAACCATCTATACCAATAGCCATAGTCCATCATTTAAGCTCATACTATGTAATAATCACACAAGCTCATAAATATAAACATAAACATATACTTATAATTTAGGAAAAACATAACTTTGGATTCCTACACTTTGTTCGATTTTTATTATAGGTCCTTAACTTTTTTTGGTGTTCTGGGTTCCTACACTTTTTTATATGTTTTAGGTCCCTCAATGAGCATGTTATAGGGACGTAGAATACTGAAAAACAAAAGTGTAAGAACTTATAATAGCAGTAAAAAAAGTGCAGGAACCTATAGCAAAACTTAAGCAAAATGCAAGTACCTAAAGTTATGTTTTTCCTAGAATTTAACTCCTAATTATCTCAACTCTTAGTTCACTACCCCAAGAGTACAATTTGGATTCCAAGTGAGATCTCAAACATCTACAGGCTCTAAGAGTAGTCAATCTACAATTAGAGTCATTAAACATCATTAATAACCAATCTTCATTAATTATTCCTTGATCACATTTAAGGCCTAAAGCCCCCATTTGTGATATTAACTATAAACAACATCATTGTTAACTTTTATTAACTTATCTAACCTCCAATTTGCTTAACTAACACTTTAAACTATTTCATTTGCTTAACATAAGTTACTTAGAATTAAGATTAACTCTAAACTCATCATTAGCAATATTAAACCCTCTTATTAGCTTAAACTAATGATTAGAAACATAAATAACTATCCCTATACTTTATTAAAGTTAAAGGAATGGGTGAACCTTAACCATAAACTCAAACTTTCACTACCACATCCAAAAACACCTATGAAAACACATAGAAGGGCTGAAGATGAAGATGATGAAGCTTACCTAAGGGCTTACTAGCTCCAAATAAGCCTTCCTTGATTGAAAAATACAAGCCCTAACAACAACCAAATGCCACACTCCCTTTCTTTCTCATTTTCTCTTTTGTTTTTGAAGTAACATGCATCTTTGGAGATTTAATTGGGCCCAAAGTGGCCAAATATCAATTAGGATTAGGAAAAAGCCCCATATAGGGTCTTTCAAACCTATGGCCATCCAAACACTCTAACTACCTCCTAATAACTTAATTAATTAATTAAATGCCTTAACTATTTAAATTAATCCCTATATTAAATTTTGGAATGTTACAACTCTCCACTCTTATAGGAACTTTATCTCTAAAATTATACAAACTATAGGCCAACAAACTACAAACAAATAGATAAAACAAATAAAACAACCAACAATCAATCAATTAGGCAAAACAATTCATTGATCAATCACTCAATTGTACCTAAGCAAATAAGGGTTGGTACTGCTATCGCATCTTCTCCTTGGTCTCTTAAGTGGCATCTTCGGGGTTCATGCCCTTCCATACCACTTTCACTAACCAAATTGTCTTGTTCCTAGCTTCTTATGCTTTGTATGCACAATCTACTCTAACTCTATTTGGTAGATAAGGTTCTCATACATCTCCACATCCTTTAGCTCAATGATGTGCAATAGGTAGGGATGATACTTCTTCAACTGAGAGACATGGAACACATCATGAACTCCTGATGGATGAGGTAGTAGAGCAATCTTGTAAGCAACAAGTTTATACTTCTCTAAGATCTCAAATGGACCTATAACTCTTAGAGTCAACTTATTTTCCTAAATAGACCTTCTAATAGCGGTTACTGAAGTCACTCTATGAAAGACATGGTCTCTAACCACATATTCTAAAGGCTTCTACCTCTTATCTACATAACTCTTCTACCTACTTTGAGTGGTTAACGGCTTCTTCTTAATCAATTTAATCTTCTCATAGGTTTAATCAATCAAGTCTAGCCTTAATAAGCTTTTGTCACTCAATTCTGTCCAATAAAATGTAGATCGACACTTTCGTTCATATAGACCCTTGTACGATGCCATTTGTATACTCGAGTTGTAGTTGTATTTATAGGCAAACTCATGAAAAGATTTCTATCATGAAATCTTTAAGTGCTAGTAAAGATGCAAAAGGATTTAAAGGAGAGATTGAATGGCGGTGAGTAGGGTTTAGAAGAGATGAAGTGGTGGTTCGGGAGAAGAGAGATGTAGCTCTCTATTTTCCACTTCCTATTTGAGATTTAACAGGATAAGTTAAACAAGAAAAAGGAATTGAAGGAAAGATTGAATGGTGATGAATCTAGGGTCTGAAAGAAAAGAAGCAGCAATTTAATAGAAGAGAGACTAAGCTCTCTAAGGTCTTGAAAATTCATAACATCATGGACGAATTTTGATCTTTGATGAGGCAATGATGGAAGTGCTGTCTAGAGTGTCAAAATTTCTTAATTTCATGAAGAGGTGAAGTGGTGGGGCTAGGTGAAGAGAGATGCAGCTCTCCAAGAAATGATCTTCAACTACCCATTTTAATTAAATACAATTAACTAACTTATTGGTGATGTGATTGGAGTCTTATAATATTGAATAGAGGGAGTAATTGATTAATTATTTGCATTCTATAAAATGCCTAATATATTAAAACATAAGACTTCATAAAAATGCTATATATATATATATATATATATTTGAAAATGGGGCAACTCATCCTTTTTTGAACTAGCCGTTGTTCTTTAAGAGTTTATACAATTACAAATTTATTATTTTCATACGTTTTGAATTTTGCATGGAAGACACACAAAATATCATGGGCGACCATCTCAACTGTATGTTGTGATCTTAAATTCTGACATTAAGAGCCTGTTTAGTTTTTTTTTTCTCATTTTTTATTTTTAAAAATTATTTTGTGATATAGTTTCTAGAATTTTTTTTAACAATAAAATAACATAATTTTGTTTTTGGTTATATTAGTTTAAAAATAGGTTTAGAATTATAAATAGACTAACAGTGATAATTAAGGTAGTAAATAGTGGTGAATTGTGATAGAAATTGATCAAAATAAATGTAATTTTTAATAATCAAATATATTATATTTTGAAAATAATAAAAAAAATGAAAATAACTTGAGGTTGTGATGGAGGACGCGGAAGCAGAATTGTGTTAGTTTAGGGACAGAACCCTGAAACACAACAAAAACACAAGAACAACAAGAAAGGGATGAAATTTATGATGAAAATAAAGAAAGGGATGAAATAAATAATGGGATAATGATCAAGAATAAGATCCTTTAGAGCACTTGCCTCTAGGAACCTGAACCTTCAAAGCCACAAAAGTTGATCACGCTATTGATCACATCTGTTTCTGACACGAGATGCCACCACAAAGCACTAAGGCTCACAAGAGTTATAAACTCTAAAATGAATAATTTCATTCAACTTCTCTTCTTTTTAAAAGAGGGAGCATGCCTAATACATATAGGCTCATAAAGAAGACTATTTTCTAAAATTAAAACCCTAATTGCCTAATACTAAAAGGATAAAGAAAATAATATAAAATAAAGAAGAAAATATTTAGCCACATAATTTAGGAGATGTAATCCTAATATTATGAGATTACAAAACTTAGAAATTAAAAATAATATCATTAATCCGAATCTTTGACTAGACTCAAAATAGAAAATTATGACTAGTCTTGCTCCTTAAGAAAGGAATTCAAGTCAAAGGATCACTAAAATAGAAAATAATTAAGGAGACAATCAATGGATCATAAAGGATTCAAAATCATGCTATCCTTGACTTCTTCACTAGGGTTTCATGCTTCCTTGCATTGGGCTAGGGTTTGCACCTCTTGGGCTTGACTCTTTATATATTTGGATCTTAAATACATTATACACACCTAGATACTCTCCTTTAGGCTTGAAAGAAGTGCCCCAATGCTTTCCAAGCTCTTGGACTTCTTGCACAAGACTGGATAAGGCTTGCTTCATGGCTTTAGTTCTAGCTCTTATCATTGGATCTCTAATATGTTATAAAGGGTCTTTAGGTACATTGGATTGAAAATGTTGGGCTCCTTGCTCCTTGCCTTAGGCTCCTTTCATGCCACCATACTCATGATTACCATCTTTAAGCTTCATTGCCATTAATATCATGCCATCCATGCCATAGGATCCTTCATTTCCTCCCAGCTGGAAAGGATTCATCTTCAAATCTACAAAATCATATAAAGATAGATTAGAAACATTGAATGTGGCACTAACATTGCCATAAGAGCTAGGCAAATTAATCTTGTAAGCATTATCATTAATTTTTTTTTAAACTTGAAGAGGTCCATCTCCTCGGGCTTGATGTTTAGATTTCCTTTGATTAGGAAATCTCTCTTTCCTTAAATGTAACTAAAGCCAATCTCTGGACTTAAAGATCACACGTCTCTTGCCTTTATTACCTTGCTTGGCATATTGTTCATTCTTTCATTCTATGTTTTCTTTAACCATAGCATGTAAATCCTGCACAAACTTAGCTTTTCTCTTGCCATCAGTGTTAGCACGCTCAGAAAAAGGCAAAGGTAAAATATCAATAGGAGATAATGGATTGAAACTATAAACAATTTCAAATGGAGAATAAGAAGTAGAAGAACAAACAGCCTTATTGTAAGCAAATTTAATATGAGGGAAATAATTCACCTAATTCTTCAAATTCTTCTGAATTATCGCTCTTAGCAGTGTAGTCATAGTTCTGTTGACTACCTTAGTTTGACCATCAGTTTGTGGATGGGTAGTAGTGGAAAAAAGTAACTCAGTCCCTACTTTACACTATTAGGTGTGCTAGAAGTGACTAAGAAACTTCACACCTTGTTACTAACAATAGTCTTAGGTAAACCATGCAAATAAACAATCTCCTTAAAGAATAAGTCAGTAATGTTAACAGCATCATTAGTCTTAGCACAAATAATAAAGTATGCCATCTTAGAGAATCTATCAATAATAACAAATATGAAATCTTTTCCTGCAACAGATTTAGGCAATCCAATTACAAAATCCATAGAGATATGTTCCCAAGGGTGTGAGGGGATGGGTAAAGGAGAGTAAAGTCCATGAGGTTGAACCTTAGATTTTGCCTATCTACATTTAATGCATTTATCACAAACAGATATGACATCTTTCTATATGTGAGGCCAAAAGAAATGATCAGACAAAATAACCAAAGTTTTCTCTACACCAAAGTGTCCCATTAAACCACCATCATATGCTTCCTTAGTAAGCAACTCATGCATAGAACAAATAGGAATGCATAATTTGTTTTTCTTAAAAAGAAATCCTTCAAATCTAAAGAAATCACTAGATCCATGATTTTCATAAGATTTCTAAATATTTTTAAAATTAGAATCAGATTTATAAAGATCTTTTAGAATTTCAAAGCCAAGTAATTAAGCATACAAATAGGAAAGTAATGTATACCTCCGAAATAAGGCATCGACAATGAAACTTTCTTTGCCTTGCTTATGCTTAATTACATAAGAAAAAGTCTCAATAAACTCCATCTAGCGAGAATGTCTGTTGTTTAACTTACCTTTAAACTTGAGAAACTTTAAACTTTCAAATGAATGATGAATTCCTTGTGCCACAAATAATGTTGCCAGGTTTCTAAGGTCCTCTTTAGAGCATAGAGCTCTTTGTCATAGGTGGAATAATTCAAAGCTGCACCATGTAGCTTTTCACTGAAGTAAGCTATGGGCTTGGAATCCTGCATTAAAATAGCACCTATACCAATACCAGAAGCATCATATTGAATTTCAAATGCTTTAAAGAAATTAAGCAAAACAAGTAAAGAGGCATTAGTCAATTTGTTCTTTAAGGTTTGGAAAGCCCTTTCTGTAATGCCTACCTTGATATTACCAAAACAATACTCACATCATTATGATAACTAGAATTAAATAAAATCCCCTACCAAAGCTACCACAACTTAAGGGTTTGAAGATAATTAGTTTAAAATATTAGGATCTCAAGAAAAACCCTTTAAAATATTGTTTGAGCTCAAACTATGATTAAAAATTAATTTAGAACAAATACGGAAGTATGGGAAACAAACCACATCAAAATTAGGCTGAAAATGCCATTCTTCTATAAATTCTACTCCGTCCGCCATGGTGCAAGCTGCGCCTGCTGCGAGATGGCATAAAGGGATAAGTTGAGGCACAACAACCACACGCTGTAATATGCACCTATTGTCATGATAGCAGATTGTTGTCATGACATCCCTTCGAACTTCCGAAGCGCATCGTTTCACCATCCGACGTCTAATTTAGGCAATTCAAGTGTCCACATGAAGCTCTTTGAGCCCTTTAGCTAATGGAACTATTTTCACACTCAAAAAATTATCCATTTAAAATATGGATACCCAAATCCAAATTGGTTTGTTTTTTATCTTAAAACACACACAATAGTGTCCAACTCACAATACCAAATGCCATTAATCCTTGAGATACCTTGACCATCTCAAAATGGACCACACACAACATGAAAATTCATTCACATCACCTAATTAAGCAATCACACTCAAAATGACCACCAAAACCCCATTTGACAATAACACAACAGAGCAGATAAAATTCAACGTACAATTAAATTGGTCATTTTGGCACACAAAACACTTGAAATATATATCACATGTAAGTGTAACTTGGCCAAGCACACACACCCTTAATCCACAACATCAATCTTGGACCAAGATACGCACACTTATCACAACTTCATACAAGTGATGTCCAAAATAATGTCATGTTCCTAAGTTGATAATATATAGTGGCAATATTCGTTACAAAACCAAAAAAGAGAAGGGGAAGAGCCATCTACAATGCTCTTCACTCCTCAATTGCCCCTTCCTTTTCTTGCCCATACCAGAGCCCTCACCTGCAAAATATAACCACGAGGTGAGATAAATATCTCAGTAATAGAATAATTCACTACTAATAATTATCATGCACAAATATAAGAGAGTAAAACTATGAAACTTTTAAAATATACATTTAGCATATCACCACATATTCTTTTCATCAGTATAAATCTTTTACCACTAATATGATCATTCTACCATCTAGTCTTCCATATCACCCCGACCGAAACCATAGGCTTTGGACCAAGTGCACATTTGCAATGATCCGAGCTCACCTTCAATGGTAGGATCACCTGGCCAAAGGTGTCCTATCCTACTTTTAGACTATGATTTCCCCCTATCACACATGAATTGGGGTGCTGTTACTCCAACACCGCATCATTGATGTTAAAGAGCGTTACTCTCCAATGCTGTATCCTGCATGAATACTAAAAAGAAAATCTCCAACACTGTGCCTTACTAGACACTAAGGAGATACATGTTATATAGACTTTCACTACTCCTTCCTACAGGTGAACTCCCACCCCTTAACATGATCATGCTTGCACTTAACATATATATCACATAAACATTTTAATTTTCTCAACTCATTTATATATAACTTTCATCATACTCATCATTTGCAAAAATAGATTTTCATGTACAAAACCACATTTTGCAATATACAAGATTATCAAATCTCAAGCTCAAATCCACATATCTACTCTCAAATAATTAAGCAATATAATCAGTGTAAATTATTCCGTTACCTCGACCCTTTATCACACAAAAGGTTTATAGTGGCTCAACGTTAGCTCCACTGTTTTATACACACAATATAGCTCAAGCAATGCTCAACCTACACAACCAAGTGACAATCATCAATTATCACTCCGGATAACTCTAAATTTTCTAGGTTCTAAATGTCTAAAATACTCAAATTCCTTTTCTAACAACATCAACCATTCCCAAACACTTTAACCATCCTATTAAACATCCCAACACACCAAAGTTGCTAACCAATGTCCCACATTATCTCAAAATCCTTAAATTATACTTAGGGTTCTTCGAAACCCTTACCAAAAATTCTCAATTACTACAAAACTCATAAACTTAGAGTTGGAAGCTTAATTTAACTCTCCAAGACCTTAAATAAACTAATATGTTTGATTTAAACCTAAGAAAACAGAAATCAAAGCCCCCATTGCCCTACCAATCCAAATTTTTGCATAAAAAAGGGAGAAAAGGGAATGTGCAACTTACCTAATGGTGATTCAAGCTCCAAATGCCTCAAAAGTAGCCTAGGGATCGTGCCCTAGTAGACCACAAGTTCTCCTCCATCACTCTCTCGTTATCTCTCTTTCTTCCTTCTATTTTTGATCGGTTTTTTTGCATATGATAAGTGCAAATTTTGCACATGTGCCATGGCGTATTGATACGCCCACCTCGGTGCATGGCACAAAAAGTTTCATAAAATTTTAAACTCCCTTCTGGCCATGGCCCACTTGAATATCAACCTAGTTCTCTTCTAAAGCTGTCCAAGGATCCAAAAACCATATTAGTCTCTCATAACCGTCGCTAAATTAACAATTTATCTAAATGGACCATATTACCCCTTCAAAAACACTAATAATTAATAATGGGAAACTTATGATGTTACACTTTCTTATGCCTCACCCTATATAAAAGTCACATTCACCTTAACAAGTTCATCAAGAGGGGTAGCAATGCTATAGAAATCTCTAACAAATCTCCTATAAAAGCTTGCTAAGCCATGGAAGCTTCTCACTTCACTTGCATTCTTAGGGGTTGGCCATTCATGAATAGCCTTAACTTTCTCCTCATCCACACGGATTCCCTGTGATCCAACAATAAATCCTAAAAAAATAACAAAGTCCATGCAAAAGAAACACTTTTGAAGATTAGCATATAGCTTATATTTCCTTAAGGTGTCAAACACAATTTTAAGATGATTCACATGATTAGTTAAAGATTTACTATAAATCAGAATATCATTAAAGTAAATCACAAGAAACTTACCTATAAACTTTCTAAAAACATGATTCATTAATGCCATAAAAGTACTAAGAGCATTTGTCAAACCAAGATATATAACCAACCATTCATATAATCCAAACTTAGTTTTAAAGGTAGTTTTTCATTCATCACCCTCTTTCATGTGAATTTGATGATAACCATTTCTAAGATCAATTTTAGAAAAGATAGAAACACAATACAACTCATCAAGCATATCATCAAGTCTAGGAATAGGGTAACAAAAATTTACATTAATTTTGTTGATTGCTCTACAATCAACACACATCCTTCAAGATTCATCTTTTTTGGGCACCAAGATAACAAGGACAGCATAAGAGCTAAGGCTCTTACACACAAAGCCTTTCATCATTAATTCCTCTACTTGGCGCTGGATCTCCTTAGTCTCTTCAGAGTTAGCCCAACAAGCAAGCTTGTTTGGAATAGCAGCTCCGAGTAAGAAATCTATCCTATGCTCAATTCCTCTTAAGGGAGGAAGTCCATTAGGAACCTCGTCAGGGAATAGATCTCCATAATCCTGCAAGAAAGAGACAACACAAGAAGACAAAGTAGGGTAAAGAGTGTGAGTAGAAAAATAAATATTTTTTGAAAATTACAATAAGAGCTCGCTCACTTATCAAAGGCTCTTGAATCTCACTTTTCCTACATAATAATATTTTCTTTTCACTATTTTCTTTCACTCCCACCATTTTATTTTTCTCTTTTCTCACCTTCTCACCACTCTTTTTTCTCTCTTTTGATTCACTCTTAAGGAAAGTAATGCTCTCTTTCTTTTCTCTCTCACTCATGCCGCAATCAAGGAGATCTCTCCTTTACTTGTAATCTTAAGCAATCTTCAGTTAATCTTCATAGGCTTGGATAGGTCTAAGAGAATTTAATATAACAGTCTTTGCCTTTAAAAGGAACCTTGTAACAATTTTTAAAACCATCATGGATAGCCTTACTATCAAACTACCAAGTTCTACCTAATAATAAGTGTCCAACAAGTATAGGGGCTACATCACAAGTACAAACCCTAACAGAGAAAGTAATCAACACTTGCTTAGAAACTCTAATTTCAACACAATCATTCAACTATTGCAATCTGCAGGGCTTAAGGTGTGGAATTAAAGGTAAAGATAATTTATCTGTAAGCAAAGTGCTATCTATGTTAGTGTAACTACCACCATTAGTTACCATGCTACACACTTTGTCTGTAATGAAGCATCTAGCATAAAAAATATGCTCATGTTGCTCATATTCATCGTTCTCCTTTGGTTGAATATTGAGAGCTCTTCTTGCCACCAAGATAGAGTCAACAACACCATTACATTCAAGCTCATCATTTGATTCATGGGAGGTAGAATCATCATCAACATTATCAGCATCATCTTTATCACTTTCATGCACATTATCATAGCCACCATCATTTCTCAAAATCATAGCTATTTTATTGCTACAATCTCTCACCATGTAGCCCACGCCTTAGCACTTGAAACACTTAATAGGAGAAGTATTAGATGAATAAGAAGAAGATATAAGGTTAGGAGTTTTACCCTCATACTTGGTCTTCATTTCTTCCTTGGCCTTAGATGTATCTTTGGCCTTGGAATCCTTCCATTTGGAAGTTGCCTTAGAGTCTTTCCAAAAGGACTTGGAACGTTTGTTCTTATTTCTTTACTCCAACTTTATAGCTTTGTGTATGATGTTTTCCTTGTCCACAAAAGTGTACAAGTCAAGCTTATCTCTCAACTTTGGCCTCAAGCCATCCATAATTCTTGACATTGCTTCACGTTTATTCTCTTGAATGTTTGCACGAAACTTCAAAATATTCAAATCATGCACATACTTCTCCAGTCATAGATCCTTGAGAAAACATCCTCAATTTTTTATTTAGCTCCGTGTATAATAGCTAGGGACATAAGCCTTTCTCAGGTATCTTTTAAGCTTCTCCCATGTTTTAATGGGCTTTTTCCTAAGTTGGCTTCTTTTGTATTGTAAATCTTGCCACCAATAAACAACATAGTCAGTAAAATTCAAAAAAGCAGTTTTTACCTTCCTTGACTCAAACAAGTCAAGAGTCATGAAGATTTGGTCCATCTTTATTTTCCAATCAATGCATTTTTTCGGATTGTTGCTATCCTTGAATAAAGGATACTTTACTTTCTGGTCTGGTAAGTCAACATCACGCTTTGAGGATTTTTTTTCCTTAGGAGAAGGCGGCTCTTCATACTCCTCATCATCGCTAAGGGTCTCACGCTTCTTCCCTTTAGAAGAGGAAGTCTCCAGCTCATCTTTATCCTCCTTATGGAACCTATGATCAAGTTCCAAGCGAAACTGCTGCAACTGTGTTTTAATAAGTTCTAAAACAGAGATCATATCAAAACTAGGGGATTCATCCTTATTACTCATGTTCACAGAAGCACTAGAAATTATATAAGATAAAAAATGAATCCTCACACACACAAACTCACGTGTTTACTCTTGAGAGAAATAAAGTCACTCGTGTTTCACTAAAAATAATGGCTTTTTTTATGATGAAAAACATACTTGCTTTTTACCACTTACTAAGCTTATGGATAGAATCTAATGGTGAAACCAAACACAAATCAAGAAATTAAGAAATAATCAAGTGAATATCTTCTAAATTAAGAAAATTAGAAAACAAGCATGAGATGAAAAGAGGATTTTTTTTTTTACAAATTTTTGAAATTTTGAAACAAATAGAAAAGAAAAATTTTGAAATAAAATCAAGCTTGCAAAAGAGAAAACCACACGTGACAAGCAAAAATAGGAAAGAAAGAAATGAAAGTCAAAAAGTAAAATACTCAAAGACAAAAATAGAAAGCCAAATAAAATAGGAGAGTAGCACAAATAGCAACATAAGAGAGTAAAGAATTTAAAAAGTATTACCAAAAATTAAAAATAAGAAACTGACCAAAGTAGAAGACTTTCTTACCACCCAAGTTGGCTTTTCTCTTTAGGCAACCTCTTAGTGACTTAAAGTTTAAGAATAGCCTTTTCCTACAATCACAACTTACAGCAATATATATATATATATATATTGTAATTTTTTTAAATTTTTGGATTTTTTTTCCTTTTTTTTAACACATTAACACTTTTTTTGTCTTTTTTTCATGAATTTCTAGGTATTTTTTTCTTTTTTCACTAAGCTAATAAAATGAAAACTCACATAAGATAAAAAAGTTACAAAGGTGAAGAAGAGGAAAGCCAAAATATAGAAGTAGATGGGATAGATAAGAGATGATCACAAAAAGAAATAATTACTCAAGATAAAGATGAAGATGAAAGTAACGAAACTGAAGAAGAAAAAGAAAGGACAAGAATTCAAACCACAACTAGCAAACTAGCAACCAAAGCTCTGATACCAATCTGATAGAGGATGCAGAAGTAAAATCGTGCTAGTTCAGGGACAAAACCCTGAAACACAACAAAAACATAAGAACAAAAAGAAAAGGGATGAAATTTATTATGAAAATAAATAAAGGAATGAAATAAATAATGAGATAATGATCAAGGATAAGATCGTCTAGAGCATCTGCCTCTAGAAACCTCAACCTTCGAAGACACCACAAGAGTTAATCACGCTTTTGATCACGTTTGTTTCTCACACGAGATGCCACCACAAATCACTAAGGCTCACAAGAGTTATAAACTCTAAAATGAATAATTTCATTCAACTTCTCTTCTTTTTACAAGAGGGAGCATACCTAATATATATAAGCTCATAGAAAAGACTATTTCCTAAAATTAAAACCCTAATTTCCTACACTAAAAGGAGAAAAAATAATATAAAATAAAGGATAAAAAATTCAGCCACATAATTTAGGATATGTGATCCTAAAATTATGGGATCACAAAACTTAGAAATTAAAAATAATATAATTAATCATAATCTTTGACTAGACTCAAAATAGGAAACTATGACTAGTCTTGCTCCTTAAAAAAGGGAGCCAAGTCAAAGAATCACTAAAATAGGAAACAATTACGGAGACAATTAAGGGATCATAAAGGATTTAAAATCACACCATCCTTGACTTCTTTAGTAGGGTTTCATGCCTCCTTGCTTGCAAGATACTCCACTTATAGTTTTCCTTGCATTGGTTAGGGTTTTTACCTCTTGAACTTGACTCTTCATGAATTTAGATCTTAAATACATTATACATGCCTAGATGCTCTCCTTTGGGCTTGAAAGGAGTGCCCTAATACTCTCCAAGCTCTTGGACTTCTTGCACAAGACTGGACAAGGCTTGCTTCATGGCTTTAGTTCGGGCTCTTATCATTGGATCTCCAATATATTGTAAAGGGTTTTTAGGCACATTAAATTGGAAGTGTTGGGCTCCTTGCTCCTTGCCTTAGGCTCCTTTTATGCCACCATATTCATAATTACCATCCTCAAACTTCATTGCCATTAATGTCATGTTATCCACGCCATGGGGTCCATTAGGTTGTTTTTAGTTTTTGGTTTTTAAAAACAAAAAATGAAAATAGTTTTGGAAACAAGTAAATTGAAAACACTTTTACAAACAAGTTTTTGAATTTTTATATTTAAAAAAAAAAGAAAAAGCAGTTTTTAAAAATTGAAAACAAACAGGCTCTAAGATCGCTGCAATCTCTTTAGCATGATTCACATATATAATATTCTATTGACGAAATAGAAGCTCAACTGCATATAATAGGACACCTGGTCAAAAAAAATTGCAAATCAGATAGTTGAATTACTTGTTTCTTTTCAAACTTCTGTTGAGCGTCCCGCTTCGGAAAATAAATATGAACATCTCAAGGATTCTACAGTCTACACGTTGCCGGGAAAAAGAGTGATAAAAAAGCACGCTGGCTTTTAATTTTCTCAATCAATTCATCTAGCTAAAAAAAAATTATTAGCCACCAACTAACATTGATTCTAGTAAAAGGAAATATGACCGTTTGAGTATGAGGTCATGAGTTCAAATTTTTATGAATGTAAAAAATATTTTTTAAAAAAGTTATTTTTAATTGACCAAGTCAAATAGCCATATAAAAAAAAATACTCCTTCCATTTAAAAATATAAAATATTTTTTAAGGTGTTAAATGTTTAAAAATATAAGACATTTTTTCTTTCAAGTTATAATCATTGTTTTTTTTTAAGTATCTCTATTGAATAAATCATTTATAATTTATTTTAAGGTGAAACATCTATTAAATAAGGGTAAATATGTAAAGATATGGTTAGTTTGAAGATAAGTAATTATTTTATTGAGATGAAATTCTGTTAAAAATGTCTTATATTTTTTAAGAGAGAGAGTATTTGTTTTGCATTTTGGAATTTACAGCTTAGAGAGATTAGAATATAGATCTTACGTTCATGATAATATTTTTTTTCCTTAATTTTTATATTTTGAGAGGTGATACCAGTATAATACAATAATTCACTTGGGGTTATAATTGGAAAGGTGATTTGTGCGCCCAACAAAATTTTTTTTTTATTAACTTTTGGCCAACAGTATTTTTTTAATAATACTTGAACCCCTCAAATAGGCTAGACCAGTATAAGGTCGTTGAGGAGCAGTTGGGTACAAACTGAACCATGAATTCTGGGGTGATCAATACTTAATTAATAAATAATTAATCATCATATTAGGCTTTTTATAAATCACTTTGACTTCCTATTATTTTATAATAAAGCTAAATAATGCCGACAAGTGTAATTAATCTTTCTCGAGCAAAATATTAACATAACGTTAAAGTTGTTCGTTAAAGAGTAATCAACCTTTTAAATTTATATATCCAAAGTGTAGTTTAAAGGGTTAAAGAAAACTTACGTAGCATTAGAATATCATAATTAATGATTGTCACCTTAAGTTTTCTTACATAATTGATGGGTTAATACGTATCATTACTCAATAATTCCTAGTATTTTAATTATATAAATCCCTCGATCTCGCATTGGATTTTACGTGTAACGTAGCTATATTAATTATCATTGATGGATACATGGAGCTTTCATTTAGGGAATAATTACATTTAAGAGACCACAGTTGACGGAATTTACAATGAAGGATTAAGTTATAACGGAGGATAGTATATAGCTTTTGTAGTAGTAGTAGTAGTTCCCACAGATATCTTTTTATTAAAAAAAATTAAATCCTTTTCAAAATATTATTGAGCATTAAATGTGTGAAAAACTTCTTTTAGTAAGGATTTGAATCGGGTTCACAATATTTTAAGAACTAGCTCTTTTCATTAAATCTAACTCTATTAGTTATTTTTCTTTCTTTCTTTTTGTCTATTTCATTTATTTTTTTTTTCAATCTTGATAGTTTGTTTGGATAAAAAAATTGTTAGAAAGTTAGTCTCAAATCAAAAGGACATTTTAATTCGTTAGGAAATCAAGTGTAAATTGACTTAACCTGATAAAAAAAAAGTATCATGTTAGACAGAATTAGGTTGGAGATGAAATATTTAAGTGGAAAAAAACTTATAAATTGAATTTCTTAAAGTTTTCGGTTAACTTGTGATGTCATACTCACTTATATGTATCATCTTTAAAACCATTAGTCAGCCCAACTATATTTTTCTTTTACTCTTTCTTTTCTATTTTCCCCCTGAAACCCCTCCTAATTACTATCTAACAGGTGTACTTCAAATTGAAATCTTGGAAATCAAACTTCCAAGTTCCAATTTACTAAGAGCTTTCACAACTCACACTAACTTAGTCAGTGGAATAATAAAGTTTTCTAATTCATAAGAATAACTTGATTTTTATGATGCTTCATTTATTATATATAAATTTGGTCATCAACCATCTAATATAATTTTCCGTCTCTTTTCTGTAGGGGGAAGATCAAATTCATGTTAATACTATGGTTAATGGTGAAAATTTTTCTGTTTGTATTTTCTAATTAAACTGTATCCATATCTTGTGTCCAATACACACACTGCAAACTGCATGCATGTACAGTGCAAGAACAATATTATTTGGTTTGGACCCACAAAGCTTTGGATAAGTTTGAAGCCTTTTTTTTTATAATTATTTCAATTTCTCTTTTCCCCCCTTTTTTCAATTAATTTACCCTGTCTGTAATTGATACTAAATAAGAGTTTGTTATGATTATGGATATGTACACATGTTGTCCGGCCACCTTTTTCCCCCCTTCATTAACCTCTATTTCAGAAACTACTCTCATATATGAACACATTTTTCAAGCCAAATATCGTTGAATATATATATATATATATATATATATATTAAAAGTGCCTATTTTTCATCTGCACCCTCGAGAAGAGAAATGCACTAGCTGTCTGAATTTTATTTTATTTTCGTAACTTCGTTACTCTTTGTTTGAAAAGGAGGAATACATTGTGATTTTTCTAAAAATAAAAATAAAAATATACAATATATAATTTAGATGATTGACATCTGAAAAATATATATATATATATATATATATCTATAATGTATTTAAGTTGTTAACATGATCATTGAATCAATTAAAATACTGGTTTAAAAGTTAATAATCAAAATTAGAATCAAATTATGATCCGATGATCATAAATAAAATATTTTATTAAATATATTAAAATATTAATTTAATGATTTAATTACCCGTTGAACTAGGCAGGTTGAACTAGATTTTCATATTTTGCATTTCAGTGGGAATATTTGGGGAAAAAAAATTCTTTTGTATGTGTGGTAAGGAAGAAATAAAAATCCGGCGCAAATCTTGGGCCAGTCCTTTGTTGCATGTGAAGCCTATATTCCCTTGTCGTGCACCTTTGAGTTTTTTTTTTTTTTTTTCCGGTTAAAGATTTTTACTTTATTTTTTCCCCAATTTGATTTTCGTAATAATACTAATAATAATAACGACAACAACGATCATAATTACTTTCAACTTGCTGGTCCTTTGCCTCTGCCTATAGAAAGCGAACAGGGTGTCCTGATTTGTGAATATAAATATGAACTCTTTGTCTGCCCTTTATGCCATGTTTTTGGAGTAATTAAGAGAGAGATAGCAGAGGTTATGGCTTTCAAGAGAGACAACGTAGTTGTGTCAAATATGGAGCTTGAGAGACTTCTTAGCATGAAAGGAGGCAAAGGTGAGGGAAGCTACGCCAATAATTCACAAGCTCAGGTGAACTCTCTCTCTCTCTCTCTCTATATATATATATATATATATATCTACATATATATATATATATAACTTCACGAGAAATTAGTCTGTGTGTGTTTGTTGGGATCTTACTTTAGGCCGATCTTTCATTTTGTTAGCCCTTCGTAAACAGATAAATTCATCTCTTTCTTCAATGACTTGAAGAGATCCATGAGGAGAGGGTGAGGAGAAGAGAAACCAATCGTTGGCTTTTGGGAGGTCAAGTATGAGTCGGACCACCCAATAATTTCAAGAGGATACATATAAGTGAGACTGATACCATATCTTAATGCAAAATATTAAGATATTATGTTTGTGAGTCTTTGCCACTTATATATATCTTCTCCAACTCAACTCTATTTGATGTAAGATATTTTTTTTTTATATTATAAGTCAAGTCAACTTACACCTAATATTCAAAGTTATTTTGGTGTTTCAAACAAAAATTATTTTCAGAATAATTTTAATGGTTCACAGATCTTCCACAAAAATCATTAAAACGATATATCAAAGAACGAATTCTAATTACATTGATATTATGTGCTTAATTAATATATCATCTGTCACTTATTCTTTAATTAACAAAAATGCTTTTTCTTTTTATAGATAATATGCAAAGTATGTTGGAAATCATGATTCTCTTTATCCATGCAGGCTATTCATGCTCGTTCCATGCTTCATCTTCTAAAAGAAACCCTAGACAGAGTTCAATTGAATAATCCTGATGTTCCCTTTGTGGTTGTGGACTTGGGTTGTTCTTGTGGCAACAACACCATCTATGTGGTGGACGTCATCATCAACCACATCATCAAACGATATGACGCCTTAGGTCTCGATCCGCCGGAGTTTTCAGCTTTCTTCTCCGACCTTCCAAGCAATGACTTCAACACTCTCTTCCAGTTACTTCCTCCTATGCTCACCACCACCAATTATGGTGTTAGCATGGAGGAATGCCTGGCCGCCAATAACCATCGCTCCTACTTCGCTGCCGGAGTGGCCGGCTCCTTCTACCGAAGGCTTTTTCCAATGAGGTCCATCGATGTTTTTCACTCTGCCTTTTCCTTGCATTGGTTGTCTCAGGTTAGACCTTTAACTACCACTTGGTTCTTTTCTTTCATAGATCTTATGATACAACCTTCTAATATGTGATAAATAAATATGATATTGGCGTTATTAAAAAATAAATAAATATGATGTTGGGCTTTAAAGAAATATTTACCTGTTATAATTTTTTTGGTACTAATTTATCTGTTATATTCTAAAATTACATGACACAAATGATAATCAAGAAGCTGAAATGTCTACTTATTAATATTCATATGAATTTCTTTTTATTAATTACTCATGATATAGCCGTACGTAGGTACTTTAATTTGGCTCTAATTTTCTTTTTTGTTATATTTGTGTCAGTTTGATGAATTTAATTATGATCTTACCCTCGTAGGAAGAAAGAGATGAATATTTACATATAAAACTAACTTTCTTGACTTTCGTATGGCGTGTCTACTGTGATTCAGTCATGCTTTCCTGCTCATAGATGGATAGAGATGAACCTTTAAATATAAAACTAACTAACTTTCTTGACTTTTGTATGGCGTGTCTAGTGTGAACACTTAGACACTTTCTTCTTGTCAGGGATTTAAGATTATTGGTTTGCATTTAGTCTCTCTATACAAAAGTATAAAATATTAATAACCACTTCACCGTTCTAAAAAAATAAAAAAAAATTGAAGTAAAACTTTAATTTTTTAAATTTTTTTACATCTTTTCATACCCTCATTAAGCTTAAGATCTAATGAATCATTAGATAGGGATCAACTGTATTCCTTTGGTTTAATATACAGGTTCTTTTAATATGTTTTACTGAAACTAAAAAAAATTTTAAAATTTATTAACTGTGTTTAAAAATTTAATTAATATTTAATTTTATTCTTATTAAATATATATACTTTAATAATATATTTTTCTCTCTTCAATATTCAATGAATATTATAAAAAAATTTTATGATAAAAATTTAATAATGTAACTTATAAATAAAATAAAAATTTTTTATTTGACAACCCTATAAATAAAACCAAAAAAAGAGTGTAATAAGAAACTAAACAAATACACTAGTTAGTCAACTAAATTACATGAGCTAGTTAATTTAGGTCTTCTCTATATTCTTTGAGAGATACTCCTATTCAAGTGACTTTTGATAGGAAAACACACGCTGAGAATAGGTTAGAGAGAGGACTTAACCTATTTAATAATATTTACTAGGCCCGGCCACTACAGGATCTAGTAAGGTTAAGGCACTTGCTTTAGCCACTAACTAGACTTAATAGAGCACGTGCCAGGCCGATCACATAAAGGTACGTAATTGGACTTTAATATTTCACGGATCACCAATTAACATATTTTAAAAAATCAATAAAATAATTAATATATGTCCACACATAATTTTCAACATAAATATTTTATATAATTTCCTTAACAATAACAATAAAAATTTTAATACTTTATTTAGTGTTTGTTTGAATTTCAGTTGGATATAATAAATTATAAAAATAATTAATTAAGTGGTAGATTTTAATTATAATTGATTGTGTTATAATATAATCTATTTGAATACTGTTTTTTAAAAATTAATTTTAATAAAATTAAATATGTTTGGGTAATTTATTTAGAATTAATTTTATTTGTATAAATTACCATAAAAATATTAATTTTTAAAATTAAATTATTATTAAATTTATATCTAATATTATTAAATTTGTTTCTGAAATGAATTTTATTTTTTTAAAATTTTGTGTTTCTTTTATAATTTTTTTTGGATCTTTATTTATAATTTTTTTCAATACCTTTGATCAGCTTTTCCCCAAAATCTCGCAAATAAAGCCTTTAAAAAAATAATTTTAACATTAATAATCAATTAATGACAAAAGGTGATGTTTGGATATTTTTTTAGTTAATTGATTTTTTCAGCAAAAAAAATTGATTATTTGCCCAACCAAACAGGCACTTAAAAAAGAGTAATAATTAAAGTAGAGATAAAATTTAAAAAAATAATTATAAAAATTATATAATATTTTATATTCTTTCTATCAAATGGAGTTTCTTAAATTATCTTATATTGTGGTCTGGGGGAACAAAATTTATTCTTTCATGGTCAGATAAGTTTATTCAATCCACGGATTTTTAATTAACACTCTGCTAACTGGTGGATATATTTTTCTTTTCTTTCACTCATGAAAGCTTTTGGTTTGAAACTCCCCGCTTTCATGAAAACTTTTCGTAAGTGGAACTTAAAAGCAATTAATTCCCTCATTGTATCACTTTCTTGAAGTTTCACCCCGCAAAACACTCGATGGATGTAAATGAGGTCAAAGCAGTACCTTTTTCTCCGAGAAAAGAATAATTTAATATGCCACTTCCCGAGGATAATTTATTATGGTACATTGAATATATTCATCCCATAGATTAAAAAAAAAAAGTTAATGCAACGAAAATGTATGGTCCTTAGGTTTGAAAACACAAATATCATGTTTAAGCGACAAAGTGACGTAGTGTGACAGTGACTTTTGATGCATGCACAGTAAGAACATAATAATGTTTCAGTTTTTCTTCATTTTTTAATCTTTATGGGGCTCTCATGATTTCATTTCCAAGGACTTCTCCTATTTGTGTCCGCATCTGAGGGAGATAATGGTTTGCCAGCTATTCAAAGTTAATTTTTATTAACATGAGTTAGCTTGGATTATTTTTAAAAAAATTTAAAAAAATATTATTTTAAAAATAAATTTAAAATTTCAAACGTCTCTAACCTCATATATTTTGAAAGTCAATTTGCTTTTTGATCTAAAAACATAACATGCTTTATATTAAAGATCAAGAAATCTTTTTAGATGGTACCTTATAATAGGACCAGAAAAAGTCTGAGTGCGTGGATGAGATAAATGACAAATAATGAAATTGACGAAATAGGATGCATGACGTGGCAGGTACCAGAGAGTGTGTTGGACAAAAGAGGAAGTGGATACAACAAAGGAAGAGTATTCATACACGCAGCAAGTGAGAGCACAGCGAATGCGTACAGGAATCAGTTTCAGACAGATCTGGCGGCTTTCCTGAGAGCAAGATCCCAGGAGATGAAGAAAGGTGGATCCATGTTCTTGGTCTGCCTTGGTCGGACCTCCATGGACCCCACAGACCAAGGTGGGGCCGGCCTCCTCTTCGGGACCCACTTTCAGGACGCTTGGGATGATCTTGTCCAACAGGTCCGTATACATACTCCCAACTTGAAATCATCATCATAATGAGTTTTTTTTTTCTTCGTAATGATTTGTTAGCCAAGTCTGATACATGAGAGTCCCACAGCTATGAAGGAATATGATCAATTGCGTGCCCGGTAGGTAATGGGCGGTCTGAAATATTGACCAATTATTAGGTTTTGGATTGTTACGACACTTGAAATCATATTCACATCTTAAAAGTTAGACAACGAGCAAGCACTCTTCTTGCTTTCATCTGATGATTGTGGGAATATATATCTAGGACCCAACAATTAATATAATGTCTCCTAACAAAGCCAAAAGGGTATGGATTTCGGCTTCATTCCCTCTGATTTACTATATTCTATCATGTGTAATCTAATCAAGAAAATCTCGTCTGTTAAAAAAAATGATATATGACAATTATCATCACACCACGTCATTTGTTATTTTGTTATAGTCTTTCTACTTGTTACAAATGATGATGTCTGCAACAACAATTCTCATGAAGTGTATGGATTTGGATTCTGTGTAACAATTTTGCTATAAAAAAAATGTTTATTGTTTATTTTAATCTGATGGTTGTCGTCGTGTCAAATGCTACAAGTTTCAAGATGACAATGTTCTATTTGTTACCGTAGAATGTAACATGTGGCGTCGTAAAGATGTTCCTCAAATTAAAACAAGTGGACAAGAGTTGTTTTGCATTGGATTTAAAACCATTTTGCATTCATCTCTAATTTTTTCTTTGTATATACATGACATTTGTGAGAATATAGGACCTAACAATGTCTTGTGACAAAGCTAAAAGCATTTGCACATAGTCCTCTACTACCAAAACATGCTACACATTCAATATGTATAATATAAATAGGAGAGTACAATGAACATAACAAGGCCTTCATAATAGGATGTCCTTGAGAATTTATTACAGTAGTTCAAGTATTAATGGGGTATATTTTTCTTAAGCAAGTCAGTAAAAACATAAAGACACTCTTGCATATACTTACCAAGTCATTTTTTAGGGCATTTGATTTCTGGGTTTAAAAATTGCTTTTCTGCTTTTAAAAATAAAAAATAGTCTTTAAATGTTTTTTAAAATAAAAATTGTTTCCTCTAATAATTAAGAGTTTTGAATTTAAATGTTTTTAAAAATATTCTTTTTCTTTTTGTTTTTAAAAACAAAATATGGAAACATCTTAAAGCTATTTTATTTTTTATTTTAAAAATATATTACATTTGATTATTATAAATTACCTGTAACCAACAATTACTATACGTCATTACTTTTAAACATTGATAACCATCATTATTGACTATTTTTAAATTTTAAAATTAACATAATTAAGTAGATTTTTCATTTTTTTTGTTTCGAAAAAAATTTAAAAAAATTAATTCACAAAAAAATTTTTAAAAATAAAAAATGAGAACATAACTAAACATACAAGCCACGAATTTCTTGGGTGATGCAACTTCTATCATTAGAAGCAGACACCTTTTCAAACTCACATGGAAATGTAGAGTGCGTGCTTTATATATATTTTTTGTTTCAACATTGGTTTGGAATAATCAATTGACTCTTCTTCATGCTTTCTAGCCAATCAAAGCCTAGTTTCTATCACTTTGACCCCTAGCCCCTGAAAAAGTAGCACGTAAAGAAGGAACCCTTTATGGATTGATACAATAATTAGTGTCAGAAATAATTCAATTAGAAATTTAAGCTTTTTAACTCAAGTGATTATTGCAGTATATATATATATATACATATATTCATCTTTCTATCATATTAAACAAATTGAGGCTATGGGTATCTTGAATTTAGTGCAAACATAAGGATGGATTGTACGGGTGTCACTGCTTGCTATTTTTTAAATTTTATGGGCTTCATTTCCTTTTCTTATTTTACTTCTAATAAAAAATAATTTATCTCCAACGAAGTTAATAATTTCCTTATCGTTTCATTATATCCTTGATTTGGAAAAGCCTTTTGTTTTTTTTAATATTCATTAGGCTCTCTGTTGAAGATAAAAATTATCACAATAAGACAAAGATTTAGTTATCAGAATATTACAAATTAAATCTGAAACATGGATAATTGATTTAATAAAATCTATGCGATCACGAGTTAGGAAATATTTGTGTATGACAAAGATTTAGTTATCAGAATATTACAAATTAAATCTGAAACGTGGATAATCGATTTAATAAAATCTATGCGATCACGAGTTAGGAAATGTTTGTGTATGTCACCATACACACACACACCCACTCCATTTTACAATAATTAGAATAGACTTCTTTTTTTTTTTTAATATTTCCTTCTTGTTAATTCATCAGTCATGTGAAGGGAGGAAGCGACTTGGATCTTTTACAATGAACCCAAGACAAAAGCCACTTGAGTTAGCCTAACAACTAAAGTTTTTGTATATTTTTAATGTAATGTATAATGGATTTGTTCTTTGTTAACCTAACCAACTTTCATGCGAAGAAGATTCATATTAATATTTTATAATTTTAACTTTTAGTTTCAAGTGATTCTTGATAAACAATAAATAATATTGAAATAGTTTTTGTTGTTTACAACAGGGGCTTATTAGCAGTGAGAAAAGAGACAATTTTAACATCCCAATTTATGCTCCAAGCTTACAAGACTTCAAAGAGGTTGTGGAAGAAGATGGCTCATTTGCTATAAACAAGCTTGAGGTGTTCAAAGGAGGAAGCCCTCTTGTGGTGAACCAGCCAGATGATGCAACTGAAGTAGGAAGGGCTCTGGCCAACAGTTGCCGGAGCGTGTCTGGTGTCCTCGTCGATGCCCACATCGGCGACAAGCTTAGCGAGAAGCTGTTCCTTAGAGTGGAGCAAAGAGCCACTGCTCATGCCAAAGAGCTATTAGAGCAACTTCAGTTCTTTCACATAGTTGCATCCCTTTCTTTTCCTTCATGAAACAAAGGCCATATATTTTTAAGTAGACTTGATTAACAATGAACAAATAGATTGAGTTAATTATGAGGAGATAGATAATGATGCCAAAGATGTGTTCTACATGAACAAATTCTTGACATGCTTGTATACTTTCATATAATTAGCTTGATTCACCAATCAAGTCTACTTAAAAATTGTTCATAACAAGATGATGAAAGGGCTTCTCTTTTGTGTGGTATTTTGTTACTTCTAACTGTAGTTATTCCTTTATACATTATTATGAACTTTATGATTTGTGTCCCATCTCTTACATTTGGGTTTTTCTTTCAGGGCAAATAGTGTTCATCTGTTGTGAAATGTGTATGAAATGAATAGTATGCATGTTTCTTATCTAACAAGTTCAATTGTTAGAAACGTTGTTTTGATTTTGATTCCACACTTGACTCTCTTCCACACACTACAGCAAAACATATTTTACAATGATAAATAAGATAATTGATCTGTACATTAGAGCGTGGATCATAATATTGCTGCATTAATATTTTTATTGACAATTAATTAATTATAATTAGCTGACAAAAGTAAGAGCTTTCTGAATAAATTGTCTCCCATACTATGCTTGCAGTCCAACGCAAGCTTAGTATTGAAGCCAAACGGCTTCCTGCAAATTTTTTGTGTGCGCCAATCCAAAATTTCCCAAGAAGAAAAGCGAATAAAAAAACAATTTAGGAGTCACCATTAAAATTTAGGGTAATTTTAGAAACCTGTTTGACATGTAATTTGTATATACAGAAAATCATATGGAAATCAATTATGTGTAGGAAAAATGTTAAACACCCCACAACACCCGTTCATATAAATGATTATTTTAGGTTAACTATATAAATTTATATGGCCTTAAAAATATTTTAATCATCCTTAACAAAAAATAAGATAATCAAAAGAAAAAAATTTTTATTTATAAGTTAGACTTGACCTAAAATAAAATTTTAGGACCTACGTACCTTTTTGAAGGATCAAACCCATGTAATTCGAGGTAAAAAAATGCATATCTCTTGGTTCAAAATTTTTTGAGAAAAATATTAAATTTTAATTTTTTATAAAATAATTGTAATGTTGGTTTGAATTTTTTATTTAGGAAAATATTTTATTTCTTTATTTGTAAAAAAATTTGAGAAACAATTTCAGGGAAACATTTTGATAAGATTTATGAAAATTTCATGTATCCCAAAATCCATCATCTAAATATAATTTATTTTATTTTATTTATTTTTAGGAAAATATTTTATTTTTAAATACTTTGAAATATATACTCATAATAATTTATTATTGTATAGGATAATTTAATTGACATATAAACCTGTAAAGACTTTGAAAGTCTCACGCAACAAATAGAATAAAACTATGAACATATATCACAAATTAATTAATTTATAAACTTGTGAGGACTCTCAAAATCTCATACAGCAAATAGTTTCAAAATTAGAGACAATCAAGAGCACTTTATTGTTGCACATCAATTAAGCTTGTACATATGGTGGTTTAGTATCACTTACAGCTCTAAATGCACAAGATGAAATAGTATCATTCATGAATTTTTTAGATAGAAATATTACAGGAATAATTTATTGTTATGATTTTTGTAAGAGGTAACTATAAGAGTCATGAATCCAATTAGATAAATATTATATGATAGAGAAAATCCTTACCAAGTCTTGCTAGGGTACATGGCCATGCGTGCTCTTTGAAATCAAAGCGTAAAACTCTTCAATGTTCCAAGAATTCAATGAAGATGAGAAACATTAACCACGGATTGCCAACACCAAAGCATTAACTGTGATTATATAAGATTATTGCATACCATCATCTATTCAAAGCCTTTTCATTCTATTATCTCCAGGTTTTCTCTCTTCCATTCATCTCTCTCACAATTTCTTTAAGCCTCTCACTAATCGTCCCCTTTGCTCTAACTTTACTTTCCTTTTTATAGACCCCGTATACCTAAGGTTTTTTTAAAATCTCAATCATATTGTGATTTTTTATTCTTTGATTATTACTATTTAAAGATTAGATATTATTTTTGATCTTACTTATTATTATATCTTAATTATTATATTATTTTAGAATCTTCAAATCTTAATATTAGATTATATTATCTTGAAATATTCAAATCATAATATTATATTATATTATATTTTGATTATTATATTATTTTGAGATATTCAAATCTTTATAGCTCATTATTATATTAGATCGTGATATAGTTTAGTTATATTTGTATCATTTTTTATTATTTTCATATCCAAGACCTTTTAACTTTTTATTTATTTATTTTCTTGTTAAAATATTTTCACATTTTCATTCTTATTATTTAATAGTGGTTGCTTTTGTAAAATGTTTTTCTAATTTCCATTTTCTATTATCTCTTTTTTACTCATTTTCTATTATTTTATAGTTTAATGAGCAAAATGGATCCTGAAGTATTGTGTGAAAAGTATCCTGGACTATGAACTTTTAAAATATGCAAAATAAACCATAAAATTTTAAATTCATAGCAAATTAAACCCTACTGTTATCTTTTTATTAATGCCATTACTGTTTACCAAACTGTTCACCATGGGCCGTAGTCAAATGCTAAAGTAATAGTCTCTTGTTGATGTGTCATTTATTAATTAGTGCCACAGACCCTAAATTATTACACGAATAGTGTCCTGGATCTTGAACTTTAAAATTTTGAGTAAATTACCTCCATCATTTATATATAGAATGTTGACTATTATGAAAATCAAATTACTCTTGGCATGATCTACCATAGTAAACACATCATTGGCTATGACAAATGACCCATAATTACGTGAAATGACATCTCTTGCCCCTGTTTTGCAATGTTTTCCAAACTGTCGGTATCTCATACTTCCATAAACTTTATAACTCTAATTTAGTGTTATTTTAAATAGTGTTAATTTATTTAATAATGAAAACTTGGAATCTCATTTGAAAATAAGTTTAAGTATTAGGAGATTTTATAGAAAATGGACATGAAAATTAATGATTTCATTGATGAATTTAAAACTTAAATTAACTGATTCATTAAAATCCTTGGATATTTAAACTATTTTTCCAATGGGATCCCAATTTTTTATCATTAAATAAATTAACATTATTCAAAATAAGGCTAAATCAAAGTTAGAGTATATAAAAGCATGAGATACCAATTGTTTGGAAAACATTGCAAAAAAAAGGAGCAAAAAATGTCATTTTGCAAAATTATAGGTTGTTCGATATAGCCAACAATGTGTTTGGTCTACATAATAGTCAATGTTCTATACATACATGATAGGAGTATTTTGCTTAAAATTTTAAAGTTCAAGGTCAAAGATGCTACTTACTTAATAGTTTAAGGTTTGTGGTGCTAATTAACAAATGACATATTAACAAGGGACAGCCACATCAACATTTGATTGGGCCCCATGATGAATGGTATGGTGAATAGTAATGACGTTAACAAAAAGTTAATGGTAGGGTTTAATTTATTATGAATTTAAAAGTTTTCACTACTATAAAAAAGCAGTTCTACTACCCTAATTCACATCACATTTTGAAAATGTGACTTAGAAAGAACACAATCAATTTCAACCAAACAAAAAGAGAATGTGGATTGTAAGATAAAAATTATTTTTAAAATTTTTAAGAATCCACGTCCCCTTCTTTCTAGGTGACATGTATTCTAAGGAATCCACATCATAAAGAAAGGAGCCATGACCTGGGTGACCTGGCTTCTAAAGAATCCAGGTCCCCCTCCTCTCTATGTAATGTGGATTCATTTGAATACATGTCCTCCGGAGAGGAAGGGAACGTGGAATATGGTTTCTTTTTTAGCCCTATGCCTTGTCTCATTTTTCAAAACCCACTCCCTCTTTGTGTCTCTTAGCTCTCCCTATCTTTGTCTCTCATCTCTTAGCTCCCTGCCTCGCTCTCTATCTATGTTCTATCTCTGTGTCTCTCTTAGCTCCCTCCTTGTCTCCCATCTCTTGTCTTCCACAGATCCCTGTCTCATTTTTTTTTTCAAAACTCACATCTCTGTCTCTCTTAATAGCTCTATATCAATGAAGCCCTAACCATTCACAACTGAGAACCTTTATGCTGGTAAGACCTATGTCTTATCCCCTCAGTCTCTTATCTCTCCCGCTGCCCCTCTCCTCTTATCTTCTCTCCTAAACCACGCTTGTTCCAGGTATTTTTCTTTCTTTCTTTCTTTTTTTATTTGAAGTTATCACCATGCAGCTTTGCCTCCACATTATGTCAAATTTATTTTTTTCAATTTATTTTCCCACATTATGTCCTTTTTTTCACTCTCTACTTAAGTGATTTATTTGCTCTAATTTTATTAGATAGTTTAATGAAAATTTAAATAATACTGCACCTAAGAATTTGTGATCATGGTTAAGTCCTCCTTACATGTATATATTTTATCAAATTTTATCTGATTGAATTATAGATTTGTAAATAAAATATATAATATTTTAGATAATATTATAATTATAAAAGTATAGGTACTCCTTGCATTAAACCTTCCACCCAAAATAAATAAAAATAATACTTTAGATAGTATTTATACAATGAATATATAATATTGGTAAAAAAGAAATTAATGCATTAAATTTAGTTTGAGAATTAAGTTTGAGAATTAGTTTAGGTAGGAAATATTTGTTTAATTGATTGCAGCATTTATTAGTTTATAATTGTTGTAATTTGAGGATGTTCAATTTTTAAGGGGAGACTTTGTTAAATTTTTTTATTTAGAAATTGAATTTGGATAATCTTAAAGTTTGATATTTTCTAACTTTAATAGGTAAATATTTATTTAATTGCTTGTTGGTTCTATTGATTTATGTTTGTTGTAATTTAGGATGTTCAATCCTTAAGAGGAGACTTTATTTATTTTTTTTTAGAAATGAGTCTAATTAAAGCACAGGTAAGCTAATGAATTGTTAATTTGATAGACTTTGTGATGATTTGTTAAATAAAAATAGAATAAATTATAGTTGGATGAATGCTAGTAGAATGATTGAGGAGCATGAGAATGGTGTATATCATTTTCTTGAATTTGCTAGAAAAAATTTTGCTAGCAAAAATGAAAGTATTATTGTCCTTGTGTCAACTACATAAATAAGATTAAACTGGCTATTGATGAAATAAAAGAACATTTAATTTGTGATGGGATAAATTTGAGGTATACAAGATAGATATGGCTTGGGGAAATAGGAACAAGTTTTATGTCCTAGAATGAGAAAATTGTTAATGATTGGGATGATAGAAAAGAGGATATGATCTATGATGTTGAGATGACATCATTTGCACAATCACAGGTATGTGACAACTTGCGTAGTAATGTAGAGAAGCCCTTATACCTAAGGTATACTAAGTTTACACTTTCGACAGTTGTCTTGGGATTGGTTAATTTAAAGTTAAGAAGTGGGTGGACCGATTCAAGCGTCACGGAGTTGCTTGAATTCTTGAGTAAAATGCTTTCAACCTATAATTTGCTTCTAAAACGTATATATGAGGCAAAGAATATCTTGTATCTAATGGGTATGGATTATAAAAGGATACATGCTTGTCATAATGACTGCATACTATATAGAAATGATTATGAAGGGCTACACAAGTGTATGAAATATAGGACTTTGCAGAACAAAGTGAAGAAGTATGATGATGTTGATGGTGATGAGATCATAATTAAAGGGCCTCCTGTAAAGGTGATGTGGTATCTTCAAATAATATCACAGTTTCAATGTTTATTTACTAATCAAATAGTGTTAGACATAATGACATTTGACATTATGTGTTAGCTTAAGTTTTGATAATGAAAAATATAGATAAATTAACTAATGCCTAATTATGTTCATATATTTAATAATTAACTATAACTATGGAACAAGTGCTTTAAAGTGTTTTTACTTATGTTCCATATTACATGAGGTTTGGAAAATTGATTTGTGTGCATTAAAGTTATTTTATGCTATCATATTTTTTCTCATCTTAAATTAGTTCTATATTCAAGAGTATTCATAATATTATCTTTCACAACTTGGATATATATATATATATATATATATATAATACTTGGACTAACCATCTTGTTTATAGTGTATCATCTAAAGTTATCCAAAGTGAAGATAAGAGTAAGCATGAAGAGAAACAAAGTTGAAGTCATTATTCGCATGCTACACTCATTATTGAAGAACATAAAGATAAAGAGAAGGATAATTCAAAAAGAGTTTAAGAAGAATAAAGACTTTCATACAAGCTTGGATACACCTTGGAAGCCTTGGACTTGATAGGTATAATATCATTAGGCTAGAAATCCTTATATTAAACTCATTTAGTTAGATATGAAGTATTCGCTTAAGAAATTTTAAATCAAAACATGCATTTTAGCTATTAAGAGAAAGAGTGAGATATAATTTTCTATAATTATGATTTTCATCTTTTATCACATATATATGTCTCACAAAGGTTGAAATGTTTTGTTTACTAATTCCATAAAGTTTTTGGTTCTATTTACTTAAAATAGAGTTAAGCTAAAAAATTCATGAATACTTGAAGTCTAAGCTTTGAAATGTGAATTGTGCAGAAAATCAATTTTAACCTTTGGTCATGTTTCATATCATATCTCTTGCTACAAAAATCACTTTAATGTGAAACATGTCTTATTTAAAAATAGACTCCAACAACTTTTTAATGATAATTTATTTATTCAAAACAGCATTCTATTGAGAATGATATGAACTTTAAAATTTAAGTGTTGAGATATTGATTTTGTACAAATTTTAGTCTCAACCTTCATACACTCCTTTGATCATATCTCAAAATATAAGTTGAATTTGAGTGTAAAAATCTAGACTTCAAGATCTTTCCAACAATATATAATTTGTTAAATTTGGAGTTATATTAAGTGAGTTAGAACATTATAAAATTTTACATAGTAAAGTTGCATAATTACGCGTGAGAGCAGCAGTCAACCACTCATGATTTGCACTAATGCAAAAACCCACGTGAGACCACTTCTTGGTCATGCATGAAAATGCATCCAAAAGCTTATTTTCACATTGAATAGCTTCTAAATGCTCAATCACGCATGAAACAACCTATACACATGTGAGAAATGACCTCCAGAAGCCTTATCTTCATAGAATAATTTCTATAAGCCAGATCACATGTGAGGTGTAATGTCCGCCTTGACATTATCAGGACAACACTCTTACATGTCATTATGATAATTAGGAATAGTTAAATTTCAAGAAGGAGTTATCACAACCTAAGGGTTGAAAAGATAACTAGTTTAAAACATTGGGATCTTAAGAAAACCCTTTTTTAAAATATTGTTTGAGTTCAAACCATAGTTAAAATCAATTTAGAACAAATACGGAAGTATGGAAGTCAAATCACTTTAAAATAGGCTAAAACAAGCCATTTGGCAATAGTTTGCTCCATCTGCCGTAGCGCAAGCCACATCCGCTGAAGCAAATGACACAGAGGGACGAGTCCCTTGAAGGCTCCTTGCATTGCGGTGCAACAACCATATGCCACAGCGCACCTACTATCATGACAGCCATCTGAACTTCCGGAGCTTGCTGTTTCACCATCCGATATTCAATTTGAGCAGCTCAAATGTCCACACGAAGCTCTTTGAGCCCTTTAGCTAATGACACTAGTCTCACACTTAAATAATTACCCATTTAAAAGATAGACATCTAAATTCAAAATGGTTTGTTTTTACCTCAAAACACACACATGAAGGTGTCCAACTCATAATACCAAATGCCATTAGTCCCAGAGATACTTTGACCACCTCAAACAAACCACACACAACATGACAATTCATTTATGTCACACAAATAAGTAGTCACACTCAAAATGACCACCAAACCCCCATTTGACAATAACACAAAGGGGTGGATTGTATTTAGCACACACATCAACTTGGTCATTTTAGACACATAACTAACTTCAAATTGATCACTTGTAATTGCAACTTTCCCTAACACACACATACACACAAAATTCACTACATTAACCTTGGACCAAGATACGCATACTTATAACAAATACATACATGTGATATATAAAATAACGTCATGTTCCTAAGTTAGCATTATATGTTGACAATATTCATTACAATACCCAAAAAAAAAGAAGAAAGAAAAGAGCTTTACAACTATGCTCTTCACTCTTCAAATGATCTTTCTTTTCCGTTGCCCCTACCAGAGCCCTCACTTGTAAAATATAACCACGGGGTGAGATAAATATCTCAATAACTAATATAGTTCAACAAATGCTTATTATCACAGATAACCATGATAAAGTATTAAAACTAAGGTAATATCAAGTATATCATGTTTATGAGATAAATGCATCTTTTCACAATAATTTCACACTAGCATGATCATCTAATCACTGAACCTCTAATGCTTCCTCAACATGAAACCATAGACTCTCTTAGATCAACCACTTATTGATTCGAGCATACTTTTGATGATAGAAACACTTAGCCAAAAGTAATCTAACCTACCTATGAACTATGGTTTTTTCCTCTTCACACACTTGTGATAGAGGCATCATTGACTCCTAACCATGCCCTAATGGGTACTAGGGAGTTGCCAGATTGCCTGGATGTTCCACAATAACAGTCCCATAAAATGCTGTACCGGATGTCTCATGGTGCCAGCCCGACCATATAGATTTTTCACTCACATATCTACACACACACACACACACACACACACACACACACACACACACACTCCCACATATTTTGGGTGAACACCCACCTCTTATGCTCATGCTTTTTCACAATTATCACTACTTATCCACATTTCCATCACATTTACTTTCGTGTCATATATATATATGTACATATCTATTATAATCAATGACTTTTCAAAATCCATTTCACAAACCAATGTTCATGCTAAAAATTATTTTTTTCAATATCAAATCATGCACAAAATTCATAAACCACAAATTCATCAATTTGTATTTACTTCTATATAGTTATAATAGTTAATAAACATGATAAAATATCTGGTTACCTCAACCTTTTATCACACAAAAGGGTTACTATGGCTTAATATTAGCTTCACACATTCTATCCATATGATATGCTCGAGCAATACTCAATCTACACAATCAAGTGATAATTATCAATTATCACTCCAGTTAATTTTGAATTCATTAGGTTCTCAGTGCTTATGACACCCAAATTTCTTTTCTAACAACATCAACTATTCCCAAGCACTCTAGCTATCCTATTAAACATCCTCACACACCAAAATCACTAACTAATATCCCATATCATCTCAAAATCTTCAAATTATGCCTAGGGTTCGTCCAAACCCTTACCAAAATTTTCAATCATCACAAAACTCATAAACTTAGGGTTAGAGGCTTGATTTAACTTCCCAAGACCTTAGATAAACTAATGGGTTTGGTTTAAACCCAAAGGAACCAAAATCAAAGCTCCCATTACCCCACCGATCTAAATTTTTGTATAATGTGGGAGAAGAGGGAATGTGTAGCTTACCCAATGGTGATTCAAGCTCCAAATGCTTCCAAAATAGCATAGGGATCATGCCCTAGCAAACCAAAAGCTCCTCTCTATCTCTCTTCTTTTTTCGAGTTTGATTCGCAACCTGATGAATGTAAATTTTGCACGTGTGTTGTGACGCATTGACATGCCCGCTACGGCCTATGGCATAAAAAATCCCACAAAATTATAAACTTCCTTCCATGTCATGGCCTACTTGAACATCAATCGAGCCCTCTTATAAGCCTATCCAAAGATTCAAAAACTATATTAGTCTCCCATAAACCTCACTAAATCAATAATTTATCTAAATTGATGAAATTACCCTTGAAAATACCGAATTTTACAAATTGAAAAACTTAGGATGTTACATGAGGCACTTCAAAAAATTGTATGATATGTCATTTTTGCTTGAGAAACCTCCAAAACACACGTGATTTAGCACTAGTCACTTATAAGAAAATGCACCAATGGCTATAATCGCTGTGTAACATTTCTAAACGGTCATTTGATGTCTCTAACACTTATTTCACTCTGAGCTATAAATCTAATGCTCAAAACTGATCTAAACATGATACTAACCTTAAAAATTATTGAGCTATGAAATTCATGATCATATTACTCTTATTATATGAAAACCATTATTCTTGATCCAATATCATCAATATCTTCATCATTTGAGTATTTGAACTTTATTGTACTCATCATTAGTCTTAGAGAGAGTTTCAATTGAGTGATACACATACTCAAAACTTTTGTAAAGCTGAGGGAGAGATTTTTCTTTAATCAAGAGAGGTTGTTCTCTTCAGAAAAGAAGCTTACTAGTAATGTGAGTTATTGTAAAGACTCACAAGTGTCAAAATTAAACTTATGGATGTATTGAGATGGCAAGCACCTACTCAAGTTTGTGTTATAGTGAACAAATTTCAAGTAGTTGCTTTAGAAATGGATATAGGCTCAAGAGGAGGAGATGAACTAGGATAAACCATTGTTTGTAATCCCTCTTCCCTCAACTCTTTATAATTCCAATGACCTTAGCTTATGCTATTTTTTAATGTTAAAAATATACTTTGATATATTAACTTGCTCTTACTTGAACTTGCACTTAGAAATTTTTTCTAAACATTCATACAAATATTGAGCTTGTGAAAACAACTTTGGCATTCTTACACACAAAGTTTAGAACTCAAGTTTGCCTAAAACTTTCTTTGAACACAATTTTTGCCTAAAACTTTGAACACAATTTTTGCTAAAAAGTTAGAAAAGAACCAAAATTTTCTCAAACACCTAATTCACCCTCTTAGGTATTTTTCCATATCTAACAAACAGAAGTAAAGAATTTGAAATGACATTATGATGAGAAAATATCTGATGTAAAACTTTGACACCTGACTAATTCTCCTCAATGGAAGACAATAGATCACATGTTTTCTCAATTTGGCAATGATCCGAGAAACCTTCAGCTTGGAGTTTGTATGGATGGAATCAACCTATATGGCAATCTAAGTAGCACACATAGTATATGGCTGGTTTTGTTAGTTATTTACAACCTACCTCAATGGTCGTGTATGAAGAGTAAGTACATAATGTTGTCTTTAATGATTTCAGGACCAAAACAGCTAAGAAACAATATTGATATTACTTGGCACCTTTAATTGAGGACTTGAAATATTGTGAGAGGAAGGTGTAGATATATTTGATGTTTATAAGCAAGAGCACTTCAAGTTGTGTGCCATGATTTTCATAATAATAAATGACTTTCCTGCATATGAAAACTTGTCAAGATATAATGTTAAATACCATAATGCATGTCCTATATATGAAGAAGGCACATACTATTACCAACTTAAGCATGGAAGAAAAATAGTCTACCTTGATCATTGAAAGTTTCTTAATCAGTATCACACTTATTATAAATTGAAGAAGGCTTTTAATGACTTTAAGAGTATGAAATGGCTCTAAAGACCTTAACCCAAGTTTATCAACATATGGTAGGAATCAATGTCATTTTCGATAAGAATAAAAGGAATGCAAGTGAGAAGAATGTGTGGGAAGATAGATCCATTTTTTTATCTTCCATATTAACAGAGTCTAGATATGAGGCATAGCCTTAATGTAATGCCTGTGGAGAAAAAATTATGTGATAGTCTTATTGGTACACTTTTACACATAAGTGGCAAGACTAAGGATGGAATAAATGCTAGATTAGATTTGGCTAAAATGGGAATAAGAGAACACTTACATGCACAATAAAAAGAGGGGAAGAAAGCTTATTTACTCCCAGTGACCCACACATTATCTAAAGATGAGAAAAGAAGTTTATGTGGATGTTTGCATGATATTAAGGTGTCATAAGGGTATTCTTCTAATGTTAGAAAACTTGTCTCGATGAGTGATTTGAAGTTAATAGGCATAAAGTCTCATGATTTTCATGTGTTGATGCAACAACTTTTAGTAGTAACTATTCGAGGGATTATGAAAGATGCTGTGAGATATACTATAACTAGATTGTGTATGTTCTTTAATGCTATATGAAGCAAAGTTATAAATCCTGACAAGTTAGATGAATTAAAAAAATGAGGGTTACATTATTTTACACCAATTAGAAATGCACTTTGTTCTAGCATTTTTTAACATCATGGTGCATTTAATAATTTATTTGGTTAGGAAAGTAAGACTTTACAGTCTTGTTTATTTAAGATAGATATACCCATTTAGGTGATACATAAAAATGTTAAAAGGGTATTCTAAGAACTCATACAGGCCTAAAGCATCAATTGTTGAATGATATGTGGTGGAAAAGGCTGTTGAATTTTGTACTACATATCTAAAAGGATTGAAAGCTATTGGAGTCCCTCAAACTTGGCATGAGGGGACAAAACTTGCTATTAAGGGAACACGAGGGGTCAGAGTGAAGTATATGTCTTATGAAGAAGTCTTGCAAGCACATCTACAATAGTTATTTTGCACATTTTAAGGTTTAAGATCCAAGGCACTTTTCACGCAATACTTAAGAGTCTATTTTTCTCATTAACCATTATTTTATTACAGATGTTTTCCATTTTTTATTATACTTATTTTTTATTTTTTATTTTTATTTTTATTTTATTATTGGGCTTTGGATAATTTTACTACTTATTATTTATTATTTTTTACTCTTATATATATATATATGCTATGTTTTATTTATTTGTTAGGGTTTGGACAATTATTATTATTTTTTGTTTCAATTTTATTATTATTTTATAGATGCTATCTTACCTATGATGGCTTGGACAAAACATGGTATTCACAGTTTTGATATATTATCTATTGAGATTTATTCTCTTGAGGCATTGTTAATTGAGATTTATTCTGTTGAAATAATAGCTATTTTGCATTCACCAGTCATTATTAAGATATTCAACATTTATTATTAAAATGATCTATATTTTGTAAGCTTTTTCATATCTATAATGTACTACACTTTTTCAACTTTCTTTTCTTTCTCATTTGACTTCTTTGTAACATCATGAAATTTTTAATTCAAATTAGTTCTTAATTAAGGATAAAATTAGTAAATAAGTAACTTAATTTAATTAATCATGTTTTCAGATATCTAATTGGTATTTCAAACCTTTAGAAAGCTTCTGAGTTGGGTTAGGAAGGAGTTAAGAACAGATTAGGGCTAGGTCAGAAGAGTTCACTATAACAAAACAGCACATTTTTCTCGATATTATTCTAAGAGAAAACATATAAAAATCATGAGAAAAGAGACTTTTCTAAGATTTTCTCTCAAAAAACATGAGAATTTTTATTTTCTTTCAAAATATTTTGAGAGAAACAATTTCTCCTAGATTAATCCAAGAGAAAATGTTTCTCATGGAATGATCTGAGAGAACTTCTCTTAGTAAAATCTGAGAGAAACTTCTCTCAGATTTATTTGAGAAAAATATTATCTCAGAATTTTTCATGAAAACTTTTTCTTGGAAATGTTTTAAGGGACATTTCTCATAGAATATATCAAGAGAAATTTTGTGAGAAATTTAGATAAAATATTAAAAATTAAATTTCATCCCCTCTAATCCCCTCCCACATGCGAGCCATGTTCGTCCATATCATCTATTATGTGTGCATCTACATCATGCCATGTCACTTACCATACGCTCATCATGTCATGCATGTATTTATTTTACAAATATGTGTCTTACTCTTACCTTGAAGTAGAACCCATAACTTTGGCTCCACCTTTAGTATCTACCTTTTTGCTAGTTGAGCTATATTGAATTTGATGTCTTAAATTAACAAAATTAAATATATATTACTATAATATATACTTTTATAAAGTTTATATTATATTATTTTACAAAATTAATTTATAATATAGAATATTTTTAAATGATTTTAATTTATTGGACCTCAAAAATAATTTTAAATTTTTTAATAATTTAATAGGTAATTTATAATATATTATTTAATTTAACTTGATTTAAAATTAAATTATATTAAATTTAAAATAATTTTGTAATTTTATATTTTTGATTTTTAATTTTTACATCTTGCAAAAAAAATTTTATAAAATTATTTAATATAATTTATAATTATATTTAAATTTTTATTTTTTTTAAGAAAAACACTTTTAGTAATCACAATTTATCAACACTAAAGGGAAATTTTAACAATTTTTTTTACTCAATAATAGCAAAAATCTTTTGCATACAAAAGAGAAAACATTGTCCAGCAAGCCTATTAAATAATTTTTTACAACTTAATATTGTTTTTTTAGAGACACTTAATTTTATGTATTTTAAAACTAAATAAGTTATATTATACATACATCCATACATACATAATTATATAAATAATTTTTGTCAATTGGAAAAGTGAAATATAGCGCAATTTAATTCTATGGATAAATTTTTTAGCAAACTTATATACTATAGATGTCAGTGAATTTATGATAAATTAATATTAATATTATTATATAAATCATAATTATATATTATGTAATAGTTTAACATATATCCTCTCTCTCTATATAAATAATTATTAGTTTATTAACACTACATCATGTTTCTAACGTCTACTCCCTACTGTTTTTTTAATTGCATACAAGTATCTGATATAGATTCGAGTAGTGATTTAAACTTTGATTTGTCACATTGTAACATTAGACCTAGTCTCTATTAATGTCTACCCCATCTTATTTTACAATTATTTTTGTCACATTTTGGACCATCTCATTAATAATATACATAATATGAGTATTGAATAAGTGATAATATATATATATATATATATATAATATGTATTTTATAGTTTTTATTAGAAAAATTAAAGAGAAATTTGAAATTTTCGCACGGTAAATTTTGAGAGAAGTTTTCTCTTGGTAAGATTTGAGGGAAAATTTCTCTCAAGTTGTTTTAAGAGAAAAATTTAAATAATTTAATAAAAACTTTCTCTCAAATTGTTTTGACTCTTGATTTAATTTGAGAGAAGTTCTCTCTAATTGGTTTGAGAGAAATTTTCTCTCGGCAAAAGTTGAGAGAATATTTCTCTCGATTTAATCTAAGAGGAAGTTCTTTCGACCTTTTCTAAGAGAATAGTTCTCTTAGTATTACCTGAGAGAATTCATTGAATTTCTCTTAGATTTTTTTGAGATAAAGTTTCTCTAGGACAAATATGATAGAAAGTTAATAATATTTTATTTTCTTTTTTTTTTGTTATCAATTTTTTTTGTCAAACATTTTTCAAGATTAAACTAAGAGAAAATTTTCCTCCATGAAGGGGGTTTCTCTCTCTAATTTTGTCACATCGTTCTCTTAAAATTTCTCTCTATTTGAATTTTCATGAGAAATTTTGTGATTAATTTTTTAGAAAAGGATTTTTAATAGAAATTTGAGTGAACCTCTCTTCAGCATTATGTATGAATCAAAATGAACCAAACCACTTAAAATCCAAATCAAACCAACCTTAATAAAAAACCCTGATCAAGTATCATTTTGTAAACTGATTAGTTTGGTTTGATTCATGTTTTTACAAAATCAAACCAAACTAATACTTTGATCACCCTTAGCAAGAAAGTTAAAAAATGGTGGACTACATATGGAGCTGTAATTTGGTTCATATAAGTTTTCTTTTAGCATTGTTCTCTATTTTTCCTTTCATTACATAAGGATGTCTTGATATTTCATGGAGAAAGCTAATTTCAAAAGTCTGGTGTATTTTCAAAAATAATTGGGTTTGACTTGGAGATATTTGTCTATTGTGGTTCTAAAGTAAAATTCACCTTAATCCAACAATAATCCTACTTCATTTATTACTCTTGCATTGAAAATTCAATTGTGCCTTATGTAAGGTATTTAATGAGGCTATAATTGAAAAGATATAATTTTTTTTAAAAAATTAAAGTTTCAACTAACATTTTTTAAGAATTGTGAATTAATTATCAATACCTTAAATTGTGATCTAGAGGGAGCAATTATTATGAATTTTTTTTTCTAATTAAACTACTAGTCTAAAATTTTCATTGTGGTCATCTCCCACCACCAACCAAATTTTCTAATTCCCATTAGTCTACTTAGAGTCTCATTCATCTAAATATCACCATTAAACATTCACATTTGTTGAACCATATGTTTTGATGATTACAAAACTAAGAAAAAAGGGTCTGGTACTTGTGCATGTTAATTAAACATAATCAAAGTGACGAAACCTCAAAAGCATGAAAAACAAAAGAAGACTTATCTTATAGATTTATCTTTTTATCTTCTTAGATAATCTATGAAAAAATTTGTTGAGAGCTATCTCAATTGCATGCTAAGAAATCATTCATTCAGAACAAGTCATAGGCTCACATGTCCTAGCACTTTATTATAAAATATACTTACAATGCATTTATTGTTCAATGTGTAATACACACTTGTTTGGGAATAGACACATGAGTGTTTAAACATTAAAATGAATTATAGGACTTAGTTGGATTTAGCTCGTGCTTGTATTAGAACCCTAACTCATTTTTTTAGAGAATAGAAGCATTATCCTTACTAACCTCTAATACACACTTGTCTCAAAAGAGATGCACATGTGTCTTGATGGTTCTCGTAAAAGCAATTATTTTAAGGTGCGTAGAACTCGCTTGTCTTAAAGTGGAAAAATGCTTGATCTAGTGCTATATATATATATATAATTTGCTTAACCTTTTTTAAAAATCACATGCTCTCTACATTTTGAAATATAGCCATTACTTACTTTCTGACTCCAAATATGCTTTTTTTTGAGCCAATTTTGCCTCACCTAGACAGAGTTAAGCTTACCATCATCCTTAAAACACTCTCTTCATCTCTAATCGTTCTTAAGCCCCAAAAGATTCTTTGATCTAATCATTTTGTTGGGAAAACTTGAAAATATCTTTGAAATTGAGGAAATGGCAGGAGTAAAGAGTATTGGTATGAAAAAGGAAGATGAATCTATTGAAAAAATATTGAACCTTAGTTTTGACAATGAAAAATTAGACAAGATTTCATGTTTAAGAGGTATAATTATTCAAAAAAGGAAAGATATAACAACCATAAGCTTTATGATTTGATCTTTTGTGAAATTTTTGTAAGATCAAGCAACAACACCTAAGAGGGAGGCAAATTAGGTGTTTAGAAAATTTTTGACTAAATAAAACTTTTCACAAAATTTAGCACAATACATAGTGAAATAGAAAGTTTAACAAAGAACAAATAAGAAAATCCCAAGAACTTCTATTGCAAAGCTTATCAAAACACTTGAAATAAGAATCAAATGAAGTTCTTGAACTAAGTGTATGAAAGAATGAAAATTGATTTAGAAGACAAAAGTAAAATCAAGTTTCTAAAACTTCTTTTCAATATAATGAATTCAATTAATCAAGCAAAAACAAAGTTCTTAAGATAAACACTTCAAATTCAAGAACCAAGAGAGAGAGCACAAGGTATAAATGAACTGAAAGTATGAGTATAAGATTAGATATTGTATAAAGAATTTATCCTAGTTTAGCCTAACCATTTAGCTTACATCTAGTCCCCAACATTACCTTTGAGATTTTTCACTATATCCACAAACTTTAATGGATGCTTGCCATCACAAAAAACCACAAGTTTGCTAGGGCATTTGTGAGTTGTTTACAACTCTTTCATTTCGCTTAAAGATTATTAGGATAGGTTGGCACCTAAAAGGGGGTGAATTAAGTGACACTTAAAAACTTTTGAAAACTAAAAAGAGTGAAGAACTTAAAAGTGAAGGAAGAAGATGAGACATGCAAGATTTAATTGGTACTTACTACTATAATATAGCTCTTAAGACTTAACTTATCTTGAATTACTTAACAAACCTTGCTACAGTTTAGCAAGTTATTACAAACACTTGAAAAATACCTTTTCAAGATTTTTGAAGAAAGAAATAAGCTTTTGCAAAAAACTCTCTTAAAGAATAGATGAAATTATAATTGAAAGCTTATAAACTATTGAGAGCTTTTCACAATTCTTTTCAAGAATAATGAATGAATGCAAGATGTAAAAGCACAATTTGAAAGCTTTTCAAATGCTCAAATGATGATTAGCTCACTCAAGGATTACTAGTTTTGGTTCTGGCTCAAAATAAATCACACATATAGTTTTAGTAGTTGAAAGACTATTGGAATAGTGATTCCATCCGTTGATGCAATTTCTTGTAAGTGACTGATAGAATTACGTATGAAATTGTACTTGAACTATTCCAAAAATGTATATGTGATAAATCACATATGAACTACTTGACCTCTCATGCGTGGTTTTGCACTTCTAAATAAGCATCCAGTTCTATATGCTAAAACTTGCATAGAACCTCTTTGCTCTCTCACGTGGTTTTGTGCTTATGAATAAGCATTCACTTCTGTGTGCTAAAATTCGCATGGTACCTTTTTGCTCTCTCATATGATTTTGCACCTATGAATATACTCACATATCAGAGTGCTAAATCTTGTGAGTGAACCATTAGCTCTTACATGTGGTTTTGCACATACAATAGTATAGGCAAGCAAATTTACACTGATTAGAATAGCTTATTTAACCGGTGTAGATAAGACCGGTGTACACATAATGAAGACATCTACACCATTTTTTTAACCGGTGTAGTTAATGGGACAATCTACACTGGTTCTTAACACAGTGTGGATAATATTAATTATAAATATATTTTTTAAAAATTGATATCTACACCAATTCTCAAAATAACTAGTGTAGATTATATATCATGTTTCCAGAATTGGTGTAGATTAAAATATATCTACACTGGTTATTTTTTATAACTGATGTAGATGAGTTGCATATCTACACCGGTTCTGGAATAAACCGGTGTAGATAATCTATTATCTACCCCAATTATAGTCAAAACTGGTGTAGATGACTTAGATATCTACACTAGTTATTACCAGAACTAGTGTAGATGACTTAGATATCTACATCGGTTATTACTAAAACTGATGTAAATATTGAATTTTGGAAAAAAAAAATTACTCCCATTTTTTTCATTTACCCCAACCATAGGTTGTAACTTAAATCCTACATTAATCAAACATATAATAGCCAGATAACTGCCATCTAGCTAGAAAATCATATTGTTCAAATGGAATGAATCTGAAATTATGTACAATTCCAAATGCTTAAAACATAAACTGTCAACTAAGTAATCCTACACACAACTATATCTATCAATGTTTACTATTACACAATTCACTCTTCTAAAGGATGATTATTATGAAGATCTAATATGAAGAGTCCCCAATGTTGCCTAATTTGATGGATATCTGAATCTAAAAATGGAGATGGATTATTAAACACTTGAAAAATTAGGGATAAGGGAATTAAATTAGAAATTTGAAGAAAAAATAAATAACACTTAAAATTAGATTTACCTCCTCAATGAACTCAGTCAAGCCGGCCGTGATGATATTGTATGTATGTCTCAACACATAAAAGCTGCACAAATTAGTTGGGGGTTGCCGACGACTCTATGGAATAACAAAACATTGCCATAATTATACTAAAAAAAAGCTTATCATCAAAATTACATAAAATAAAAACATATACAACTTGTTCCCTTTAGTGTTATCCATGTAAAATCCTTGACATCACGTGTAGCCTTGCCCAACCTAACTTGTTGACCAATCTTCATAACCCTATCATCAATATAACATAGTTAATAACTTAATTACTGAGCAAAATGTATCATAAGACTCCTTAAGCACACTTACTGCTCACAAGATTTCTTCATTGCTGGTTTGAGTTTATGATGCAGAGAGCATAAAAAGATTATAGAATTGCTCTTCATCAAAATACTATCAATTACCAGTGTGTATTGCAAAAAAATAAAGTAATTTAAGAAAATATTCAATACCATTATGCATAAATTCAAACATATTTAGTTACACATGGAGAAACATGGAAAAGTAATACTCCTTTTCACCTTTATTGAGCCTCTAGTTCATATATGTCTCCGTTGTCTCTTTTGTAGTCTCCTTATTGTTAGTGTAGTGTGGGCAAAGAAATTTGTATTGCTTGTGTTTACCCAAGGAAACTAGCAATTGATACAAAAACTTATGAAAATGAAAACAAGTTAGTTTGAAAAGCTGAATTGTTTAATTTTATTTAAATTTACATTATATCATCCCAATTTAAATGTTCGCCATGGTTAAGTTAATATCCATAAGAATCTAATGGAGATCCTTATTCTCAACAAATATTTCATAGTTGTTTATGCCAGCAAGATCAAGAATCACTTTAAAATATTGAGATGGAAATGATCCACCATATGCCATCAATACAAATCGATCCCACGAACTTAGCTCGAACAATTATGGCTTTCAACCCACTTATGGGATGATGGAGTTTCCTGTTACATTAAAAAGTTAGTAACACATTATTAAATATAAAGAATTCTTAATTTATAAAATTTGTTACTAGATCTTAAGGCTTCTCGATAAGTCTCTTTGGCCATAAGCAAAAAGTGCCCTTAGCATCTTTCACTATCTTGATCTCATCAGTGGGGAACGAGACAACAGCATCATCAATTTTCACCTCTTTAATAGTGACCTTGACAACATCTTCTTAAACTTCCTAGAAGTGGCATTTTGACCCCTCGTGGATGTGACCATGTGCTACTAAGTGTTTATTTGGATCCTCTACATATAAGTGGCATAGTTCACTCTTCGGATCAAGGTCATCCTCTAAAAGAAGTAGAACAATATTGCTCCTTTTAGTGCTCGAATGACAAGCAGGGGATTGTGTTTGTGCACCACTTGGCTCCTAGATTAAGTTCATCATCATCATCATCATTTCTTCCTTCATCTTTTACAGCTTGGCTTCAAGAGTAGCCTCAACCTCAGCCCTTGCCTTGGCCTTTGCCTCAGCCCTTGATTAAGCTAACATAACATCCAACTCCTCCCTAGTCACGAGTCTTGAAGAATGGCATTGACGAGGTGGTCCAAATCCATCTCTTATGCTCACCCCTGATCTGAATCCTCAAACACATCTAGGATGCTTTCTTTTCCCAGTAGTAATGGTAAGGATATCATTTCTTCCCTCTGGGATAAATGATCCCTCGAATTGCTTTTGTTTAAGCTCATCCTGTAACATACAAATAAAAATTAATTAGTAATATTTCATATTTAAAATAAGATTACAAATGACAATTGTACTTATAATTTTTTGAGCAACCTCACGAGCTTGCTCACTTGAAAAGGAACCATCCTTCTTTTGGTAAGCATAGATCCATCTCTTATCACGACATATTAGAGATGTTGGAGATAGTAGAATAGAAAGATTTGATTGAGCTTGTTCTTCTCTCTTCCTTCTCTTGGTGTCCATCAATTCCTTATCAGCTAACACATAACTGCCACGAGACTTTGTTTTGGGCCAATTATTCTTCCTTCCAACTTCTTGTGCCTTTCTCCTCCTTTCCTGTGAATTAAAATTACAAAATATTCATTATCTAATAAAGATAATAATATATAACTAAAATACATAAAAAATAATATATTAAAATAAACTAACTCGCTAGAGCATCTGGCATAGTCCGAAGCCTAATGAATTCTTCAAAAATAGTTGTATCGAGAAATATGTATTAGATACAAGGATTAGGCCATGGTTGTCCTTCAAGCACCTTAATATGCATAAACCTCTTAACTAATGATGTCTTGAAACCCTTCCAATGATCACAGGCCCAGGTCATCAACCTATGCTTAAAGTCCATATTGGTGGGGACATCGTATGTGACCTGCAATACATGCCATTAACATAGTTAGTGATATAGTGATAATAATTAGTAACAAATAGTGATAACAAGTGATAAAAGTAAGTTTTTCATACATTGATGGCTTCCCATATCTGTTCCTTTACTTATTCTGGGACATCATCTTATGTGGGTTCCAATATACTTAGCTTGTTGCAAGTTTGGAGGCCTAAAAAACTGATAAACTTGGCCCCATTAGGCCCAATTGACTTCCAATTGTCATTAAACTGGATCAAAATCTTCTTACCTCTACTCCAACTCAGAGCCAACTCTCTTAATCTTGTGCCACTTCTAGGTCTCCTAAATCTCGTAGATTGGCTGCTACCCACAGTTTGGGAACTAATAGGCATACTGTTATCGCCACTGGTAGACATGATTAGAGTAGAAAGGTCAAGCTGGTCCTAATTAACACTCCGATCTTCTATGTTCCTGTTTAAACAATAAGTAAAAATCATCAGTGATATAACAAATAAATAAAGCATGTTTTAGTATAAATAAAACACAAGAAATAATCAATTTAATAAATCATACATATTCTAAATAAATAACTAATTTTTAACATATTTTTAGTAATGTTCTCCCATGTCCCTTCATAGTGATTATCTCTTGTGCCTTCATCATCCATTTCATCTTCTACATTTAGTATAGGCAAGCCTATTGAGAAAGAAGGAGTCTTAAAAATATTAAAATTTGAACAATCCTTCTCATCAATATTAACCTTCCTTTTTCCTTCAAGAACCACTGACCATATTTCACTTCTTTGATCCGTGACATAAAACACCTGTTTCACTTGGTCTATCATAATAAAAGGTTCATCGCCAAAACTTAAAGTATTCAAGTTGACTAATGTAAATCTGATCCTATCTTGATAAAAATAATTTTTAACATCAATACGCTTGCATTTGAAAATAGGAATTTTAAATTTAATATAGTCAACCTCTCATATCTCTTTAATAACCTCGTAATAAGGCATGGATGTAAACAAAGGATTTGGGTCTTTTGAGCTGGAGAAGTGCATGCCTGAGGCCATTAACACCACTATTCTACACATTACTCCTGTTGTCTAGAGACTTTGTGTAGAACAAATAGCCATTAATATCAAATGCAGTCCAACATATAACATCACACTCAGGGCCTTATGCCAACCCTTTAACAATATCAGAAACACAATCTTCCTTCTCAACCTTCTGCTTGAACCACTTAGCAAAAGTATTGTTATACTTTTTAATTAGTCTTTGCTCAGTCATCTTAATTTGACTGTTTTGCTTCCTCACAAGTTCTTTATATGCATCTATATAGTCTTGAACTTGATTAACATTGTTCAAGATATGTAAGTGTGCTTGTTGTAATTCATGAGAATCAGCAATCTTTATAGAAATGCCATGTCTAAGATCTTTGGCATCACATTGTCCTAACCCAATAGGTCATACATTATTAAAGTAATCTTGGCAAAATTTTGCTACTTCTTCAGAGACATATTTTTGAACAATGGATGCTTCAGGACGGTGTGGACTCTTTATATATCCTTTTAGAACTTTTATTGTTCTTTCAATTGGCTACATCCATCATAAATGAATAGGGCCACACAATTTTATCTCCCTTACTAGATGAACAATTAGATGTATCATAACATCAAAAAATGATGGAAGAAAGAGCTTGTCAAGTTAGCACAAGATAAGATATGCTTCATTTTCTAATTCAACCAATTCTTCAGGCTCATAGACTTTACGACATATAGTATTGAAGAAAAAGAAAATTCTAGTTATGATGTCTCTCAATTCATCTTTTCAGCAGCCTCGAATAGCCACTGGTAGCAGTTATTACATTAAAACATGACAATTATGAGACTTAAGGCTCACTAGTTTTAAATCCTTCATCAACACAAGCTTCTTAAAATTTGAAAAATACCCTGAGGGAACTTTCATGTTGTGTAAGCACTCACAGAAACTTTCATGTTATGTAAGCACTCACAGAAGCTTCTTTTCTCATCCTTGCATAAAGTATGTTCAGCCAGAGGACAGTAAGTCCTCCTACAAACTGGCCTTGGATGTAAATTTTCTTTAATTTTCATGTCCACCAAATCCAATCTTGCCTTCACACTATCCTTAAACTTGTTCGGTATGTTAAGGAGCATTCCAACAATGCTATCAGACACGTTCTTCTCTACATGCATGACATCAATACAATATCTTAAATCAAGATGGCACCAATATGGAAGGTCAAAGAAGATAGATCTCTTTTTTCATATATTTTTTCACTATTCTTTACAGTTTTACCAAAAGTGACATTGATGTCTCTTACTTATTCATAAACGTGCTCCCCTGTCAAAGGTTTTAGGGGTAGTTCCATGCTCTTGACCACCGTAGAAAGCTTTCCTCATTCTACAATAATGGTGATCCTCTTTAATAAATCTCCTGTGACTAAGATAGACCATCTTCTTTTCATAATAAAGTTGATAATAGTATGTGCCTGATTCACAAATCGGACATACTTTATGCCCCTTAACACTGTAGCCTGACAAGTTTCCATATACAGGGAAGTCATTCATAGTATAAAAGATCATCGCACATAGCCTAAATACCTCCTTTTGATTTGCATCGAACACATTCACACCTACTTCCCATAACTTTTTTAAGTCTTTGATCAAGGGTCTTAGGTAAATATCAATGTTATTTCCCAATTGTTTCGGTCCTAAAATAAACATAGACAATATGGTATACTTGCATTGCTTGAACACCTCTGGTGCTTTCTCGGCTGAACTCGCTCCTGTAAAAATATTAACCACAGGGGATGAGACTTAAAAGTCTCAGTAACTAAAAATTAATATGTAATGATACATATGGATGTAACTAATCATGCGATTTCTAAGTGGGCACACAAAAATGTTTAACATAACAGTATTTCCAATCAAACTAAACAAGTATTAATTGCATGACTACACCTTATATCCTCCTTTCGCCATGCCTGGATGCCAAATCACCCGTCCAAAGGTGAGTTGGACCAAGCTACATACCACTCATTGGGTCCAATGAGGGCTTACCACATGGTAATAATTAACCAAATAGAAATTTTCAATAATACTGTATATTAAAATACCCTGATAAGTCATGCATCATTTAAATATCCAAACAAGAATATAACCAAATAATAATATCTCATCATGATAAACAAAAACAAATTTTGACCTACTTAGTAATAATTCCAAACAAGTATGTAACAGTATTTATTTTCAATAATTCATAATTCATAATTTTTCCAAATAACAAAACAACACATAACCAATCATATACACACCCATCACAACACATTAATAATGATTACCTTGTGTCTTGAATAACAAGTTTTCCTTCAAAACTCCTCTTCCACCACTCTCTTTATCAATACAATCTACATAATTATTCCATAATACTATATATTAATTTTATATTAAAATTAATAAATGACTCTAATTTAAAGAGTTAGAAAAAGCCTTAGGCTTAAGATCCATATTAACACTAATTTAAGGTTTATGCCTCATTTAACTTTCCAAATTTTTTTCTAAAATTATCATACTCTAATAAACTATATTTAAGTCTCAAATCACTTCAAGTATCACAATTTCATCCTTCTATATTCTAAAAATTTTTTCTAAAAATAAATTAAAAATTTCAGAATTACCCTGAAGCCTCAAATCACCATTCTATAGCCTTAGAAATACATATTCATATTTAAATAAATATTTAATAATCAAAGGTTCAGCCTTACATCTTAGATTCAACATAAATTCAACCGTATAGATCTAGAGTCTAACTCAAAAATTCTTTTACATGAGTTTCAACCTCAAGGAAATATTCTACAATATTTATTATATCCCTAAAGTTCAACCTGTATTTTTAATCTATCATATCATCAGATTAACTATCTTATAAAAAAATCCTAATCAAAATATTTGCTCTACTCTACAAAATAATTATATCATTATAAAGCTAATATTATTTAGGAAATAACTACAAAATTAATTTTGTAACTAAGTAATTTTTTTCAATGCTAATCTAAACAGGAAAGTTAGAGCATACCTGAAGAAAAAGAAAATAAATCCCCTTGTAAGGTAGAGCAACGTGAGAGGGAAAGAGAGATGGAAAAATAATATAAAAATGAGATTGTGGGTCCCACAATTATAATAAAAAAACTATAAGTTTGAATTTAATTATTCAAACTCTTGGGCCATAATTTGCAATTTCCTCCAAATTGCATCTTAGCCCTTCATGTTTCCATACATGGTGACACCTCTTCTCTTTCCACATCTAACCAATGTGGGACTTAAAAAACAACCTTTCACCTTTTTTTTTGTTCTTCCACCTTTTTTTTTTCTACTAACACACACATAAAAAAATTATTTATATATTCTAAATCTTAAAATTATATCTTAACTAAATATTTTTTATGTGGTTTTAAATTTAAATTTTTTAATTCATAATTAAGTGCCTAACCATAATATTATTTCCGAATAACCTGAAATAATATAAATTTTTATTATTATCATTTTTTTATCCTCAATAAAAACCTAATTCCACAATTTCTAAATTATCTAAAAATCAGAATGTTACAACTCTTCCCTCCTTTTAGAAATTTTGTCCTCAAAATTTTAAGGCCATTAAGCTTAGAAACTACATACCTAAGCAAATAAATGTGGATAATCTCACCTCATATTCTCCTCGGTCTCTCAGGTGGCATCACCTAGGGCTACACTCTTTCAAATCACCTTTACGAGTCGGATGGTCTTATTGCGCAATTGCTTTTCCTTAAAATCCTCAACTCGATCCGATTCGAATCTAAAGGTCAAATTATCCCTCAATTCCACTTCTTCAGGTTCAATAACATGGGAGGGATCTGGGTTATACTTCTTCAACTGTGATACGTGGAACACATTATGGATACTTGTAATCTGTGGAGGCAAGATCTCATATGGGCCCATAAATTTAGGCGTCAACTTCTTTGACTTAAAATTATATCTTAACTAAATATTTCTTATGTGGTTTTAAATTTAAATTTTAAATTCATAATTAAATGCCTAACCATAATATTATTTTCAAATAAACTCAAATAATATAAATTTCTATCATTATCATTTTTTTTATCCTCAATAAAACCTAATTCCATAATTTCTTAATTATCTAAAAATCAGGATGTTATACCAAGTAGATCCAGGAGATGATCATTGGACTGCTGTCAAGAATATCCTAAAGTACTTAAGGACTAAGGATTTATTCTTGGTATATGGAGGATTGGACGACGAGCCAGTTATAACAGGTTACACAGATGCAAGCTTCCAAGCTGACTAGGATGACCTTAAATTACAATCAGGATATGTGTTCACCTTAAATGGTAGGGCAGTGAGCTGGAAGAGCTCAAAGTAGAGCATAATAGCTGATTTTGCAATAGAAGCTGAGTATATAGCAGCATCAAATGTAGCTAAGGAAGCTGTTTGGATCAGGAAATTCATTACTGAACTAAGAGTGGTGCCTAGCATCTCAGATCTAATAAACTTGTTCTGTGACAATAGCTGCACAAAGCAAGGAGCCAAGGTCACACCAAAAGGCCAAGCATATACTCATGCATTTCCACTTTATCAAAGAGATCAATGATAGAGGTTACATAAAAATATCTAAAGTAGTAGGAGAAGACAATGTTGCTGATCCTCTTACAAAGCCTCTTGCACAAGTGAAGCATGAATGTCATGTCAGGACAATGGGAATTAGATAAATTAATCATTGTACCTAGTGCAAGTGGAAGGATGTTGGAAATTGTGCCCTAGGGCCAATCATTGTACTATGCATATTGTTATTTAATGAATTTCTCTTTCGTTATTATAACAATTACATGTTCAATAGGATAACTGTATCTCTAGACAAACTATAGTGATTGTCCTAAATATCCCTGGTCAGTTATCTTTGAGGAATCATAGATGAAACAAGACTAGTATGACTTTGATTAATTATAGATATATAAATTAAAGTCATAGGCGCTTGAAAGAGTATAAGGTGGTAGACCGACCTGCTATGAGAAAGTTGCATGGTACAATTTATAAGCTAATCTCACATGTAACTATATCACTAAGCCCTTTGACTTGAGATCATCATGGATTCCTATATGATGATCACTGAACTTTGACCTAGTCAAAAGTCACCTTTGACCGGGTGATCATGAAGGCTATGATTGAGTTTAGTGATATTCATGCAAAGGAATATGAGTGGTCAAGATGGAATTTGTCCCTCACATTAAGTGAGAGATATTACTGGGCCCCTCGATGAGTAAGACTGAGAAAATATATGGCCATACTATAATGGAAATGTTTTTTCCATTGCTACTATCAGAGATCGAGAAAGTAATGATTAGGTAAAGGAGAATGACAATTCTATGTCTCATACTTGACCAAAATATCACGTGACAAAAGGGATGTGATATGGTTGCATGATAGGTTACATTGGATCATTAATCCCCATGTGAATTGGGTAGTTATAATGTCTTACTAAAGGTTACTTGTAACTTATAGGCTAATAGTGTAATTAGCCTACTACCAATTTCATATGGGCCTACAAAGTCACATATAAGAACAGCCCAACTCGAGCTATAATGTCCAAGTTCGTTGGATCTAGAATATGTCGAGATTCAATGAATGTAATATAAGGTGAATGATTTATATATATATATATATATATATTCAATATATATATATATATATATATCCATATATGTATATATATATATTAGATATATATATATATATGATATATGTATATGATATATAAAATTAAATATAGATAATATATATATATTTTCAAAATATATATGTATACATATATTCATATGTATATATATATATATATAATATAATATAATATGTATACGTGATATATATTATCTTATGTTAGTTTTAAGTTTAATTTTATATGATAGATTAAATTTAATAACTAACATGATAAGAGAGAATATCATGTTATTTTTATAATTTAAATTTATAAGATAAATTCAAATTAGATATGATATTATGGATTAAATTTATGAGATAAATTTAATTAAATTCTTGTGAGCTTTTAAGTGAAAGACAAAAACTCTTATCTATATACTATATATAGATAGAGATGTCCTTATGAAGGAGGAGAGAGAGAGTTAGAAAAGTTTTGATAGCAAAAACACTTTGAGAGCCACGAAACACCCTATAGAAAGGAAAATTAATGTTCAAAGAAGAACAGACGCTAAGAGCGCTAGCACGCTGTTCGAGTTAGAGAGTTGTTCATGTGGATATCAGTAGAGGGAGCAGATCTATGTTGTCAGCTCTTAAGATCCAAACGTGCGCCAATTTCAAAGAATTAAAAAGGCAACTCTTCTATCAACCTTGACTTAAACGAGTTCGTATGAAGAAATTTTAAAATTTTAATCTTCTATTATGCCTCCCTATCAGGTAGGGACTTTAAAATTTTAATCTTCTATTACGCCTCCCTATCCAACACTAACTTCTCTGTGTGAAGAACATGCTTGATCTACTATATGAAATATGCTTGATTTGGCTTGTTTAGTTTTAAGGCTCTCTAAGTCAGACTTGAACACTTCTAATGCAAACTACATTTCAAGCATGAATCGTCTAAACTCAAGCATGGAATGTCACTAAGATAAACTTCAAGTTAACATAATAGACAATTCAAGCATGGTCATAAAGTTTAGTCAAGCACATTGTTTAACAGTTCTCTTTCTACTATGCTTTGTTACAAAACATATATTTGATCTTTAATAAGTATTTCAACTATATCTTTTAATATACAAATTCTTTTTGTGTCAAACTTCTATCATTTAAAAAAAGATTTATGAAGATTTCAAAGACATCTACTTCATACACACTAGGTTTTATATGAAATATATATGATTTTTTAAAATTGGCTGTTGAAGCTTTAAGATCTATAGAGAAAAATGTTCTTGACCTTTGCTCACTATTTTGATCATATATATCAGAATTCTATGACTTTTCAGTTAGGTCTCTTTTTTGTTAAAAACTATACATCTAGAGCTTCCCAACCATTGGTCATTTGCCTTATTTTAATTTAAAATGAAAGGGTCATGACATTTAGAAGTTGACCCATAGGCTAAGCTCATGTTGGATTTCAAAATTCTTTATATCTTCTAATTTTTTTCTAGATATTTCAAAATTTCAATACAAATTTCAAAATTTTTTATGTGAAAAGTTTCAAAACTTTTGAGTTTTCTTCTAATATTTTGAAAGATGTTTTTCTTGTAAAATCCTGTCCATTCTTTCATAATTTTTTATTAATGATTCAAAATTCCTATGCTCTCCTATCCATTAACATCTAAAATTTGGAAACTTTTTTTTAAAATTTTGAGGTTTCCATGATATAACTTTTGATATACTTCAAAATTTTGTTTAAAACTTCAAATGTGCCATCTTATACATCTTTTGATATAATTTGAAGTTTCTTCATTTATTTCAAAGTTTCCCATACAATCTCTTCAGAAGATCTTCAATACTTCAAAATTTCTCAACTAAACTTTGTTTACACTTTAATATTTTGAAATTTTGTTCAATATTTCAAAATATTATTCTAGCTTTGAAACTTAAGCTATTATTTCAAATCTTCTTCAAAGTTTCAAAGTAACTGATCCCTTTTCATTGAGCTTTCAAAATATTTTGAAATTTCCTTGAAAATTTCAAAATTTCTTCATAAACCAAAGTTTATCAGATTATCTTATAAATTTTGGTTCCCTCTCTAATAATCTTTCCAACTTAATCTGAACTCATTCCTTATTGATTCTAAACTTATTCATTTTCATACTAACATCTGTTACTTTTTGGATTATGCTTTAACGAATTTAATCTCTCTAATAAAAAATTTCTTAAGTTTATGTATTTCAAAATTTCTTCAAATCTTTTGAAATTTTGCTTCAAGGGTAATAGTGTTAGATGTATTAAATGTGAAGTAGGCATTTTTTTTATTTTTTCCTTTAACATGGCAACTTCACCAAAAAAAGCAATGATGTGAATGTCATTTCTAGAGAACCCATGTTGTTATGGAGGAGAGAAGATGTTGTTATAGAAGAGAGAAGAATGAGGTTACTCACCATAGTTAAGAATTAGATTAACAACTAATTAAATGAGTCTAAGAGTGACTTTCAACGAAAAACTATAAATATGACTTATTTATGAAGATAAAAGAAAGAGACTAGAGATCTTGATTACAAGAGCATTTTATTTTATTCAACTACTCTCTATTGTATTCATTTACTATGAACTTCATTTGCTATATATCTACTCATTTGAGAGAGATTTGTTGTAGTTGATCACTTAGGTGATCACACTCTATTCTACTCTATTTATTTACTTTGAAACAAAGACTTAAGTTTGGAAAATTTAAGTGGGCTTTAGATTACCTTTGTAAGGGGAAGTTCATACTTGAAGATTCTGGGATGTATTGAGGCTTTTAAGAGCCTAGATCAATCTTAGGGAATACAGTGGAAAATATCAAGTGCTAAGACTTGGGGACTATACATAGGCAAGAGGTTGGCTGAACTAGGATAAACTTATTGTGTTGATTCTCTTCATCTATCTACTCTACAAATCTCAACTATATTATTCCTAACTCTAATGTTTTATTTGGGCTTACATTTGAAAATTTTTATAACCCAATTCACCCCTTTGCAAGCTCATTTATAAAAGAAGAGGAAAAAAAGGTTGAAGAAAGGCTAGAAAAGGCTATGGCTTCTTTATCATTTTCGAATGCTAAGATGTATAAGAAATGTAAGAAAAGAGCAGAGGCAAGCAAAATGGGAAAAACACATAATCTTGTTGAGGATAAGAGCAATGTTTTGGTAGAAGAGCTCACTAAAGTGCCTTCATCAAAGGAAAGATGATGTTGCAGAAAGAAGTTCAAAGCAAGCATGGCAGAGCCTTCTATAATCAAAATATTACCAAGGCCAATAGGTAAAGTATGACTCCTTTCCAAATGGCTATAATTTTTATTTGGATGATTATCTAAAGAAATACATGGAGCTATTAGAACTAAACTTGAATTATTCTCTTGTTGTTGTTAAGGCCTTTTCAGTAAGTTTTCTGTATGATCATAAGCTGAAATATATGAAACATGTTTAAGAGGTCATAACATGTAATCCACTCCTAAGAGTCTAGCTCATATTCTTGGATTGAAGTATAATGAAGATGTTGTAGAACTTTAAGAATTTCTTAGGAGTGATCACTACAAGAGTTTGTACTATTATAACATCTAAGAAAGGTAAAAGTTGTAACATCCTAAATCTCCTAATCCTAAAACTAATTGCTAATTAGGAGTAAATTAGTACATTAGTGGATAACTAGGATTTTGGATGGTAATTTGATGTTTGGTATGTTGGGATATTGAGTGAATAAGATTGAGTAGAAAAATTGCGTTTTAAAGCCAAGCGTGTAAGTACGATAAGATTTTCTTTACTGTGCCACAAGCCGCAGCATATGTTGCATGCATCGCACACTATAAAAAAACAATAGATTACCGATGAAATAAATTTTCATCACTAATTCTATTGCTAAATTAGCGACAAAATTTAGCGACAGAATCGTTTGTCACTAAAATCTTGTCATTATTCTATCACTAATCCATTGTAAATAATTTACTAACGGAATTTACAACCATTAATGGTTAAGATATCTTATTCCAATTAAGTGACAGAATTTGTGACGGAAAATTTTGTCACAAAGATTTTATCATAATTCCATCGCTAATTTTGTCACAAATTATTTTTAATTTAATTTTATTATTTATAATATATATTTATATATAATTTATTTAATAATTTATTATTATGCTATAAATAAATAATTTAAAAATTTTAATTTAAAATAATTTATTATTATATATTATTAATAATAATTTAAATTTTATACTCAATTATTCCTATTTAAAAATAAAACTAAAATATAATAATTAAAAAATTTAAAATATTATATATTATATAGATACAAATTATAATATAATATATAATGATAACCAAATATTTTTCAATTCAATATTAAATTTATAATCAAAAATAATTTTTTTAAATAAAATATAATAGAAATTATTATTATATATAAATTAATTTTTCATGGTAGTGACAAACAAGGTGGCAAAGACATGGTGGTGAGGTGGCACTAGTCTACTGGGTAACTAGACAATGGTGAGGTGGCATTAGCCCACCAGGTAACATGCCAATGACGTTATGGTCCACCTAATAATTAGCGATAGAATAAGCTTATTGGAAAATTTACAATTGATTAGCAATAGATGAATTTCATCACAAAGTCAGAATAGCTTATCCTTATTTAGTGATAGAAATTTCCATCACTATTAGCAATGAAATTTTCAATTTCGTCACTAACAAACTAGTAAAGGTCATTTTATTGATGAAAATATTTCATTGCTAATCCATTTAGTAATGGAATTTTCATTGATTAGCTATCAAAAATTTCATCACTAATTAGCTATTTTTTTTTATAGTGGCAATGCATGGCACATAACTTTAATTAAAGGATGCATGATCAGATGTGAAGGCAAAGGAGAGAAAGGAGAAAAAGAGATGAAGGATAGGAGTAAGAGGTTCTACTCTGCTAGGGTAAGAGTTTTTAGTGTCTTAGAGAATATTTTTAACCAATAACTTGCTAGGTAAGTTTCATACATCCTAAGCTTTGATTCTACCTGAATTTTTCTTAGTTTAACTTATAAAAAAATTGAATCAGGGAGTTTTAAGAGGGTTGATTTCTTACCGTTTAGTAATAAAATAATTCTTAAAAATTAAACTAAGTTTTTGTAACTAGTTTGTGAAGTATGGGTTAAGCTTTTAAGCACTAAGCTTAAATTAGCCCTAAATTAATAGTTGAAAAGGGTAAAAATTTGGTGTGAGATGTGTTGGGACTTATAGAAGTGATAGAAAAATTAACGAGGGTAATTAAGTTTTAGAATGGTTAAGTGAAAGGAAATGAAAGGTTAATCATGGTTAATAGTGATAATTAGTAATTCTGATCAATTTGTAAATTGATTAATGGTGCTAATTTATATATGCTAACATGTTGTTTGTGCAATTTGGGAAAGTGGAAGCGAGTTCTAGCATTAAGTGATCAAAAGAATATCATAGGTAACTTTTCTAATGATAGAAGGGTTAAGTAACTGAATAATTTATTCTGTTTAATTAATTTATTTAACTATTTGTGAGTAATTATGCAATACCACATGTATGTGTTCTGAAATTGTTGCATGTTTGTGAAATGAGTGTGTTGTATATAGAAATGATTTTAAAGAATTGAATTTATAAAAAGATAAGGAGTGTATGTGCATGGCTTGGATTACAAACATGTGGTTTGTATATGAGAAATATGAGCATGATCATGTTAAGGGTGGGGGTTTACCCATAGAGAGGAATAGTGAAAGACCATATGGCATATATTCTCCTGAGCGCCTAACGGGATACGGTGTTGGAGAATTCTTCTTCTGAGTGCCTATTTAGATATGGTGTTAGAGATTTTGTCCTAAGTACCCATATGGGTAGAATGTTGAAGATTTATGCTCCTGATCATTTTATGTAATGCAGTATTGGAGTAATGACACCCCGATCGTTGTGTGATAGGGAAAATCTATAGTCCAAAAGTGGAACAGAACACCTTTAGTTAGGTGATTCCATCACTGATGGGGTACTTGAATCAGTGTGTGTGTGATTGCTTCAATGGAACCTATAGTTTCAATCGGGGTAGTATAAAGGATCGAATAGTAGAATAATCATGCTAGTGTGAAAATGGTTTTGGTTAAAAAATTGTTATATATTTATATTTATATGAGATTTATTGTTTACAATTATGCATTTTAATTGAGTGTTGTGAGTTATTTTGCTTCTAAAATATTTATCTCACCTCGTGCTTACATTTTTATAAGATCTAATAGTGACCAAGGCAAAGGAAAAGATTCGGGTCAGGCATAATAGTGGCTATAGCAGTGCTGTTGAAGGCTTGTGTAATGAAATTGCTATGCTATAAATATATAATGTTATAAGTTGTCATAGGATACATTAACATGTTTAATGCGCTTGTGTGGTTGGTATGAATCTCTTAGCCCTAAGGTATATATGTGAGGTGAAATGTAACTTATTGGGCTAATATAGGAATATAAATGTATAATGTGTTTTACTATAATGATTATATGGAAAAGTTGGCTAGGAATGCTATATATATATATATATATATATGAAAAGTTATGAAAACAAGCCCATTGTGTGAAAAAGGCAATTTTATGGCCAAATTCATGTGATTGTGTGATCTTATTGATATTATTGCTTAATTAGTGAAATATGTCCTATTGGACATGGTTAAGTCATTGAAAGTGGCTAATAATGTGTGGGTTATATTTAAGGCACTCAGGTTGGGTGAAAATGACTAAGAGTGGTCATTTTTGCATTCAGGTGTCTAATTTACAAACAAAACATTGGATTGAAACAAAACCTATGTCATTAGTTAGCTTGCCAAAAAAGCTTCGTGTGAGCTTTTGAATTACTCCAATCGAACTTCGTTTGAAAAAATGACACACATCAGAAGTTTATATCAATAAATGATCACTAATAGAAAAATCTTATTTTGGCTCTATACCACATGCCACAACACATGCATGATGTGCATGCCATTGTGCATGTCAACAATCAATTCTGGCTCTATACCACATGTTATAACATATATGGTACATGCTACGACATATGGCCACTTTTTTGAAAGGTGTTGTTTTTCTTTGGTTCTTTACATTATGTAATGCTTATGCAGCCCATTGGCTTTTGCTGGGTGTAAATACTTACTTTTAAAAGGTTTTCAATCATTTTTTACCAGTTTTGAGATCCCATCTGTTGAAAAGTATTTGTTTTCAATATTTTGAATAATTTTGTTTGTGCAAACTGAGTGTGATCATTTAACAATGTCAAGTAGACATTACATAAGTCAATCTATATTGTGAATGAGGTGCCTGATTATGTGAAGCTTGGTTAGGTCTTCAAGCCTACCTCATTTCCATTCAGGTATAAGATACTTGCCTACATTAACAAGAGAACCATTTTCAACATCTACAATGAGATGGAGAGATGATGACTCCCATCATCAAAGGAAAGAAGATCAACATCTACTACTCTATCTTAACCAAGATGCTCTAGGCATGTGAGAAGGACAAAAATGATGGGAATATATTCTATCCTACTATTATATTTGCCATACTCAAGAGGTTTCACATTGAGTATTTGGAAGGAAAGGTGAAGAAACTATAAGAATTTGCAGCAATGCTTAGAATGAAGGGTAAGAATTGAAGGGAGCTGGCAAAGAATACGCAAGGGTAAGGATTGAAGAGAGCTGGTGAAGAACATACAAGGCCTTTTGAACCTTCTTAAAGAAAGAAGAAAGGAAAAAAGAAGGCTGAGGCAATTCTGGAGATGAACATGCCAAATCCATCACACCTATTCACCCATGAGTTTTTGATAAGGACACTGATGGAATTGAAAGCAACTATGGATTAAAGTTTATGGCAAACTGAGGATAAACTTATATGCAAGGCAAGAAGCCTTGAATTTCAAGATAGAGGGCATTGTGAAGTATGTGAAGATTAAGGAGTGTAAGGACTTTGAGATCCCTCCACTGTCCAAGAAGCCACTAGAAAAGGAACCCTTTATCATAGAAGAAGTGTCTACCTCTTACTCTAATCCAATTACCTCTCTTAAGTATCCATAAAAATTCAACCTTCAATCACCTTACTCCTCACCTTTTCATGCCTTCACCCATAAAGGTTTCCCACATCACCAACCTCACCTAAACCAAAATATATACCCTTTTGATAGTATGCCTCCTACCAACTTACCTTATCCACCATAATCTACTAATACACCTTCCCTTAGCTTGATTCTAAGGCAACTATAGATGAGTCTAGTGTTGACAGACTTGTTGAAGAGCTCACCAAACACCTTAACTCACCAGAAAAGACTCCCTAAACTAATCAAACTTCACCTTCCTCACCTAAAACCCAAAATCAACCACCTACCATTTCGTAATCAACCACAAAGACCTTCTCTCAAAAGAAAACTAAAGCTAGAACCTTCAAAAAATCTCAAACCATCTAACCCTTCAACCAGAAATCCTAAAATCTTACCTTTTTACTCATTAGAGGTTGAAATTTAAAAGAAGGTTGAGAAAACAACTGAGATGGATATGGGGGTTGAAATACAAGAGAAAGGGTGAAAGGGGAGTTAAAGAGGATCAAATTCTTGAGATGAATCCCTTGAGACCCAACACATGGACCATGATTATCTATATAATCCTCCGTCTCATACTTCTCTTCCTCCTAGCCCATACATGCTTGTAGTTGTGCTTCAAACCTTCTCCTCTTTCTAGTGATGACATCATAGAAGCTAGATTGAGAGCCATCTATTGTGACCTCATCCAGAAATTCCCCTCCTTTTGATGATGCTAAAGGGGGAGAAAAGAGATAGATAGGGGATTCAAGCAAGTCTTAGTGTCTTAATTTTTTGAACTTATTTGCCTTGTGTGGTGCTTGCTCTACTATTTTATTTTCTTTTATATTGTGCTTCATTAATGTACATGAACTAGCATTGTTGTATCTTTTTCTTCATCAATGAAATTTCAAGCATTATTCAATGTTTCTAGCTCTACAATATTTGAACTCCTATACGTGATTAGGAGGGAGCAAATCCTTTCTGAATTGAACTAATCTTGATATGAGGTTTTCCCATCATCGAAAAGGGAGAGAATGTTAAACCTTATGTTTTGATTATTACAAAAACAAGAGAAAGGGGTTTGTTACTTGTGCAAATCAAACTAAATATAACTAAAATGAAAAAAACTTGAGCATGAAAAACAAAAGAATAATAAGCTTATAGGTTTATCTTTTTATCTTCTCTTAGATATTTTATAAAAAACTTTGTTGAGAGCTATTTCAAACATTGCATGGTAAGAAATCATTCACTTGGAACAAGTCATAGTTCTTCATTGCAAAACTCTTAAAATGCATTTCTTGTTCAATGTCCAATACACACTTGTCTGAAAATAGCCTTAAAATACATTATAGGACTTAGTTGGATCTAGTTGTTTTAGAGAACAAAAGCATTGTCTTTATTGACATCTAATGCACGCTTATCTCAAAAGAGATGTACGCATGTCTTGATGGTTCCAATAAGAGCAATTGTTCTCAGCAGTCCCTCATTCGAAAACCACCTTACTTTGTCACACTCGAAGTCGCCAAACTCCATTCCTTCTATCGTCCACGAAGCCACCGTCCGTTTGTCGTCCATCACAAGCCTCGTTTGTGCAGATCATCTGGTCCATGCTGTTCCATTTGTATATTTGTTATATGGAGAAATTTTATTTATACAATTATTTGTTGTCGTTGTTGTATATTCGTTGTCAGGAATATATGCAAGAAAGGTAAGATGACAAAACACTAATTTTTTTTTCCCCAAAAGAAAAAAGCCTATAAGAGCATTTCTTAATGAAGACATTTATATTTTGAGATTTTTAAATAAACAAGACATTTATATTTTGAGATTCATGCCAGTGAAATGAAGAGTCTAAACAAAAGAAAAAGGGAATTCTTAATCCAAATGAGGGAAACAAATACAAAATAGAGGAAAAAGATGTCACCAGAATGTTACCACCTCATATTTTTAAGCTGATTTGAATGAAGGGAAAAGTGAGTTGAAAACAAGGAAGAGAGATTTTTAAAAATAATAATTTTTTAACTATTTTTAAGATTTTTTTCTCCTAATTTTCTTTTCTCACTATTTTTCTTTCCATCTAAATGAAGGGTTAGTTTCCTGCTCAGGTTTCATTTAATTCTGATAGAACCAACAATTCAAAGCCAGTTATTCAGCCTAAAATATCAACTGTCTTTGAAGTTACGGTTACGTACGCAGATAAGATCATTATGTTAGACATTTCAGTGACTTTTATTTTATGACAATGTGATGATCATTGGAGAGAAGAAAATGTTAGACATATCAGTGGCCCTTAAATCAAATCTTACAGCGGAAAATTATTTGACTCGAAAAGCAAATGATGAATTGAAACTCAAAATGCTTAGCCATGTGAGTGAATAGTCCGAAAACCACTCAGCATAACTCATTTAGTAGTGCAATGTAATCAAGTCATTCAAGTACACAGATCTTTAGGGGGATCTAGATAGAGCTGCAATGAGAGTGCACAATAAAAAAAAATCATATCTAATTATGCTTTGTTCGGTGGAAAGGATTAGGAAAGACAGGAAAAGAAATGAAATGATGGGGAGAGAATGTGGACAAGTGATCCCCCCAACCTAATTTGGCATATTATTGAACGCGGAAAATAAGAGACATTTCTCTTTCCTTTTGATGATATTTCATGAAAGAAAAGAAAGGTAATGCGTATAAATAAGATGCCAAATTGCTTTGTTATTCTCTATCTGCCTAAATGTATATTGGACCTTAATTTTAGTTTTCAACCAGCAATAGATGCGTCTCGGTTAGAACCTCACAAGCTGCGTCCTTGCCCAAAGCGCCAAGATATATTGGACCTTAATTTTATTTATCTAATTTTTCAACTTATTTTTTGTGTGTTAAATTGGGGCCCCTAGTTGACAAATGTACAATACCATAAGTAACACTACTCTCCAATTTTATTTATAATGCAGATAAAAAAAATTATCATTTTATTTATAAGTCACGTTATTAATTTTTTATCATAATTTTTTATTTTACCCCCTATTAAATATTGGTGAGAGAAAATAAGGATAAATTTGCTCACTTAAAAAAATTCCCTAGAATATATGGATCAAATTTTTGAAAATATGGAATGTGGCCTGTTTATATTAATATATAAGAAGTTTATTACTAATATATAATGATATATCATTAACAAATATAATAAACCGACTAAAAGGAAAAATATAATAAATGTTAGGTTGTTCGCTTAGTTTGATCCTATAATATAGGTTATATCTATAAAAACCCCAAGTAATTATTAAAGGATATATATTTAATAAAGGTAAAGTTAGAAACTTATTAAATTTTTATATATAATTAATGATTTTTAAAGTTTTTCTTTATTTCATGAAACATGTTAAAGGTAACTTATAAATAAAACTAGAAGAGTATGTGGTATCCTAGTAATCAAAATATGTTTAAAGGACCTATATATGAGAGGCATGGAATGAAACTGGAAGCTAGATACACAAGATAGTGTTACCAGTTCCATAAGCTAAACAGACAGTAAGATGTTTCATGACTAGATCAGAATATGCAAGGAGTACTAGCCACTTGGAAGATTATTACAAGTACGAAAGATCACGGGAAGTTGATTTTCCTTGCATCAACAAAGATTTTCTTTCTGCATGACTTGTTTCATCAATGCACAAATACAGTTTTCGGCCAAGAAAAAAGTCACAAATACAGTGCAAAATTTTTCTTGTTGAATGGAGCCAATAATTGAAGCACTCGAGCAAGAACTGATCTTCACCATTAGGCAGAAATTGCAAAACCACAGGCGTGTGGAATAGAAATTACGGCAGTAGAAATCTAATTGATCTCATGATACAAAGGCAATTCGTATACCAGCATTGATAGTCTATAGTAGCTGGATATTAGAAAATTTTTCACCCAACAAAAAAAAAAAAACAGAGAAAGAAACTCGAATTTTTTATTCCTATTTGCACAATTTAGACAGTATAAGATAAGGCATGTATTACTAAGTAGCACGCACAAATTCAAATGTATGAAATATGGGACACCAACTGTTAGCTTGGTTTTGGGGAAGGGGTTGGCTTAGAGGTGTGCCAGGCATGTCAAAGCAACTTGTCCTCAAAAGTGAGTCAGATTAGATGATTAAGCGGCTTCTCAAGGTCGTTTACCACAATTTTCTTAGAGAATCAAGTAAATGCGAAAAGTTATGAGTGCGTCAAGAGATGTGTAAGACTTCATTGTATTACTGAATCGTTAATACAATGGGTGCTCCATAAAGATAAAGAGAAAAAGAGAAATGCAAACTAGCTTAGGAAGCCAAGCTTGCATAATGAAGCAATTCATACTAGGCGAAGTTGGCTAATGCAGGGTTGAAGTTGGTATTTTGCATTAGGCAAGTCTAAGCAAGTTTGGCAAAGTATTGAAAGTTATTATGTCATGTGCTTGTCGCATATTTGTAGAAAAATGACAACAACACATTTCTTTTGAATTTGAGATTGGCACCATAAGGGGCAAGTAACTATCCATGCTAGGATTGCAAGTTGCTTGGTGGCCAGGTCAGCCCGATCCTGCCCGAGCTGGTCAGGTTGGGCATTGAGCTAAGTATTGGGTAGGAGTCAATCCTAACCCAGCCCTACCAGGCCCAAAAATATTTATTTCTTTTTATTTTTTAAAATTTTTAAAAACTTAATTATTTTATAATATTTTTATATGTTTATTATAGATATTTTTCGTGATTTCAATTTTTCTAATCTTTTTAAATATTTGTAATTGATTTTTTTTACTCTGCACCGTGTAAAAATAATAAATAATTGTTAATTATATACAATTTAAAAAATTATTAATTTAAATTATAACATTAGCTTTATAAAAATGTCCATTTTAAATAATTACAGTTATAATTTTTGTTACTTAATAAAATTATTTTTATATTTTAAAATAATTTTCGGACATTAAGTCAAAACCCAACCTAAACCCTCGAGAGGCTCAATGCCCAAATATGCACATCAGGCTAGACCCGACCCAACATAGCCCATGTACACCATTAGTCTGCATCATTAAATGATTGAAGGTGCACCTCATCGTGCAAAGTGGGGAGAGCGAGTGTGTTGAGAACTTTAAGCAATGGGGAGAGTCGGCGAGACTCCGCCATTGACTTCCTAAACATGGCATTCCACTTATACTTAATCATGGGGCCACTTCACTGCTAAGTCTCTCCCCAGACTAAATTGATCTTCGGCTAATTACCTTTTAGGCCCAGCACGCTATTTTTGGTCGAAACACCAACTTTGTTTTCTCTCACATTTTTCATCCGAAGCCTCATTTTCCTTCGCATCTTGGTAGGAAATGAAATATTGTAAAGAACATGCGGGTCCCAGAATTATTCTTGCTTCCCTTTTTGACATCTCCAAATTTCTAGAAGTACAATCTAAAATCGAAACGTTGGAGAGCACCAATCCCTCCTCCATTTCTTCTCCATTTTCCTTGTGAGAATTTAAAAAATAAAAAAGAAAGATCCCAGACACAGCCAACCTCGGATCAGGCCCGACCGTGTTCTTACTAAATTAAGCCCATATTAGGGGTTAATGTTTCAAAACATGGTAAAACTGGGCCACCCCTAATTCTAACTGATCAATAATCCGTCAATAAAGCTATATCGGATCAACAAGTTGAACCGATTCAACAAGGAACTGGTACCTTTAGGTCCAAAATAATTACACAATCAGAGAAACATGAACCGGCAAAACACCGACTAACTATCCGATCAAAATCCGGTAAACCAGACCAAATATAACTAAACCAATTCGCATCAAAAAATTAAACTAAAGCCTAAAAATATACGCATATAGAAATTAATACTTTGTTTGGTTTGTAAGGAGGGAAAAGGAGCAACCTTGTCTGGTTAGGAAAGGGAGGGAAGGAAAAATAATTATATATGAATAAATATATTCTTATATTATTAAAAATTATTTTTCCTTGCTTTTTATAAATATTTAATAAGATATACCTGTGAATTTTAAAAAAAATAATGATAAAAAATGCATTCGTCTTTCAACAATAAGCTGTAGCATTGAATATATATATATATATATATATAATATGAAATGGGGCCAATTAGGCAATTAGAACTTGTAATATGCAATATTAAAATTTTTTATAATTTTAATATTTATTTATTATTACAATATTAAAAATAGAGATAACCTTTTAGCATGCACTTTTTTTAAAAAATATTATAAGTTAAAAATTTTAAATCTACATTATTCATATTATATCTAGATAGTCAATTAATAAAAATTATAAAATTTTTAATATTAAATTTGGACTGTCCAAATTGATAATCATATTTTTCCAATTTTTTTATAATTTTTTTACTTTGAAAAATAAAAATTCTTCCTCAAGGTGCAAAGAAGGAAAAGAGGAGGTGCAAAAGAATGTTACATCTTAACTCAATTTCAAAGATTAAGTTTATGAATCTTTCTCTTTTATTTTATATTAGTCATTAAATTTAATTTTATATGATGTGGAACTTCCCACATTAATGTAAGTCTAATCATACTTGAACAACCTAACAATCTTTCTTTCAAATGTGAGTTTACAAGCTTCCTATATTAAAGATGTCCAAACATCAAGTCCCAATTAAGATCAACCTAATTTTCAGGCCTTAGTGTGGCATGCACACAAGTCCTTACTATCCGGGCAAAAAAACTATAATACCAATTATGAATAATAGAGAGCAATCCCTCGAGAACGAGTGAAGAGGAGAATCGATCAAGATTAAAAAAAAAACACAATGAATGAAGCCATTTTTATTTTATTTGGAGAGGAGCATTTTAGAATTATGAAAATATATTATGAGTAAATTAATCATAACATAATAAAATTATACCATTTTCTTTAGTAGGACTACATAAAGAACTGAATGACACTGGACTTCAGTCTAACTTGAAGTCTAGTCTTTTTTATGCAAAGGATTGAGTTAGGCAACTTGTAGTCCGATCTTATTCAGTGATAACCCAAAAATTAATAAGACAAAACTTGATCCATAGGACTGGGAGATTGGTCCTGTTAATCCAGTACTCACTTAGCCTTTTTCTTTTCTTTTTTCCTCTATGAGAGGCAATAATATATTTCTACTTAATAAACTCAATTAAGATAATAAAAACACTTATAATAATAATAAATCTATAATAATTTTCAACAACAAAAAAAAAATATTTATATCATAGTTCAAATGATTAAAATTTATATCTTCAACAAAAACAACACTCAACAAACTTCAACAACAATGCATTACAAAAATAATTTATAAACTCAACAAATCTTCATACAATCATCTCCTTAGCATCAATTATACTTGAATCATTTGTTAAAAATAAATTAATTATAATCATATTAAATAAATTAATAAGACCAAATTGGACCAAGTGGTCTAAATGTCCAGTCTCCTATCCAGTTCAGTTCAACCCAAAAGAATGGTCTAATCTTTTCAATCTTTTCGGTCCTTCAAAACCAATATTTATACAGATCAAATAAAATTAAACCATTTCAAGTTAAATTGGGTCAAATAAAATCAAAAAATTTTTACACAACCCTACCCTTTAAGGCCCATGACCGCCCATTTTAGAAGAGAGAAAAGTGGAGGGAAAAGCAAAGGAGGAGAGCAAAAACCTCAAAACCATGGTTTAAAAGTTACCAGGAGGCCGGTAACTGTTACGTGCTGCCAGCCAAGCTCACAAATCAAACGGGCCAGCACCCATCTTTTTATTGACAGACAAGGACGCCGTATCCAGTATTTCGGTCGATGTGGGGCTCGGAGACATGGCCAGCCTCTACAACACGAAAGTCTGATTCCCCCCCCCCCACCCCCCCCGACATAACACAACCAACCCCCCCCCCAAAAAAAAAAAAAAAACCAGACTTGGAGACATTTTTGTGTGATAATTTCTTAGAGTTACTTCTTTATGCATGTTCTTCCCAAAATTTATTTAATAAGGAACTTGAGCCACGCAAACTACTAATGAAGAGAGATAAATGGGGAAAATTCTATGATTCTACGAAACTGGCATAACTAAAATAATCATCAACATTCGAGTATAAACATCAGTTAATATATCCACACAGATTGAAATGTTGCAAACGGATGAGACTAAACTTCGTAGTTTCTATTCAAGTCTGGTTTGCTGTATTTCCTGATATTCATGCAAAAATCAATATTCACAAAGGGGGACATGCAAAAGTTGAAACGACGGAAATCCCCACCAGTTTGTGATAAAAATCCTACTGACCAGCTGATGGTTTTGTCAACAACTCCAGTGATTTTCTCAGGTAGTCTACCGCAACCGAGACGTCATCGAATGCTAGTGCCCCAACAGCAAATCTGGCAGCCTTGTGTGCCTCTGCAACTTTCTCGGGAGGTGGCTGGTAGTTACTATCATACTGGTATGTCTGAGAAGTTGAAGTTGGTTCCAGTACAGTTCCACTCCGGCTGCTGGAATCGTGTAAGGCACCTGAAGAATAGTTTGTAGTTCGAGGAGCTGACTCAGAAGAATATGACCCGCCAGAACCTTGGTAGTAACTAAGGTTTGAAGGGACCGATGGTAGACTACTTTCCGTAAAACTGGGATATGACTGAAAATGGGGATAAGAGTAAGATACGGGAGTTTCATGAGAAGGATAATTAGGAGATAAATGCTGTGGGTGGTCTTGTGAGTACTGCTGATTAGTGTAGAGCGGAGAATAAGGACTCTCTGATCTAGCCGGAGGCGGAGGGTGGTAATCTTGGGAAGGTGGAGGAGGATGGTAATCTTGAGAATGAGGAGGAGGAGGAGGAGGATAATCTTGGGAAGGGTAACTTGAATGGTAGGATGGTGGAGAAATGTTAAATGAATGTTGACTATTTTCTCTGTCTTGGAACTGCATAGAAGGTGGAATGTTTGAAGAATGCTGATCGTTAATATTATCATGGAATTTAGGTGCTGGAGGAACGCTCGGCATTCCAGCATAGTTGACAGGATCATCATAATCATGCGATGCATCAGAACGTAGCCCAGGAGTGGTCAATGCATTTGCAGTAGTCCCAAGGTCCTGCAAGCAGTTGAATGTTACTTGTGTGTGTATATGTAGTTTTCTTTCTAATGCCTATAAAAATTAAATGTTAGTAAAGAATATTATTATATTCATCAATCCATCCAAGCAAAAAAGAAAAATCTTAAGATCTGAAAGTCCAGCCAGCATATCAGGATTTCATGAATATATTTTTTCAAGCTGTTACAAATAAAAATTCATAAGGAAGAGTGCCATTTGAATCAGAGATCAGCTTTGAACAGCACAAATTTTTCATTACCTTAATTCATACTTAGGGGCCCATTTGTTGAAGATTAAAAAGTAAGTAATTTTTAGTTTAGATATTTTATAAAAAGATATATTTTTTGTAGAGATTTTATAAAAATTTCAAATTATGTTATGTTTGGATACTGTGATAAAATGTGATTATCATATAGTGACTTAGATTTTACAATATCCTTTGGATCTTTGTGGATATTTGTTAAAAAGATGATTTATTATTTAGTTATTTTAAAATTTATGATATTTTTGTGTCTCTTCGTATTTTTATGACATTCTATACTATCTACCACATCAAATTCTTCGCAAAAGCCACATGAAGTAGCTTCTCAAAATAATAAAAAATATGCTTTTTTTTCCATATTTTGATTATTTTAAAAAGTTTAGCAAATATCATAAAATTTTTACAAAAATAGATTTTTTAAGAAAATGAGTAATTTTTTCATGAAAAAAGCTTAAACAAACGGGTCATTCATTTCACAACATACATCCAAATCTTGACTTTCCCTCCATATTGTACTTGAAAAGGACAGCTTTTATTATTGAACGATTTTGCATTCTGATGCAATATGCAATCTTCTGCATGCATTTTTATTTAAAAATGTGGCATCAGATGCTTAGAAGGATCTTGTCATTAAAGTTGTAATAGAAACCTGCCCCTAGCCTTACCACTAGAGACCAACATGAAAGGAGGCCAACAGGGGAAACAAAAGAACAAGTTGTACAAAAATAATGAAAAGGCAAACCTTTCATCATCAGCAGAACTTTTGTTTGTGTGCGTGTGTGTGTGTGTGTGTTATCCCCAGCAGATTTCTTCATAACTCTCACTGACACCATACTGCACATGAAATGGATATACCATTAAGGGGCTGTAATCTCTCTTATCCTGCCTTTGATGTTTCTACACCACCTTACATGATTCATTACACCTATGGGATTAACCTCTGAAATTTATCAACAATCCCTGTCATAATTATCTAACATCTCTCAATCAAAAAATTAAAACTTTTTCTTTTCAAATTGGGTTGTCGAGACTGTTTCTGATGGCACAGAACAACAAATGGTTATGAAAGAATAAAAAATACAGCTGCTATATATGCCAAAATGATTACAAGCAATATTTTATTGAAAACTTGGGACACAAAGTTGAGTTTAGAAACATACATTTTCACCACTAGGAATGCTTGATGGTATTGATAGATCCTCATCATCAGCAGGAGGACCAGCCATGGGCTTTCTTCCCTCTTTCAGAGCCTTCCTTATATCCGCTGCTTTCCAGACTGCATATTTCTGTTTCTGCTCAAGCTGTGGAGGAAACTCATTGAAGTGTAAGCCCAACAGTGATATCAATCCATACTACATTATTATTTATTGGCACCGAACAAGGCCCAATGGGCCCCGTGCCCTAATTCTCATTTAATATCTATTAGTTACCATGTTTAATATTAAACTCCGCCTATGTTTATAGCCGGTCCCAAGCCCGGGTAAGGGAGGAGGGTTGTGTTAGGCCATCAACAGCCAATATAAAACTTTGTTGAATCTATCATGAACATGGACAATAGACATTATAATGTTAATGCTAGGTCGTTGCCCGTAAGTAACGCGCTGCATGGCTCGAGTACAATGATAAGTGAGTTAGAGCCGCTGCTTCGGCTTCCGGATGTAGTGTTAAATGAGCAAGGGCTACCGCGTCATTCTAGACGCACGCGGCTAAAGAAATTAGTCCATGAGAGCAAAATTAGATTTGGTACTTGGAATGTTGGGACATTGAATTGTAAATTTATAAAGGTTGTAGGGATTATGATTCAAAGGAAAATCAATATCCTTTGCCTGCAAGAAACAAAATGGCGTGGAGAAGAAGCTAAGGATATTCAAAGTTTCGAACTTTGGTATACAGGAAAAGTAAGTGCACGCAATGGAATAAGCATCATTATAGATAAGGAGTGGAAGAAGAACGTTGTAGAAGTTAGCAGAATTGGAGACAAAATTATTTCCTTAAAAATGATAATTGGACGTGAGAATGTTAATATTGTTAGCACTTATGGGCCGCAAGTCGGGACAGAAGCCAGTCTTAAGGAATTATTTTGGTAGGATCTGGAGGGGTTGATTCGACAGATACCATAGAGTGAAAAGATTTTTATTGGAGGAGACTTTAATGGGCATGTCGGGAGGGAAGCTGGTCAGTATGCGAGGGTGCATGGTGGTTTTGGTTTTGAAGAGCTAAACAATGAAGGACAAACTCTTCTTGATTTCTTATTGTCTTATGATTTTAAGATTGCCAATACTTATTTCAAGAAGAGAGATGAGCATCTCATCACTTACAAAAGTAGAGCCTCAAGGTCACAGATTAATTTCTTTTGGTTAGGAACACAGATAGAAGACTTTGTAAAAATTGCAAGGTGATCCCCGGAGATGCTGTAACGACACAACATAGGGTCCTAGTCCTTGATGTGTGTATTATGAGTAAAATCAAAAAACGTCGACAAGTAGTAACACCAAGGATTAGGTTGTGGCAATTAAAAGGTGAGAAGCAAGATATTTTCAAGCGAAATCTTTTGGATAAAGGAATTTGGGAAGCTCAGGGAAGTGCTAACATCATGTGAGAGGATATGGCTAAAAAGATATGGGAGGTTGCAAAAGTAGTTTTGGGAGAATCAAAAGGTTCTGGTCCGAGAGATAAGGAGTCTTGATGGTGGAATAATAGTGTACAGGACAAAATCAAGTATAAGAAGAACTATTTTAAAGCCATACATTTGTGTAACAATGAGGAAAATTGGGAGAGGTGCTATATGGCTAAGAAGGAAACTAAGAGAGCTATGGGTGAAGCTCGTTCTAAAGCTTTTGAAGAATTTTATAAGAGCCTTAAGACGAAGGAAGGAGAGCGAAATATTTATAAGATTGCCAAGAGTAGGGAAAGAAAATCAAGAGATCTAGAACAAGTAAGGTGTATTAAGGATGAAGAGAGAAGAACTTTAGTTACAGATGATGAAATTAAAAATAGATGGGAGACTTACTTTTCTAAACTTTTCAATGATGATGAAGGTTCATCTAGTAATTTGGAGGATTTAGTAACTAGTGAAAGAGAACAAAATTTGTCATTCTATCGAATAATACGTGATAAGGAGGTAAAGGAAGCTCTTAAGAAAATGGCAAATGGTAGAGCCAATGGATCTGATTGTATATCTATCAAAGCGTGGAAATGTTTAGGTGAAGAAGGGGTGAGATGGTTAACTAAATTATTTAATATGATTTTACAGTCCAAGAAAATGCCTGATGAGTGGAGGAGAAGTGCATTAATTCCTATTTATAAAAATAAAGAAGATATTCAGAATTATACTAACTATAAAGGGATTAAACTCATGAGCCACACAATGAAATTGTGGGAGAAAGTAATTGAGCACAGGTTGAGATTTGAGACAAGTATTTCTGAGAATTAGTTTGGTTTTATGCCAGGTAGATCAACTATAGAGGCGATTTATCTACTAAGGGGATTAATGTAAAAGTATCGTTGTAAAGATAAAGATCTACACATGATTTTTATTGATTTGGAAAAAGCTTATGACCGTATACCAAGAGAAATGCTTTGGAAAGTGTTAGAAAAAAAGGAAGTACAGATTGCTTATATTAAAGCCATACAAGATATGTATGAGGGGGTAAAAACTAGTATAAGAACGCCTAGTGGTCAAACAAAGGATTTTCCTATAAAGATTGGACTACATCAAGGATCATCTCTGAGTCCTTATTTGTTCAACTTGATCTTAAATGTTTTGACGGAACATATTCAAGAGGAAATTTCGAAATGTATGCTCTTCACAGATGATATAGTTCTTATAACAAAGACAAGAGAAAAGGTTAATTGCAAACTTGAGTTATGGAGGAGGACATTGGAGTCGAAAGGTTTTCGTCTGAGTAGAAGTAAAGCGGAATATTTATATTGTAAATTTGGTAAAGGACTATTCGACAATAATTTGAAAGTGAAATTGGAAGATCAAATTATACCTCAAGTGGAAAAGTTTAGATATTTGGGAGCCATTATTCAAAATGATGGCGAAATCAGTAGAGATATTTCACATAGAATTCAAGCTGGGTGGTTTAATTGGAGAAAAGCTAAAGAAGTTATTTGCGACCGTAAGGTGCCTAATAAACTTAAAGGAAAGTTTTATCGCACTGCTATCAGACCGGCAATGTTATATAGTAGTGAATGCTGGGCTCTAACGGGACAGCAAGAGCATAAAGTTGGAGTAGCAGAGATGAGAATGTTACGATGGATGTGCGGACATACACGTAAAGATAAAATTCAAAATGAACACGTACGTGAAAAAGTGAGGGTGGCACCTATTGAGGAAAAAATGGTAGAAAATCGGTTGAGATGGTTTGGGCATGTACAAAGAAGACCAAGGAAGGCACCAGTGAGAAGAGTGGAACATATAACTTTGAGTCCGATTAAGAGAGGTAGAGGAAGGCCTAAGAGAACACTTTTGGAAGTTATTGAACGCGATCTGTTAATTAATAATATTCCTAAAAGCTTGATAAATGATAGAACACAATGGCGTCTTGCAATCCATGTAGCCGACCCCACCTAGTGGGATAAAGGCTTGTTGTTGTTGTTGTACCATGTTTAATATTACGATTATGAGTATTGTATCTGTCCCTGATTTTTTAGGAGATCTATTTTGCTTATTGTTTCTGTTTTTAGTATCTCAGCCAGATCCTAATTTGTTCTTGGTGGGTGTCGTCTCTATATATGTATTTCATATTATCATAATAAAGCCAAGCTTTTATCCAGCATCTATATCTCCTCATGGTATCAAAGCAGCTATGATCCAATTCAGATTTGGGCTGCACAACGAAGGCCAGGGTGGTGGCAATGAATCAAGGGGGAACAAAAATTCCCCATCTACTGTTGCAACCAACAAAAATTCCCAACAAGAGAAGAGGTTAATTGCAAACTTGAGTTATGGAGGAGGACATTGGAGTCGAAAGGTTTTCGTCTGAGTAGAAGTAAGACGGAATATTTATATTGTAAATTTAGTAAAGGACTATTCGAAAATAATTTGGAAGTGAAATTGGGAGATCAAATTATACCTCAAGTGGAAAAGTTTAGATATTTGGGAGCCATTATTCAAAATGATGGTGAAATCAGTGGAGATATTTCACATAGAATTCAAGCTGGGTGGTTTAATTGGAGAAAAGCTAAAGGAGTTATTTGTGACCGTAAGGTGCCTAATAAACTTAAAGGAAAGTTTTATCGTACTGCTATCAGACCGGCAATGTTATATAGTAGTGAATGCTGGGCTCTAACGGGACAGCAAGAGCATAAAGTTGGAGTAGCAGAGATGAGAATGTTACGATGGATGTGCGGACATACATGTAAAGATAAAATTCGAAATGAGCACATACGTGAAAAAGTGAGGGTGGCACCTATTGAGGAAAAAATGGTAGAAAATCGGTTGAGATGGTTTGGGCATGTACAAAGAAGACTAAGGGAGGGACCAGTGAGAAGAGTGGAACATATAACTTTGAGTCCGACTAAGAGAGGTAGAGGAAGGCCTAAGAGAACACTCTTGAAAGTTGTTGAACGTGATCTCTTAATTAATAATATTTCTAAAAGCTTAATAAATGATAGAGCACAATGGCGTCTTGCAATCCATGTAACCGACCCCACCTAGTGGGATAAAGGCTTGTTGTTGTTGTTGTTGTTGTACTGTTGCAACCAACCAAGCACCAAATGATGCTTCTGCAATCACCATTCATAGATTGAATGGTCAGAACTCTATTCAATGGGCTGCAGGCATGCGCTTGTATGCTACAAGCAAAGGGAAGTCTGGGCACCTTACTAGTGCAACTCCAAGACCTGTTATGACTAATAGCAAGTTTTCCACATGGGAGGCTGATGACTCAATTGTTTAGGCATGGCCAATGAATTCAATGACCCAAGAAATCAGTGCCAGTTTTGCTTTGCTTGGGTCAGCCAATGAAGTCTAGGAGGCTGCCAAGGACTTGTTTGCCTCTATTAAAAACAGAGATGCAATTCTGGAAATTGAAAGAGCTCTTCATGATTTGAGGAAAGGTACTTCATCCCTTACACAATATTATACTAACCTTGTTATGTACTGGCAGAAATTAGACACTTACATCCGTCATGAAAGATGCTGCTCGATATGTCAAGATTAAGGAGGAGCAGCAAATAAAATACTTTTTTATTGGGGCTGGGTGATGCCTTTGATGATGTCCGTGGGCAGATCATGACGGATCATGAGTCTTGAATCTCTATCATCATTAAGAGAGGTTTTCTTTACTGTAAAGCATGAAGAAAGCAGAAAGAAACTGATCTCAAGAAAGCAACCCAATGCTGAAAATCTTACTTCAAGTGCCCTTGTGTCCAAGGGAACTCAAAATGGTGATGGCGAGGGAAAGAAAAGCAACAAATGGTCTGACCACTATCAAAAAGCTGGCCATACCAAGGATGTATGCTGAAAAGTTCATGGTAAGCCACCTAATCAGAAAGGGAGAGGAAAGTCAGAAAACAAGGCCTTTGTTGCCACCACCACAAAGGACAAATCTGATTGTGACACAACACTAAGTATGGAGGAAGTTGACCTCCTATGGAAGATATTAAACAAACATGATTCACACGAAAAGCAAATAGCTTCTAGCAATATTGCCTACACAGGTAACACAACTTTTGCCTTAAACTCTAAGGTTCATCACAAAGAAATGTGGATTGTTGATTCAGGGGCCATTGCTCATATGACAGGTAACCCTGGTTTGCTTTAGAATTTACAACCATGTAAAGTTATTATGTTTATCAAAGTTGCCGATGGAAAATCCCTTAAAGTTCAAGGAATTGGTACAGCTTATCTATTGAACAAATTAAAACTTGAAAATGTTTTATATGCTCCTGAATTGAAGTGCAGTCTTCTTTCTATGAGCAAAGTGACTTTGCATCAATTTCCCGGTGTTAACTTTCTCCCTAAATTGTGTATTTTCTTGGACTTAGAGTCAGGGAAGATGATTGGCACCTTTGAGATGATAGAGGGGCTCTACTGTTTAGCGATACAACAAGTTGAATGTGGCTTCTCAACTAGTCTTATTACTGAATCAAAGTCACTTGATCAATTCACAACTAATGAAGTGTTGTTGTGGCACTCTAGGTTAGGCCACCCAAATTTTCACTGCATGTCCAAATTGTTTCCCAATTCTATGAATAAAAATATCTTTCCTTCGCACTATGATAGTTGCCAACTTTCAAATCACACAAAAAAGACTTACAAATCCCATCGACGTGTACCATCTGAATAGTTCTCTAGTGCACAGTGACATTTGAGGACCTTCTCGCATTTCCTACTTAACTAATGCCAAGTGGTTTGTCATTTTTATAGATGATCATACTTGACTCACATGGGTTTTCCTTATGAAAGAAAAATTTGACCTTGTCTAAATTTTTATCAACTTTCATGCCATGATTAAAACGCAATTTTAGACTACCATTAAAGTTCTCTATAGTGATACTGGAAGAAAGTATACATGCTCAGCCATGCAAACATACCTAAACCAAAATGGCATCATTAATCAAACTAGTCGTGTCAATACACCACAACAAATGGCACTACTGGAAGAAAGAACTGACACCTCTTAGAAGTCACTAGAGCCTTTATGTTTACACATAGCATTCCAAAAAACTATTGAGGAGAAGCAATTCTTACTACTGCACATCCAATCTATAGATTGCCTTCAAGAACCCTTGACTTTCATGCCCCCTTAAGGTTCAACCACACATCTCAATCGCTATCTTTTAGAACATGTTTTTGGCTGTCTTGCTTATGTGCACAATGATAATGGCGGCAAATTTGATCCCAAAGCCTTGAAATGTATCTCCTTAGGATACTCATCTACCAAAAAGGGTTATAAATGTATTCTCCACCACTTAAAATTTTGTCACCATGAATGTCACGTTTGTTGAAACTCAGCCATATTACCCTCGTCTTCCCATTCAGGGAGAGAGTGACCATGAATGGGTGCCTATACAGCCAAGTTTCTCCAATGAACCTTTGCCTTTGTCACCAACTTTGGCTGCCAATGATCCTATCCTTGACCCTTAACCCTCTTGGACCACCCAAGACTCCTCTCAAATCATCCAAGGACCTTGACAAATCTGAACCTGAGCCAAACAACATTGAATCTGATACAATCGATCATCTTATGGCCGATAATACAGAATCCAAAGAGGCTATTGTGCTTCCAGAAAATGTTGATGAGCCTAATCACCCCTCTAGCTCTCAGCAAGTCCAAGATTCAACCCCAACTTCAACTCCTAATGATCTTGGGTGGCCAATTGCTTTGAGAAAAGGGGTAAGAAAGTGATACATGGGAATTAGGAATAATAGGGACAATTAGGAAAATTACGAATATAAGGGTAGTTTGGGTATTTAAATATATTCTCTATAAATAGGCCTTTAGGTTGTAACAAGTCATTGTGAATGAAATGAATTAATCTCTTTCTCTATCTCTCTGCCTCTCCTCTCTCTCCCCCTATTTCTCGTCTTCCTCTATCAAAGGTATCAGAGTCGATTCAATGAACACATTGGTGCTCTCAAATATCATCTGCAGATGCAATCGGCTTTGCTTTAATGCAACCAACAAACCTTAGACCAATAGATTCACGACTTCAGTGAGATCAAGCAAATCATGTCTCACATTTCTCAACAGATGCACGAAATCTTGGCAAAGCTCTCAAAGCTTACCAACCAGCACTTGCACTCTCCTGTGGTCACCGTGAGTACACCATTTAACACACCGCCACATAACCCTCCACCCCCTCCTTCAACAATGATGACCTTTGCCTCTACCACAAGCCTTTAGTCATTGGACCAACTATCTTCACTAACGTTAGGATAGAGGAAACATGTTTCAAACATGCACAAATTCGACGACCAACAATTGAATAGTAACTTCAAGGCTAAAACAATAGCAAAATTGAATGACATTCAAGAAGATGAAGAAGGAAAATATGAGAATGACAAGGAGACTAAAGTGAATCAAGAGCAGTGGACTATAGGAGCGACTCAAAACGAAGTTGTTGGATTGACTATGAATGAGGAAGAAGTCAAGGAGGCACTCAAAACATTGAAGCTCAATGAGAAATTCGATAGCAATGATGACGACGACTCACAAAATTTCAAAGACATTCCCACCCACTATCATTGGTACATTGCCAAGTATGTTGAGCCCACTCACATCCTTCATGTTTATGGCACTGTTTTCCATGACTTCTCTATTCCCCTTGATCACTGGCAGCTCAATTCCATAAGACAACATCCTGCCATTCTGGTTGTCTTCGATGATTGTTGCCATCAGCTTCATACCACTCATTCTCTTCAAATTCTTGGCCCCAAGAACTAGCATGATCTTCGGTTCAAATCTAACTACGGCTCTAATGTCATCATTGGAGTTCTCAACACCAAAATTGGCCCAAATGCCACAGTTTCTCATATGTCAATTTGATCTCAGACTTGGAATTCCTTCATTTGAAGAGAGCATCCACAACTTGTCACATTGTATTGGGGCTCACCCCATCAACGGCTATGGAAGGAAGCACCGCTAGCATGCCCCACAAGTATGGCCAAATCGTGAGCAATGGCAATTTGAAGATAAAGTTCAAGGACTTAGAGACCTAGGTCAAGGAAGACAGCAAAGCTTAAACCACTTTAGGGTTGAAGAAGATAGGTCACACTAGTATTTGGCCCTGGTTTTTGCAAGTATTTTCCAAAGGTGCCACAAGTGTGATCCACATGCCAATCATCTAAACCCTATTGGAAATTGATTTGATGAAAGTGTTGTTAGACCTTGCTTAGACTTGTTTTGGGCTCCTTACATGTTTTGGGCTTCTCCAACGTCCCTGGCCCAAAAACCTTTTGAAAAAGGGAATAATCTGAAATGAGTTTAATTACAATACTGCTAGACATTATGTTGAAGAAGTTTGGGCCACTCAAAAAGCCTTTGTGTCGAATCGAGTCATGAAGATGGAGCTATGCGGTGTTCTTTACCTTCAACAATGGGTCTCTCACAAGTCTAGGTGGCTTCCCATAATGGGATTTTGAATTGAAGGATCACTACAAAAAATTTGGGCTTTTAATGTCCATTTATTTTGTTCTTAAATTATTTTATTTTACAAGTTATAACAACTTAAGGTAAAAAAAAAAGGATAAGTCTTATTTTAGATATATATTTTCCTACTTTTGTACTGATCCTTAAGGACAAGGATCTCTTGTTAGGGAGAGTATTGATACATGAGAATTAGGAATAATAGGGTTAATTAGGGGAATTAGGAATATAAGGGTAGTTTGGGTATTTAAATACATTCTCTATAAATTGGTCTCTAGGTTGTAATGGGTCATTGTGAATGAAATGAATTAAACTCTTTCTCTCTCTATCTCTCTGCCTCTCCTCTCTCTCCCCCTATTTCTCTTCTTCCTCTATCAGAAAGTGTACTATGTAGCCTATTAGTAATTGTGTCTCTTTATGACAAACTCTCAACTTGTATGCAAAGTTTTATGGTAAAGTTATTAGAAGAAAAATTACCCTCTAATTATCAAGAAGTGGATTCTGATCAAAATTGGGGAAAAGCTATTCATGATGAATTAATCACATTGATAAAAACCGTCCTTGGGAAATCACTAAGCTACCTCATGGAAAGAAAAGTGTGGGGTGTAGATGGGTTTTTACAAAGAAGTATAATCCATATGGAGCTCTCAATAAATACAAAGCCCAACTTCTTGTAAGGGGGTACTCGTAGACTTATTGTATTGATTACCAAGAAACATTTGCTCTTGTTGCAAAGTTGAATACCATTCAGATGTTATTGTCCTTGGCTGCCAACTATGATTGGCCTTTAGATCAACTTGATGTTAAAAATGCCTTTCTCAATGAAGACTTGAAGGGGGAGGTGTACATGGAAGTTCCCAAGGGATTATCAAAACAAAGAAAGCCAGGTCTAGCATGCAAACTATACAAATCTTTATATGGACTCAAGCAATCACCTACAACTTCATTTGAAAGATTCACCAAAGTTGTTAAGAACTTGGGATATGCTCAATCTCAAACGGATCACACAATGCTTGTGAGACACTCAAAAGGAAAAAAAGGCAATACTTAATATTTATGTTGATGATATAGTACTAACCAATGATGATTTAGTTCAAATAAGAGACTAAAGAAGTCAATGGAAAATGAATATGAAGTAAAAGACTTGGGAGGCCTAAGATACTTTCTTGGAATGGAGGTAGCTAAATCTAACCAAGGAAATGCTTAATATGTTAAAAGAGATAGGGATGCTAGGTGTAAGGCCAGTAGAAACACCTATGGAATGTTTATGCAGATTAGATATTAAAGAAGAGGATGAAGAAGAATGAACCTTAGATAACAAGGAATATTTACTTCCTATCGATGCTGACAAATACAAAAGACTAGTAGGTAAATTTATATAACTATCCCACACTTGACCTGATATTCGCTTTGCTATTGGGATGGTAAGTAGGTTTACCAATGATCCACAAGAAAAGCATATGTAGGCTGTTAACAAAATTTTGAAGTACCTTAAAATGACTCCCAGGAGAGGAATTTTCTTTGCTAAAGGTGATTCTAGAGGAATCAAAATTTATATAGATGCTGACCATGGAGACTCTTGTCTTGACAGGAGGTCCACTTTTGGGTATTGTATTTTTGTGTGAGGAAATTTGGTGACATGGAGGAGCAAAAAGCAATCTGTTATGTCCAAAAGTAGTGCAAAATCAGAACTAAGGGCCTTGGCGCATTGTGTGAAGGGATGTGGCTACAAAGGGTGCTAAAAGAACTAAAAGTAGCAACAGATTCACCAATTAAGATTACGTGTGATAGCAACTCTGCTATAGTGATGGTGGAAAACCCTATACATCATGAAAGAACGAAGCATGTTGAAATAGATAAGCACTTCATTAAAGAGAAGATAGACATGGGCATTATTGATTTAGCTCATTCAGCAGCACAACTGCAAGTTGCTAATTTATTCACCAAGCCATAGGCTAGAGCACTATTTGAAGAATTTAGAAGCAAGCTGGGAATGACTAATATCTATTCACCAACTTGAGGGGGGGTGTTGGTGCCAAACGATGCCCAGTGACCCCTGTGCCCTAATTCTTATTTAATATTTATCATTTACTGTGTTCAATATTATGATTATGAGTATGTATCTTGCCCTGATTTTTAGGAGGTTATTTTGCTTTTTCTTTCTGTTTTTAGTATCTTGGCCTGATCCTAATCTGTTATAGGGTTCGTGTTGCCTCTATATATGCATTTCATACTATCAGAATAAAGCCAAGCTTTTATCCAGCATCTATCTTTCCTCAATTTTTTACAATTATTTTAATTTGAAATAAGTTTTGGCTTGTATATGATATGGAAAATGCAGAAAGCGATTATTCAATGCATTAATCTGATACTTACATCAGGCTGGAGTGGTCCAAACTGGTTTAGAATCTCAAAAAAAATGCTTGCAGCATAAAATGTTTTTGCTGTATTCCTGCCAAAATTCATGGCTTTTAAATGTTAACAGCTGGTTACAGATGAAAATAAACGTTTACAGACAGTAAATGTCATAAGCAGAACAAGAAATTAAAAAACTTCTACACAGCAGACCAAGTGTAAGCCCAAAAGAAACAAAAAAAAAAAAAAAAAAAAGGTCAAACACAAACAAACTAGAACAACAACACAAACAAGACAAACAAGTATGCAGTCGTTAGTTCCAAGATTTAAGGAGAAGATTGAGAAATTGTTTGTTCTGTTTTTTTTTTCTTATTATTCTGATTCTATTCTAGTTATATCTTATGATATAATAAGTTATTAGATGAGGTTGTTAGCATTTTGTTTTTAAGTTCCTAACATCAACAATTGCATCAATATGAAGGCTACGTGTCATGGAAGTTATCAATATCATAAATGGGACCAAAATTTCACCAGAGAAAAAGTTGATACAATTATATGTCTCTCCTATACTCCTACTCAGCAAGTTGCTGACATTCTCACTGAATCCTTGCCTGAGTAAGTTTGAAGGCTTGAGGAGCAAGCTTAAAATGCTAAACATACATTTTTTCAGCTTGACAAGGGTGTTGTTAGTTCCCAGATTTTAGGAGTAGATTGTAATATCATGTGTAGGTTTTGATGTGATTTCATTATGGCCTTATTTTGAGATATTTTGATTATTAGATCAGGTTGTTAGTGCTTTATTTACCTGTTCTTAATCTTGAAGGATTGCATCACAATCTCTCTCCTCGGTCTCTATTTACTCTACAGCACACCAATGAAACTAGGATCCACAGGGAACAGAAAAAAAAAAAAATTCCCCAACTTCACTTGGACCATGTTTGGTAGCATTGAATTGGCAAGGTGGAAATAGAATTAAAGATGGAATTCTAATTTAAACATGATTGGTATGAAAGAGTTGCAATTCCCAAGAATCCTAATTCCACCAAAAATGTTAGAATTCAATTGCATCATATTAACCATGGAATTGCTTCAATTCCCTTGAATTCAATTTGTAGACCCCACTATCCTCATCATTTTGTCCATTTATAACAAGGTAGGTCTTTTTAATTTTGAGAAAAAGGGAAATTTAGTCTTTTCTTATTTTAAGCACATATACAAATTAATATTATATTAGAATTTCATTTTCATACCAAACACACTTTTAAAACTCAATTCTATTTCGATTTTGATTCCGATTCCAATTCCGATTCCGATTCTAATTCCATTAAAAACTCTTTCATCATACCAAACGAGGCCTTAATATTTCTCCACTATATTGTAAAAAAGATATGAATAAGATCAATCATGGAGGGGAAAAATTGGTTCCCTAGGACAAATTATGGGGCTCCCATGTTTCAAAAATCTTCACCACAGAAAAGGATAAATAAACAAACAGACAATAAGATGAAATAATGTGCATAATAAAATGCATAGAATGAGATGCTTTTAATATCCATGCGGGAATTATAACCAGTAAGAGGTTCTCCACGTCCCCCAACCACATTATAATGAAAAATTTAAACAAAATAAACAATAACTGAATAACATGCAGACAGTATCAACTCAAAAGTTGTTATTCCTCCATGTTCTCCACTCAAAATGCAGATTAAAGATTTGTAATAGAACAGTAGAGTGGAACAGACTAGCCTAAAAGATGGTTACAGCTTATATAAATGATTAACATACAAATCTGAACGTCCAGCACGATCTTGCTTGTCTGCCTTTGCAAAGACATTTAAGGCAAATCCTTCCAGATGTAAATTATCTTCAGGCCCCAGCTTGATTGACTTTTTATCCTGTAGGAAAAGGATAATCTTTTAAATCAACTATCAACTATGAGTGCTGAATATTAACAGCATGAAACTAAAGTGATAAATCAATAATCAATGAAGAAATCAAAATTAAATTTTAAATAACTATGGGGTCAAATTATAGGAGGTTATTACATAAGCACATTGAAAATATAGAAAAAAGACTCATCACTAGCAGGACCCCATCCAAACCGATCTAAAAAATAACTGCAGACTGTCATTGAAGCGTACAGAATCATAAGCAAATTTTAGGTTCCAAAATCTAGCTTCTTACACTCAACAACGACAAGAAATCCAGGAATTGAAGATAACTAGTAAGAATAATCAGACTATTGGGCGAATAGCAATTAATCGTATACAAATTCATCAGAAAACAATAGTTTCGGAACTACATTATGAAAATTAAAATTAGTGAAACTAGTAAGAATATCATACTTTAAACCAGCATATATAATTATACGCGAGATCAGCAAAAATGTCAAACAACATGCACTTTCGTCTCACCAACCCAGGAAAACGATAAAAGTTTCACATCATGACGAAAATTAACAGCATTTTGATAGCACCTTTTCAAGCTGGTTCATGAGCGAAATAAGTAGAGCATTTGTGGTCTTGGTGCGCTCGCTCTGAGGAATCTTCATTCCACGTTCCATGGCATATAACCGACCTTAATTTAGCATATTAATAATACCAAAAAAAAGGGGAGACCAGTGTATCAGAATCTTCCGTTCACGCCCTAATCCAAGCTCAATTGGATCAGCGGGAAAAAAATCACAAATTCCTAAACAAGAAATTTCAAAAGACGCGAATAGAAAATACAACAAAATTTGCTATTTATCTGAAAACGAATCCAAAAAAGAGAGCGATTTACAGTAATATGCGACAAGCGGATCGTGCTTTTGCAACTCATCGGCACGTTGAAGGTACGGTAAGAGGAGCTTTGCGGGCTCGCTTTCACTCGCCATCTTCGATCTTCCCAAGTTACCGAACACAGAAGAAACCGATTTTGATTTCCAATTACAGGGAGGGCAGGTCTGCACGGGTGAACTGTGAATAAAACTGTAGTTTGAGGCGACACCGTTTTATGCGGCGCGGAAGCGTTAGGTATTTAAACGGATTGATTGATCGATCCTGCTACACCGTTCCACTTTGGGCATTCATGGTATTCACCACCGTGCTTTAGCTTGTACTTTTTTTTTTTTTTTTTTTTTTACATAAAAGGCAAATTTTATTAAAAATAAAAACATAAAAAGACCCGAGAAAATGAATGAACTAGTTTTAGTAGTTTACTAGTCTCCAGGTCTGCATCAAATTACAAATTTAAATAACCGTTGAATTTGAAGTCAGCTCGGCAATAACAAGGTTTTTTTTTTATTGAAACAAGTTTATTTAATATAGAAGTAGTTCCTTTTATTTGTAAAAATCCCAGGTATAGATAAAGATGTAACTTTCACATGTACTTAACATTAGTATCAAGTACAAGTTCATATACACAATGTTCATTGAAGAATACATTGAGATTGACTGCCAATGAAATGAAAACAAAGGCAAAGAATTAGAAATATGACTACATTTCCCAAAGCTAAAGGTGCATTTTTGTTTTTGAAGTATTCTTTGAAAAATACCCAGTATCCTAAACTATTAGTCAAAGCAATTCTACCCTTCAAGAAATTAAAATTGAGCATTTTTTCCCTCACCATCAAATTCTCAATGTTGATTGTTAGAAAATGCTAATAGAGACTCTAACATTAACTATTATAAATTTAATGAAAAGGTTAAAAGCATTTCATTGTAATTACTTTAAGGGAAAAATTTCTCTTATCAGTAGTTTAGAATGTTAGGTACTTCTCGGAGAATACTTCAAAGGTAGAAACGCACATTTATCCCATTTCTCAAAGAGAGATTAATTATCAAATTCAGTCTTAACCAAGATTAATGACACCCAATTATAGAAATCAATAAACCAATAATGTGCAGTTGATTTTTGTAACCTCTCTCCAGATGAATGTGATATGAATATGCATTTGATGCTCAGCTATAGATTTCCAAGATATACATTAATCCAGCAAGAAACGTACATTGGATAACACCCATGTCTTTGAGAACTATACCCTACTCGTTGCCATAAGCATTTCATCATGAATGTGATCATTACCATAGGGACAGTGCTTAAGCAAGATGCTTGAGTCCCAAAGCACTCAAATCTACAATGTCCAACCTTTATACAGATGCTTTAGTGGATAATCTACTAACTTCGCACTACTAATCTCTCTAGAATAAAAGAAGAATCATTCAATACTTATGATAAATTCCAAGTAGATTTTGTAAGTTCCAAAACTAAGAATACTTATTTTCAAAAATATCTCAACCTTTTAAAGTAGATAATACATCTGATTCTCCTAGCCCAACATTTGCATTTAACAAATAAATTTTCAACCAAGAAGATATCATGGCTAAAAGACTTTCACCACCATAGTTTTCTACACTTAGTGTCACGGTCATTGTTTGAATAATATTCACTAACTGCAAGACCAATATTGTTAGAGCTGTCACTATTTGATCTTGTGAATCAAGCCAAAACTTCCAATCTTGTTGTTCATCTTTAAAACATTTCATATTACCCTTGTCCTTTAAAAGGTGCAAAACTAATTATTTAACTTGTTGCACCTCATCCCTAGTCAACTTTAATCTCTCATGTGAAACTTTAGGAATAAGTATTGGAGAGAAGCATGAATGAAGGATAGCTTCATTATTATTAAGTAGTGAGTCCTTGGCTCTCTTGAAAAACCAAGAGGCATAAGAAATCCATGACTTGCCTATGGTAGAGCAAATATGAGTAGACAACTTTGTGGTTGTGCTAACAATCTCCTCAGTAACCTAATCCACACTTTTCTTAATTATTATATTCTCTTCATTGCCATCCTAATCAACTGAAGGGATTTCAACACTTTCAAAATCTACAGGTGTGTTAGGAACTATGTTAATGGGAGTCCAATCAGAATAGTTTTGTCTAAGTCCCTTTGCAAGTTTCAAGCATTCTTTGGCCCTTAAAATCTTCTCATCAACATCAAGCAGTTTATATTCTGAAGAAACCATATAAGGATACAACAATGACCAGATGTTTGTGAAAGCATCTTCAAACTTGTTTACTGCATACAATAGTATAGTGCTATCATATTGTAAATTCAAAGAGAGAAGAGCACGATGCCTCTCTTCAAGACAAGTAGATATGCAATCTTTGAGACAGTTTTTTAAATGATTTGCCAATAATAGATTTCTTTGTCTATAGGCTAAATTTAGAAAATTCATGTAGAGATTCATAGAAACTAAAGAAGTTGAGAACATTGTTTGGTATACACGAAGAACCTTCAACCATGGACTACAATCTTGATGGATTCTACTAATATAATATGGCACCAACTTAAGATATGAATTTAATATTGACTGAGCATGTTTAGTCTTGTTTTGTATTGATTTAAGCTTGCAATCCTCTTCTAATGAGAAAATGTAGTGTAACTAAATAGCAGAGATGTTAGTTCACCTAACCCTTCAAGTGGTAGAATAGATAGAGGCTCCTCTAACAATGAATTAGCCTTTTGTAAAGCTTAAGGAAAAATTAACCTCGGTGCCAATGTTGATAATTCCTGATCCACGGTTGCCTTACGAGGTTTACACAAAAGTTTCTTTGAAAGATCTGGGGTGTGTATTGATGCAAGAAGATCAAGCAGTGGCATATGCATCCAGATAATTATGACCTCACGAGGAGAGTTATTTGACATATGACCTGGAGTTAGCAGCTGTGGTGTTTGCTCTCAAAATTTGGCAACATTATCTTTATGGCGTAGAATTTAATGTGCACAGTGATCACAAGAGTTTGAAATATCTTGTGGATCAGAAAGAGTTCAATATGAGGCAAAGGCAATGGGTGGAATTCCTTAAAGATTACAACTTTGAGTTTATGTATCATCCAGGGAAAGCCAATGTAGTGGCAAATGCTTTTAAGTCAAAAATCACTTCATATGGCTGAATTAATGGTTCAAGAAAATCAGTTATTGTTGTCTTTGCTAGAGGTGTAGCTTGAGGCATCAGGTTTTACTTTGAATGCAATCCACTCAACCATAATTTCCAATGAGCTTTGGAAAGAGATTCGAGCAGCTCAATTGAAAGACAAGTTTTTGTTAAATGTATGAGAGGATATAGAGGAAGGTCATACTACCTTGTTTTAGTTCAGTGATGATAGGTTCATCTTGTATAAAGACCGAAACTATATACCTGTGAGTGAAGATATCAAAAGGAGATTGTTAGAAGAAGCTCATCGGAGAAAATATACTATGCATCCTGGTGTGACCAAAATGTTCCATGACATAAAGAAGCATTGGTGGTGGCAAGGTATGAAGAGGAATGTTACTGAGTTTGTGAATTGGTGTCTCGCATGTCAAAAGGTAAAGATCGAGCATCAGAGACCGGCTGGGACACTATAACTTCTAGAGATTCTCCAGTAGAAATGAGACAGCATTTCAACAGACTTCATGCCTGGTATACCGAGAACTCAAGTAGGGTTTAACTCTATGTGGATTATTGTGGATTGATTGATGAAGTCGACACACTTTTGCTTGTTAAGTTCACCTATGATGTGGAAAAAGTACGCAGAGGTATATGTGAGAGAGGTGGTGAGATTGCATAGTGTACCCAAAGACATAGTATCAGATAGAGATCCCTAATTTACTTCGAGGTTTTGGGGAGCACTATAGAGAGCAATGGGTATCGAGTTGAGGTTTAATACCTCTTATTGTAACATCCTGAAATTTTAAGATTTGGATTTATTTTAAAAAATAAAATAAAATATTTATAATTAAATTAAAATTAAGAATAGTATGATAGAAGTCCCGATTTTGAATTTTTCTAAGCAAAACTTTGGTTTTATTTTATTTTTAACTATGAAAAAATTACCAAAGTTGACCCAGACTTTTGTGTTATAATAAAAAAATGTCGGGCCCTTTCTTGTAATTTTCTCCAAAATATTTTAAGATTAGTTTTAAGAGGAAAATAGCATGCAAAAACAAATATGAAATAAGAAAACAAAAGGAAAGAAACGAACAAGAGAACAAAATGGAAGAGAAGAAGAAAAGAGGAAGAAGAGAGGGAGTTAGGTTTGGATTTAGGAGGCTTTATGACCATTACGAGATTGGCTACACAATAGGTAAACTCCCTACTTTAATCCTCTTTCTTCCCTCTTAGTTTTCTTTAATTTTTAGAAGAGAAAATTTCCAAAATTTAATCCAAAAAGTTTTATTCTTCTAAGCTTTAGTTTCTTTGGGTCCTTGAGAGGCTGTTTTGAGTTTCTATATGATGCTCTAATGTTTTGAGTAGGTATTTGGATGAAAAATGAAGTTTTAGGGCAAAAGTCAAAACCCCAAGAGGTTAAGTTTTGCTCCTCAATGGTTTAAACCTATTGATTTAGTTATAATTTTGCTATTAGAGCCCAATAAGATTTAAATTAAGGTTTGGTTTTCATTATAAGGGCTAATAGTAAAAGTTGGTAATACTCAGTGAAGGTTTTTAATTAATTAAAAATTCTATGAATTAGAAATTGGCCTAGTGGTAGCTAATAAATGGTTTTGGTGGTTAAGTAGTATTATGTGAATGGTTAGTTCAATATATGGACCATTGGGATGAATTATGGCTCATTGACCCACGTTGTGTGGTTTGAGTTATAGTCTTCATTAATGTTATTTGCCATGAAAAGTGATATGGATTACTTATATGTTGTAGGGAATTGTTGGTGAAACTTATTGAGAAGTTAAGGAACAAGCCAAGTCCTATTTTGTACAAGAGAAACCCTTTTGATACCAAAGGGTTGAGGTAACAAGGAATTTATATTTTTTATTGCTTTAATTAGCTATTTTTGAGTAAATAATATTATCTAGTATGTATTACATATTTTAAACAATTAAATGCAAATAAAATGTGTTTTATAAGGGTTTATAGGGTATTGTTTTAATAATAATGCATCCATATGTACTATCTATTTAATAATGATGTTAGTTATAAAATAAGATTATTAGCATGTATTGTGATCATAAAAAAAATGAAGAGTTGCACTTAGGGAAGTGTAACTAGGTTTCGTACCTTAGATAGGCTAAGGAACTGCTTAAGAGATGAATTATGAGTGTTATACTACCTTAAGTGTTGAAGTGGTCAATACTCGAGAAAGGTAGAAAATGGTAGGAGGCATGATCTCAGTGGGAGTTCACTAATGGGGAGATATAGTCTTGTGATATTCTATGGCTCACTGTTAATACTCAGTGTTGTCTTTCGTATTGCGGGCTCAGTGCACTAAAGTGGTTACTGGATTGAGTATTCGACACTTCTCAGTGGGAGAAGGAATCCGGCATATGAAGTGTGAGGTTGAGTACCTAAGCCAAGGTAGCCCTCATATAGAGAGTAAGTCAGGCTAGCTCTGGGAGGGAGTTAGCTTCGACTACTTAGGATTTATGTTGAAGGAGCACAAGTGATTAAGTAGATTCGATCATACCTTAGATTATATTTTGTACTTATGGAAGTACAAGTGGGTATAAGGTTTACCTACGAGCTAAAGAGTGCCAGGGGGCATTCTGTTGGTCAGAAAAGGCCATACTGGCCTATGTCATGCATTCATGTATTTGAAATGGCTAAATTATATACTATGTTGAGTCTATTATTTGCTTATTCAATTATGGCTTACTTGGTAAAAATTAATTAGATTTCTCTGTTACTAAGATTGTAGTTGTCTCACCTCTTTCTTTTCAATATTTCTAGGTCTAAGCAAAGGATCCAGTAGTGAATGGGAAAAAGAGCCGAGCTAGGGGTTTGCTTGTGGATTGTAAAGATCTAAAACCCCTTTCTTTTGAGCAAAGTATATTGTAATGTATTTAGGATTAGAGTACCAATAGGATGTGATTATGTATATATGTGTGGATTGTATGGCTTGTGTATGAATTTTTGTCGGCTTGTAGACTTGTGACTAGGAAACTTGGTTATGATGTGTGGTTTTGATTGATTTATTTAGTAAACCAAGTTTCTATTACAAGCAGATATTTATTTTGATATATATATGTGTGTGTGTGTGTGTGTGTGTGATTTAATAAGCAAATGCAAAGTGGTTGCATTGAAAATGGTGTGCTATGGGCAAACATACACCATAAATAGAGAGAGTTGGTGCATGGGCCCCACGGGAGCTCTGAGCCAAGTAAAAATGTTTAGCATGTGTATTTATATAAATACATGGTATTTGGATTGATTTTTGACCACTCTTGTATGATTTGTGCATTTTGGAGGTTTAGGCCCTAGGTGGTTAAATTTTAATGTATGGAGATTTTCTATCATTTGAATGTTCTATAAGGTACTTTTAGTCCTATTTGATGTTCCCACAAGTTTATGACCCTTAGGATGAGATTTGGACAATTTTGAAAATGATTTTTACCAAAAAACTACTTTTGCATCTGGGTGTCCAAATCTCAATCCGACCGTTGGATTTCTCTAAAATTTTGGGTCTCTAGTAAAAATTTTATAAGCTTCATATGGGCTTTAGAATCATATTGATTAGACACCGGACGGAGAAACGGTGCAATTTGAAATTTGGTCCGGAGGTGCTGTCATGACAACTATTTAATGCTGTCATGACAACAAAGTTGTTGAACTTGCAACACGCACAAATTTTGATCAAACCGTTAGATATTTTTGAAATTTGGTACACTTGTAGTACCCTTTGAATGTGACATGTGAGCTCTAGAATCGCTTTGATCAGAGGTCGGATGATGAAATGGTGCACTTCAGAAGTTAGTCTGAATGTGCTATCATGACAGCAAAAATGATAGAATTATAACGTGTCTAATTTTTTAATCGACCGTTAGATCTTTTTGAAATTTGGTGCACTACTAGTAATCATTAAGAATTATGTGTGAGCTTTAAAATTACTTTGATTAGAGATTAGACAATAAAATGGTGCCTCCTGGAAGTTGGCTTGGGAGGATTGTCATGACAGCATCTTTTTACCTCGCTTTCTCCTAGCTTGCTTCCGTGCACTATAGGTAGAACCTATAAATTTTTTTAAAGGTTTGAAATGTTTATTGTGTGATGGTGTATCTGTTTAGTAATTTAAATGATTTGTTTCCTAAGTTCGTTTTAGGATCAACTCCTTAACCATACTTAGTTTACTTGAATTGTGTGATTTTTAGATAACATTCGGGCAAGCGTTACACTTATCATCCACAAACTAATAGACAAACTAAGAGCACAATATAGACTCTAGAGGACATGTTACGATCATGCGCCCTTAAGTGGAAAGGCAATTGGGATAGCCATTTACCTTTAGCTAAGTTTGCCTACAATAATAGTTTTCACTCAAGTATTTAAATAGCACCGTACAAGGTATTGTATGGGAGGAAGTGCAAATCAACCTTGTGTTGGGTTGAAAGTGTGATTGGTCTTGATATTATGGATCAAACCATTAAGAAGATCAGAGTAATTCGGTAGAAGCTTCTTATTGTCCAAAGCTGTTAGAAGAGTTATGCTAATAAAAGGTGTTGATTGTTAGAGTTTGAAATGGGAGATCATGTGTTTCTCCGAGTTTTGCCATTAACTGACATTGGTAGGTCTATAAGGGCCAAGAAACTAACACCTCGATATATAAGACCATATCAAATTTTGAGTAGAGTAGGACCTATTACGTATAGGATCACTTTACCTTCACCTTTATCCGATATACATGACATATTTCATGTGTCATAATTGAAAAAGTATCAATCGGATTTGTCGCATGTGATTGAGTAAGAAGAAGTAGAGCTTTAAGAAAATCATACTTATCAAACTGAACCGAAACAGATAGTAGATGTTAAAGACAAGTAGTTGCATAGCAAGACTATCTAATGGTTAAAGTGTTTTGGCAAGGAATGGCTCCAAGTGACGCGATGTGGGAGACAAAGGAAAGTGTGAGGAAGCAGTACCCTCATTTATTCCCATAAGGTGAGTTAAGCCTGTGTTTGAATTTTAGGGATAAAATTCCTTTAAAGGAGGGGAAAATTGTAACATCCTAAATTTCAATCCCAGGAACTAGTTGCTAATTAGTGGTAAATTAGTAATGAAGGGATTGACTGTGGTTTTTGATGTTGAGTTGGTGTTTGGTGTTGTTTGGGTGTTTTATTGATATGATGAAAGGGTAGAGAGGCAATTGGTGACAAAATGCACAAGCATAAGTGAGAATTTTCTCACTGTGCCACTCGCCATAGTGGAAGCTACTCGCGCCACAGCACACTGTCTAAAAATCACTTAAAGCTAATGTGAACAGCTTGTGAAAACAAAAGGAAGAAGGTTGGAGATGCATTTGGAGAGCAAGAAGAAGTTATCTTTGCTAAGGCAAGCGATAGTTGGAGCTCGGGAGTCTGCTTTGATTGATAACTTGCTGGGTAAGTATTGTGCAATCCCAAGCTTCAATTCTACCACTTTTTCATTAAATTTCATTAGTTGAGAAATTGAACCATGAGATTCTAAGGTGTTGTAATCTAAAAGAAAGGGTTAAAATAGGATATTGAATATAAAACTAAGGTTTTGTGACTAATATGGAGTTAAATGGTTGAGCTTTAAGCATTTAGGCTCAAAATAGCCTAAAAGCTAGGTTAAATGGTGGAATTTGGGTGGATGAGCATGTTAAGAAGTTGTTATGATTGTTTAAGTAGCCTATAGGGCTAATGATCATAAATAATGGATATGTGAATTGAAAATGGTTCAATTGAACTATTTTATGTGTTAAGGGATTTAGTTTAGCTGAATCAATGCCTATGAATTATGTTGAAAATTGACTGAGGGGCACTGTGTTATGCAAACTGAGCACTTGTGAAGTTGCTTATGAGAATATGTGCCCCTAGAAGCTTAGTGTGATTGGTAACCTTTAGTAGCAAGGATTAAAAGTAACTACAGTAACCCTTTTGCTTATTTGTTTGTAAAATTATTTGCAAGTATTTTGATATAACTATATGCATTATATTGTGAACTAATAGAGTAGTAACATTTTGAAAGTATATGCATGCAAGTATGTGAATATTGATTGAAATGAATTCGAAAAGTAACATGTACGCACTGACATGCATCGCATTCGTGAGATATACCTTAGATTATGGTAAGGGAAATGTAGCCCTATCGTAAAGAGGTCTAAGAAGTCCTGATGATCCAAAGCATAAAGCTTGACTCCACTAGGATGGACCTAGGAGAAGAAGTCCTAATAATCCAGACCATAGAGCTTGACTCCATCAGGATGGACCTAGGAGAAGAAGTCTTAATGATCCAAAGCATAGAGCTTGACTCCACCACGACGGACCTAGGATATTAAATGATCCATGAGATTACCCTAGACTAGGGTAGGGGGTTGTGGTCTACTCTATATAAGGCTAGAAAGTCTTGATGATCCAGAGCGTAGAGCTGAGCTCTGCTATGACGGACCTAGGAGACCACCCATATGAAAATGACTTAGTCTGAGTAATAGTATGGTGGGCCTTGTTCCTAGTGACTGGAGGGCCTAGTCCAGGTATAGAGTTTACTCTGTCGGGGGGACCAAGACTACACTACATAAGCATAATGAGATTGATGAGAATGAATTCTTATATATGCATATGTTACTGTTTTATGACTATACATGCTACTTTATTTCTTGTTTATGATTTTGCTTATTAGCCGGTAATTGAGGTTACCTCTAAGTAACTAGGATGTATGTCTCATTTTGTTACTATTGAATATAGGTGAAGAGCGCTTGAGAAGGCTGGGAAAGGAAGCTAGGAAATAGTAGCTTTAATAGGTAGTGGTATGACTACCTTTGAGTTGAAATGAATGTATAAAGTTGTGTATTGAGTTAAGTTGCCAACTAGGATACATAATTGTATGTGAATATGAGAAACTATATTGTGTTGTGAATCTTGCTTGTATATATATACATATGATATTGCATTATGCTGAAGGTGCCCTAAAAGGTACGTGGGTAGGCTAAAATGCAAACAAGCAAGCGTTTAATGTGTTGTAACTTGTTCCACTAGTGTATATATGTGATGCTTGTGAATTGAATGTGTTTTATGTGGTGAAATGAGAACTTAACACAAATAGCAAGAATTTGATACAAATGGTGAGGCGGAACCCTATTTGAAAGAGTCGAGTACATTTGTGATTCTTGACCATATGGTGAGGCGGAGCCCTATATGTGAGAGTTAGAGGATTGAAAGTGGAACAAGTCTAGTTGTATGTATGAATATGTGCTATATATGTGATTTCCTCATATAAGACCATTGGTGTGTAATGTGGCTTTGAGAGGTCAAAGTGGGCTATTGATGTGATATTTGATATATATGATGTTAATCAGGTGTATGTGGTCCTTTTAGACTTGGTTCAAGGCCTAAAGTGGTCTAATGGAATAAGGAATGATAATTGAGTACTTAGGGTATAAGTTTTTGAAAGACAAAGTGACTTTTTGCACTTAGGTGTCTAATTTTAGATCAGACTATCAGATTGGGTTCAAACTTATTCCATTAGTTCGTATGCATTGTAAGCTTCGTATGGGTTCTTGAATTACTCTAATCGGATATCGAATGTGAAAATGGTGCACATTAAAAGTTTGTCATTTTTGCTGTCAAAATGACAGTAGAATTTTAAACAGGCTAGTCGAGGCACATGATGTACCCATTGTGGCACATGATGTAATATGAAACAAGGCAGGTGGTTCTATGCCATATGCCATGGCGCATGGCCTTTTTATCAACGTTGAGAATTTATGATATTTTAAGTCTTTTGAATATGTTCATGTTTTCGTTAGCCCTCTTATTTGAATATATATTTTGAGAAGTCAGAATCCCATGATTTTGAAAATAAATGAAGGGCTATTACTCTAATTTTGTGTTTATTGATTGTGTGGTGGAATGGTAAAGCATGGGTTAAGACAAGACTTTATAGTCTGGACCTGAGGACGTTACAAATTATATATTATGTATACATATCTGTATGTGTATCTGTGGATAGTGGTGATCAGGAACCTGTGAATGGTTTGAAAATTATGATCATAGGGGTAGGAGTTTACTTGTGTGGAGTATAGTGATAAGACCATATGGCATCATTCTTCTTAATGCCCGACAAGGTACGGTGTTGGAGAATTGTATCTCCTTAATGCCTTTCGAGATGCGGTGTTGGAGATTATCTTCTTAGTGTTTATTAAGGTGTGGTGTTGGAGGTTTAAACTCCTTAGTATTGATGTGATGCAGTGTTGAAGTCAACGACATCCCATTGTGTATATTGGGGGAAACCATAGTCCAAAAGTGTGATATAACACTTGGCCAGGTGATTCTACCATTGAAGGTGAGCTTAAGGCTAATGAGAGTATATATTGGTCTAAGATGAGTATATGCTTTTAAGTCAAGGTGATTTAGAGGTTAGTCAGTAGTAATCATGCTATATATGGAAAAGTGATGAAAAGTGGTGATTATAGTAATAAAGAGGTGAATTGAAATATGTTGTGATTTGAAATGAATTATATGTTTAATGGTATATTATGTTATACTTTCATATAATTACATATGATAGTTAATGGTAGAGAATTATTTTGTTACTGAGATTGTTATCTCAACCCCTGTGTTTACATTTTTACAAGACTGAGTAATGAGTCGGGCAAGGGAAAAAAGTCTGAATCAGCATAGTGTTATTGTAGCTATGAAAGCTTTGAGTTTATTTAATGAACTAGTTTAATGTGCATTTATCTATATAAGTTGCCATAAGGATTGCATGCATGATTAAGTGGTGATTTGTAGAGAATTATAGTGATTTTATGATTTTTAGCCCATATGTGTGAATATGTGATGAAATGATAAACCAAGGCTAAGATATAGTTGTGTATATATTGTAAATATGATAGTGGTGAGAATGAAGCAAATTTGTGGTGATTTTTTATGGAGAAAGGCTGAGTAAGCTAGTTTATGCCAAATAGTGCAAAGTTTATGTTTGTGGAAATTGGCCGTTGAATGGCCAAATTATGATGTATGTGTGTGAATGATATAAAATGTGGTCAGTCAAGTGTATTAGATCCTTTTGGACTTGGTTCAAAGTATTGTGTGATCTAATGAGACAATGGGATCAATTTGACCGCTTGAATGCATTAAATATTTGTAAAAAGTGACTTTTTGCACTTAAGGATCCAAATTTTGATTGGATCGTTAGATCGTGTCCAAACCTGTCTCATTAGCTTATAAGATAAGTTACATATGGGCACTTGAATCATTCTGATCGGATGTTATATGTGAAAATAGCACACCTTAAAAAGTTATCATTTTTGCTATCAAATGACAACAGCAAAATCGGACATGTGCACTGCAGTACATGGCGTGTTATGTCGTGGCGCAAGACATAGAGGAGATTAGGATATATGGCTCTATACCACATGCTACGGCCCAAGTGTTGTTCGTCGCGGCATATAGCCCCTAATCTATCCTATTTTGTGGTTTTCAATGTATACAATTAGTGTTATAAATGTATATGGGTTATTTTAACTGTGCATTATTTAAATGTCCTATGATTTTGATGATTTTGCAAAATAAGTCTTGGGCCCAAGTTTTTCAAACAAAGTATTTAATTACTATTTGTTGTAGTTAGTGTGGTGATTTAATTAACCCTTTCTAGTATCAAGTAAATATTCGGAAATGTTACAGCCAACTTTCAAGAGATTTTCAGTATGATACAGCAGTGTAACTCTTAATTACTTGTGCAATGACAAATTGCATACCATAAGAAAAAGGAGAATTAAATGACTCCTTTATTTATAACAAGTGAGCAAAATGAGCAGTGGCACTTTCATATTTGCCTCTTGCAAAATACACAAGCTATCCATAAAAAAGGCTTGGCTACATAGTGCCTTATATTTTTAAAAGAAGGCATTGCATGATAATTTTAATATCACATAAATTTTTAATTAGTCATGCAAATTTGTAACCACTTAAGTTTATATATTCTAGATATTGATTTTCTCTTAAATTAGAATTAGAATAGAACACACCAATTTGCAGTATAAAAATAAGTTGAAATATATTAATAATAAAAGTGATGAGTAATAATATCAGTAATAATTTAATTGAAAAAACTATAGTTATTTTGATAGATTTTAGACCAGGTAAAGTTTAAGGATGTGTTTGGTTTGAGAGAATTTGAGACGAAAGTCAAATTTCTTGACTAATTTATCCTCAACTATTTCTTATATTTCACAAATGCCTTAAACTAAATTTCATTCAATCATGCTTGCAACATCCGCATTGGCATTATCAAAACAACATTCTAACATACCGTTGTAATAACTAGAAATAATAAAATTTCCTACACAAGGTTATCATAATATAAGAGTTTAAAAAAGTAGTTTAAAAGATTGGAATTGCTAGAAAGCCCTTGTTGAAAAGACGTTTGAACTCAATTTATAGTTTTAAAAAACTTACTAGAGATAGCGAAAGCAAAAAGGTCAAATAACCTCTTAAAGAAGCATAAAAAGGGGCATTTTGGGTTACCCAAAAGTGCTTCATCCGTCGTGTCACATATGCCATTTGCTACAGCAGATGGCACAGAGAACCTAAGGTTCTTGCTATGTAATGCACCATGGCACACATGCCCTGCACCATAGCACATTGCTGCTGTGAAGATAGCAATCAACTATCATGACAGCACTTTGGATCTAACTTTTGGAGCACGCCATTTTGATGTCTGACATTCAATTTTAGTGGTTTAGTATCTACACGTAGCTCTTCAAGCCCTCTAACCATTAGCATTGGCCTCACATCCAAATATTGAACCATTTAAAAGTTAGACACCCAAATCCAAATTAGTCTATTTTCAAATCAAAACACAGATAAGAGTGTCGAAAACCCTCAACTTAGTGTCAATAGCTTTGAAATCACTTGGCCAACTCAAATAGACCACACACTGCCTAGTAAATCAATTATATCATATCAACAATAGTTTTATACACAATTTGTTATCAAAACCCTAATTTCACAGCAGTATCAAGGGGTAATAATATAATCCCAAATAACATACTTGGCCAACCGCACATGCAAAACATTACAAAATTATCACTTGCACTAGTATCTCGACCTCTCACAATCATTTCATCACAAATACATCATTCTAGGCTAAGATACACACATTACACAATTTCTCATACAAGTGACCCAAAATATGCATGAAATCCTAAGTTGGCACAAAACTCATAAGCTATTCGTTACAATACCAAAATATAGAGGGAAGAGTTATACAAATTGAAGCTCTTTGATCCTCAGTAGTTTCTTCCTTCCCTTTGCCTCTACTAGAGCCCTCTCTTATAAAATATAACCACGAGATGAGATAAATATCTTAGTAAGAGAATAATTCGCAACTATTAATTAACATACACAACTATAAGCAAGTAAAACTTATATATGTAAAAACACTCGTTTAGCATATTCAAACATAAGCATTCCCGTAATCATAAGTTATTTCTACTTTAGCATGATTATTCTACCATCCAAGCCTTTATATCACCCCGACTAAAACCAAAGACTCTATTGGACCAAGTACACATATACAATGGCTCGAGCTTACCTTCAATGGTAAGATCACCTAACTAAAGGTGTTCTATCCTACTTCGAAACTATGGTTTCCCTTATCACACATGAATCTGGGTGTCATTACTCCAACATCGCATCACACGGATGCTAAGGAGCATAAATCTCTAACATTATACCCCACGTGGGCATTAAGGTGATAAATGCCATATGGACTTCTACTACTCCTTCTCATGAGTAAACTCCTACCTTTTATCACGATCATGCACACTCTTTCATAGAATTCACATATTTGCACCCAAACCATCAATTACACAAATAACAATACTTTCATAAATTTATTGTTTTTAAAAGTCATTTTCTATGCACAAAATCCTTATTTTGCAACATGCAACACTTCTAAACATAGGTGTGTAAAATTATACATTTACTCACAAATAATTAAACACTTAATCAAATAAAATAAATTATTCCATTACCTCAATCTATTTGTCACAAAAAGGATTACCATGATATAAAATATGTGCTCCATAAATTCCATACGCATGATAACACTCGAGCAATACTTAATCTATATGATTAAGTAATAGTTATCAATTATCACTCTAACTAAACCCAAAAATCACTAAATTTTTGGTACCCATTATACCTAAATATATCATTTTATTGACATCAACCCTTCTAACACACTTCATTAATTCCTTTTAACACCAAAATGCAATAATATCACTAACCATTTACCAACATTGTTCCAAAACTCAATTTTCATTTAGAGTTCGTCCAAACTCTAACTAAAAATTTCAAATCACTACACAGCCTATAAATTAAAGTTTAGAAACTTGATTTAACTCTTCAAGATCTTAACTAGACCAACAGGTTCAGTATAAACCCAAGGAGAGAAGAAATCAAGTCCTATATTGCCCTAAAGTCAAGGAAATTTGTATAATGGAGAAGGAGAGGGGATATCAAACTTACCCAATGATGATTCAAACTTGAATTGCTTTTAATGTGCTCCTAGGATCACGCCTTAACAGACTCTAAGTCCTTTTCCTTCGCCTTCTTCCATTTCCTTCTTTTTCCCTCTATGAAATCAAACATGTTTCATGTCTAATTTAACCCAAAAAGGGCTGTGCACTGTGGCATATGGCATAACAAGTGCCTGGTGCCACTTTGAACTCCTATTTGAGCCCAAATGGTCCATACATCATCTTAGTTCATTTCCAAGGTTGTTCAGAGGTCCAATAACTTTATGTGTCCTAAAAATACCATTAATTTATAAATAACATATTTTGACTAATTTACCTTTCTTAAACACTCAAAGTGTTAAGTTGAAAACTTAAGATGTTACAATACTTTACTATCTTCTACCTTTCAAACCCTTGCCTTTGTGCTCACCATCGTTAAACCTTGTCCCACTATGTGTCATATGTAACCTCCTCTTATATTCACTCAATATAAATGAAGATAACGGTGTTACCACTATTACCTCACATCAATTACAATAAACAAATTTTATTTCAAAAGCTTCAGTCGAAGACTTATTTTGTAAAATCAATCAATTCACAAAACAATCAAAGAAAAAACACAGCAAAAGTAAATCATACACTCCTCAAATATATATAGTGGACATAACTCACTATCATTCCTATCCCAATTGCATGCATTTTAATACAGAAATAAAACTAAAATTTAGTTCGTGTATCACGGTATGCAATTAGTACACCACGGCATGTGGCACAGAGCCATATGCTCACCCTTTCTGTGTCATGTGCCGCGGCATGTGTCACCATGCACCACGGCGCGCCTGTCTAAATTTTTGCTGTTATTTTGACAGCAAAAATGACAAACTTTTGGCATGTGTCATTTTTACATGCAACATCTGATCAGAGAGATTCAAATGCCCATACGAAGCTTAGCTTGTATACTAACGAATGAGATAGATTTAGACATGATCTAATGGTCTGATCAAAATTTAGACACCCGGGTGCAAAAAGTCACTTTTTTGAAAATTTTGCGCACCCATACACTCAATTCGATTCCTTTCTTTAATTAAACTATACTAGGCTTTGAACCAAGTCCAAAAGGATTGAAGACACCTAATTGACCACAATTAATCACAATCATACTTATATATTAAAATTTGACCCTTCTACAACTAATTTTGATAATTTCACTAACTTTACACACTTTGCCATTTCTTGGCATAATTTAGCCTACTTGGCTATTTCTCAACTCATACATATTCAATCATATTCATAATACAATCCTAACCCTCAAATTACTCATTTTATCATAATTTGTCCCTTGACTTAAGATTCATCAGCACAACATACACAAATCATAGCCCCTTTGTCTTAAACAATACATATACACATAATTGGGCTTGATTTCACAAAAAAATCAATTCAATACATGTATGAAACCATATGGCCACTCATACACACTTATATATACAATCTCAATTTAGTTTATTACACAACCTCAAAGTACACGGCTTCACACTTAAGCCGGTCTAGACTCTCTTCCCTTGCCCTGATCACTTCCCGGTCTTGTAAACATGTAATTATGGGGGTGAGATAAAAATCTCAGTAACAGAATAACTCATTCTTATTGACTATTACATGCAACAATATGGAAGTAAACATAGTATATCATTAAAACCTCATAAAGTAGCATTTTTATCATATAACTCATTTTCTTTCTCAACTTTTCCTCAATCATAAAGGATTTCATGTTATCTCAAGATATTTCATCATATCACATAACATACTAGTATGATCTCTACCAACCAAACTTTTGAATCACCCCAACATGAAACCATAGGCTCATCTTAGACCAATATACACTGTCATTAGTCTTGAGCTCACCTGTAGTAGTAGAATCACCCAACTAAAGATGTTCTAACACACAATATGGACTATGATTTCCCCCAATACACACAATAGGGTGTCTTTGACTCCAACACCGTATCTCAAAGATACTAAGGAGTCTCTTATCTCTAACATCGTACCTCAATAGGTGCTAAAGAGATCTTCTTTAACATCACACCTTTCAAGGTACTAAGGAGAATTATTTCCAACACCGCACCTTTATGAGTACTAAAGAAACCTTGCCACATGGTCTTTATCATCTCATACATTCGGATGAACTCCCACCCCTATGATCATGCTTTCCTGAACCATTTAAGGTTCCCATTTATCATTTAACACTTTCTTGCGCATAATATATGCATATTGTAACATTCCAATTTAAATTTTAATAGTTAATTTGGGTTAATAGAAATTTTAAAAAATATTTAAAGGTAAGCAAATTAGTAGAAAATAATTATTAAATCTAACTTAGGATATAATTTTAAATTAAAATTTTTTAAAAAAATTATTAATTAATTAATTAAAAAATATTATTAAATTATTATTATTATTATTATAAAAAAAAAGAGAAAAGGTATGAATAAAAAAAAGGGAAGAAGAAGAAGAAGAACAAATTGCTTTCGGTGTATGATTATGTATAAAATAATAAAAAAAAAGGAGAAGAAGAGAGAGGAAAGAAGAAATAATAAAAAAATGTGGGACCCACTGAATTTTTATAAAAACTCACCTTTTTCCTTCGTTTCTTCATTCTTTCCTTCGTGCGCGAGCTGAGGCAGAGTGAGTGTGATTCGTCGATGCAGAAGATCTGAATTTTTAAGGTAAGAGTTTTTAATAGGATATTTAGGGTGTGATTTTAAGCTTTTCAAGACTAAGTAAGTATTCTAAAAATTTTATTAGTCATCCTTCCTCTTTGGTTTCTGATTTTATGGTGGTAGAAAATTTAGGATCCAGAAGAGGGATGAATTTATGTTGAATAAATATGGTTTATGAGGTTGTTAGTAGTATAATAAATGTTCTAGAGTATAAATTTGTTGATGATCTTTGAATTTGTGGCTTATGGATCAAATTCTAAACTAGATTTGAAAATATATATTGATTTATTGAGGTTTAGATGATTATTTGGGATGAAAAATGAATTATTATGGCTATAGGATTATGATTCTAAGCTAGAGACTCAATTTTTAATTTTTGAGTATTTTAGGTACAAATTTATAAAATAAAAAGAAAATTTTGATAATAGAAATTAGTTTAGAAGTTGATTTTTAGATTATTAATGTTTATTGATGACTAAAAGAAGAGTTAAAAATTTTACTTAATAGTATTGATTCTAGATTTGTATTAAGATTGAGATTAGAAATTATGTTACATTTTTAATTCTATTATTAGAATTATTTTATTAGTTTCAAAAATTGAAACTAATATTTATAAATAATATGTTATTTGTAGATTGTATTATTGGTGAAGATTGTGGTGGGAGAGAAATTTTAAGGAATAATTTATTGAAAAAGCCACAAGGTAACCATGCTTTTAATTTGTGATTAGTGTTACTTCATGTTAATTGGGTGATTATTTAGAAAATTATGAATTTTGTAATATTGTATAATTGTGTAATATTATTATGAATTTGTTTGATTATTATGGGAGGTGTTGGGAGACTTGCTATTGTTGTTGTATTTATGTGCCACGTGGTACGCCCCTATTGGAGCTCAATAGGTGGCTTGTAAGGGCTTGAGTTAATCTACCTTTAGCCGGGTAATTTAGCACCGAGTGAGGGCTATGGCTCGAGGTTAATGGAGGGATATAAGGATGGTTATTTGTGTGTATTGTAATATTTCTTATATTTTGTTGGAATTATATTATTTTTGGTTCTCACTTAGTAAGCACACAGTTAACTGTTTGTATACACTATCATAAATTGGCTTTGGTTACTAGGACTTTTGAGTCTCATTATGTGGTTAACAATTTTCAGGAGAAGAGCCACGAGTGACACGTGGAGGAGTTCCAGAGGCTTAGTGGCATAGATCCACTGTCTCTTTTAGGTATTTGATTTATGATTTATAATGTGTTATATTGCCAATATTAGGGCTTTTTATTTATTGACAATTATATGAATATATAAATGTAATCATGCCTTTCAAACTATTTCTATTTTTGGTACAATTTGGATGACTGTAATTTTAATATTTGGTTTACTTTGGATCGGTTAAAATGGCATGATTATGAGGCCAAATAACTAGCTTGTGTTGAAAATTGACTAAATTGTTTATTTTTCTTGTTGGGAGTATAAGGATGGACAAATGTGATTTAGTTTACTTGTTGGGAGTATAAGGATGAACAAATGTGATTTAGCCTAATGGCATGTGGGAGGTAAAAATTTATCTGAAATGTTATATTGTGTGAGTTGAAGCCAATTATAAAATATTTTATATTAAAATTATTGATATAAAAATGTGTTGGGTGGCTGTAATCCAACTATGGTTGAGTTAAATTATTTAAAAAAAAATTGGTGTGTTACAAATCTAATATTTTTCATTACAAAACATATATTTCCATGCTTATTTCAATCAAAAGCCATTTCATATTCAACAATCACTCCATGCTATAAAACACGCTTAATTCAAAACCATTTTTTGCATTACATAGCATACTAACATACAGTTACAATAAGCAGTCGAATAAAGGAAGTTATTCGGTTACCTTAACCCTTTTGTCATTAGAAAGGTTAACCGTGAATTTCAACTATCACACAAGCTTATCTCAAGCTTCCTTTCTCTACTCATACATCCACTATGCCAATCTGAACACATTTGGCACATTTTAGTCATTTGGTCTATTTTGATCAAGAACTCATTTTTACCACTTAGAGCTATACTCATCCATAAACTCTTTTTCATTTATCCATTTTAAGTCCATGACTACTCAATTACTACTTTACATCACCTTAATTGGACTTATTTTACTCAAATTAAAATTTTGCCTTAACTTTCTCTCTCTAAAGGCCAAAATTGAGCCTACAAGTTCAAAGTTCTATTGTTCAACTCTAAACCAGTCATAAAGCTCTAATTTAACTTCCAAGAGCATTTTTATTACTATCAGGAAAGAATTAAACCCCTTAAATTTCACCAATTCAATTTTTTCATGACTCATTTTTAGAGAAATTTATGTAGAATGGAAGGTAAAAGTTATATGTAACTTACTTGACATGTTACCGATCTGAATCACCTTCTATTGCTCCAAAATAACTTGTCTTAGCTCCTCAGCCCTTCTCCTCTCTCTATCTTGTGTGTTTCTAAATTTTTACTTCTGAAAATTACCCAATTTCATGACTTAAGGAGTGATTTTCTGGTCTATGCACCACACGTATGCAGCACAAGCCACGGCGTATGGCACAGTGAGATTTATTCTCACCATGCGCACTTACTTCAACCTAAAATGCACTCCTATCACCTATATCTATTCATACAACACACAAACAAGTTAAATATCAATTAATCATTCGAATCTCTAATCCCACACTAACTTTCACTTCACCCTTGATTAACCTCTAAACTTAAGATTAGGAAATTTAGGATGTTACATCATATCACTATCGCCATCTAGCTATCGTCTTTTCATCAATCATTATTTGATAAGTTCCCTTCTATTTTCTAAAAAGTTTCCATTTATTTTCATTCTTGCTAGCTCAATCGTGAGAATGTTGCAGTCATAAATCATTGAAAGAGTCATTTATTAAATAGCAATCAGAGGTACAACTCTATAGCAATACTCAACAACCTAATCATAAAGGAATAATGAGAAATCATAATAGAATTGTAGAAAATGTAACATCCTAGTTTTCTAGTCCTGATTAGCTATTGATTTAGGATGAATTAGTAATTAGTAAAGGATTAAAGATTTTAATGATTAGTAAATAATTTATGTCTTTATGATGTTAAATAAACAGATATAGGGTGGAAGGACTGCATTTCAGAGCAAAGCAGGCATGCAGTGAGGATTCCCCTCATTGTGCCACATATCGTGGCATAAGATTGCCTACGCCATGACACATGGACCAAAAAATGACTTTAAAAGTTTTGAATTATCATTTGAGTTTAGATAGGAGAGAAAGAAAATCACAAAAGGGATAAGAAAAGAAGTAAGGGTTAGGTAGGATAAGAGTTTTTGGAGCATTGGAAGGCACTTTCGACAAGTAACCTATTGGATAAGCTTCATATAATCCTTACCTTCAATTCTATTATCATTTCTCTAGATATGAGTTATAGTGAAATTAAATTAGAAAAATTTAAGAGGTTAGTTTCTTAGCTTATAGTAATAAAAAGGTTCGTAGAAGTTAAATTAGAGCTTTATGACTAGTTTGGAGTTGAATATAGAGCTTTGAGTTTATAAGCTCAATTTAGTCCTAATTCAATAGAATTTTGGGGTGAAAATTGTGTGTAAGTGAAATGAAATTGTTTGAAGTAATGTAAAGTGGTAATTGGGTAGTGACTAACTTAGATGGGCTAAGTAAAAAATAATGGATGGCTAAATATAGCTATTAGTAGCAATTAAGTATTTTTAGTCAATTGAATCAATTGACTAATAATGCCAATTATGTGTAGATCAGCATATTTAAATAGTAAGTTATGGGAAGAAGCTTGTAAAGAGCTTTAGTGGTTATTAAAAGTACCACAGGGTAACCTTTTCTATAACAAAAGGGTTGAGGTAATTGAATAACTTTCTCTATCTGATTATCTATTGTAATTGCTTGGAATTATGTGTATTAATACATGAAATGGTTTAAGAATAAGCATGTTTGCCAACTAAACATTTGTTGCACGACATTGATTTTTAAGTAACTGAGTTTATGATTTTGAATACTTTGTAATTATATGTGTGTGTGTGTGTGTGTGTGTGTGGCTGTATATAGTATGAAAATGTGTTGATTATAAAAAACCATGTTTGTAAGGGTAGGAGTTGACCTATAGGGAGAAGTAGAGAAAGACTATATGACATCATTCTCTTTAGTACCCAATAGGGTACAGCGTTGGAGAATTATATCTCTTTAGTGCCTTTTCGAAGTGTGGTGTTGAAGATTATCTCCTTAGTGCCTATTGAGGTGTGATGTTGGAGATTCAAACTCCTTAGTATCGATGAGATGTGGTATTGAGTTAACGACACCTCATTGTGTGTATTAAGGGAAACCATGATTCAGAAATGAGATAGAACCATTTTGGCTGGGTAATTCTACCACTGAAGGTGAGCATAATGCCAATGAGAGTGTATATTAGTTTAAAGTGTGCCTATGGTTTCAAGTCAGGGTGATTTGGAGGTTTAATTGATAGCTATCATGCTTTATGTTAGAAAAGTGGAGAATTATGGTGAATAGTTATAAATGTGAAATGATATATATTAATGTGATTTTAAGTGAAATATATGTTATATGCTATGTTTAAATATATATACATATTGTTATACTTGCTTATGGTTGCATGTGATAGTCAGTAATAGAGAGTTATTTCGTTACTTAAATTATTATCTTACCCCATCGTTACAATTTACATGTTAGAATAGTGATAAAGGTAAAGTGAAAGAGTCAGGATTGGCGTAGTGGTTCCGTGGCTATGAAATCTTTGAGTTTGTGTAATGAATTAAGCTTTAATGTGAATATTATGTATATAAGTTGCTATAGGGATTACATGCATGTTTTAAGTAGTGAATTTAGTAGAATTGTAGAGATCTGTAGATCTGTAGTGATTCATAAATATGTGGTGAAATGATTAACAGGGGCTAAAATTTAGTTATAAATATGTTATGAATATGTAAAGTTGTGATTTGTTGTAATATCATAGTGAAAATGACCAAGGTAAAGTTTTTGTGCCAATTTGTGATTAGAAGTCAAAAGTGAAAATGGGCTATTGAACGATCAAATTTTGATATGTGTGCATATACGTGATATATTATAGTCAATCAGGTGTAATAAGTCCTGTTGGATTTGCTTTAAGGCCTAGAATGGTCTAATGAGATTAAGGGATTGATTTCAGCGCTTGGGTGTGTTAATTTCTTTGAAAAAGTGACTTTTTGCACTTGAGTGTCTAAATTTTAATCAAACCGTTAGATTGTATCCAAATCTATCTCATTAGTTAACTTACGAGCTAAGATTCATGTGAGCATTTGAATCACTTTGATCGAACATTATTTGTGGAAATGGCATACGTTATGGTATTAGTCCCAACATATTGCTGTACCGGATTACCCATAGTACCAGCCCGTATAATGCTGCACTAAATGTCCCATAGTGCCAACCTAACTATATGGATTTTTTCAATCCCATCTCCACATATGCACACATCCACACATACCCTTAGTAAACTCCTACCCCCTATGATCATACTTTTCACATACATTTCTTCACTTTTCTACAATCTATACCACTATATACCACTGTATACATACACACATATATAAATCAATCAAACTAGTGATCAATGAACTTTCATTTTATTACAAATCAATTTCATGCTAAAAATCATTTACAATGTAGAATCGTGCATAGGAACTGGCAAAATAACATTTTCACAATTATACAATTACTTCTACATAGTTATAATAGTTAATTAACATAATAAACTATATGATTATCTTAACCCTTCTGTTCACAAGGAAGGGTTACCCGTGCTTTCCTTAACCTTATTTACTTCTTCTTGCAACTCAACTTGTCACATATGGGAATCTAGACAATTTAACCACCTAGATTCAATTACTCTATTGACTAAAAGTGCCAATTGTAATAATTAAGTACCTAGTTGCTATCATTTCCCTTGTTCATGCTCATTTACGCCCATTATGACCAATTACCACTTGTGGCAAGCACTAACCTTTATCTAGTCAGATTTCTCCTATTACTCTCTCTTTAAACTAGGTCAAATTGAGCCTATAGCTTGAAAGCTCTATCGTTCTGACTCAACTCAATCACAAAGTATTAGTTTAATCATAAAGGACCTTTTTATTACTATAGGGTAAGAAATTAACTCCTTAAAACTTTTGAATTCAATTTCTCACTAGTTAAAATTAAGAGAAAATAAAGTAGAATTGGAAATTAAGGTAGTACAAGACTTACCCAACAAGTAATAGGTTGGAAACATCGTCCTTTCTCCCAAAACTTATTGCCCTAGCAGAGCTCCCCTTTCTTTTCTATGCTTGACCCCTCTTTTTCTCTTTTTCCTTCTGTGTTTACGAGCTGACACATGAATTTACTTATCAAAATTCTGCACCATGCATTGCGACACATGGCATAGTGAGGGAAATCCTCAACGTACTCACACACTCCGCTCTGGGATGCCATTTTTCTACTCACATCTATTCATACATTGCCCTAATGAGTCAAAATAACATTTTACTATCTAGAATCCTAATCTCACATTAAATCACTAATTCATTCCTTAATCAATATTAATATATGAATTAGAAATTCGAGATGTTACACATGGCTTCTCCTCCTTTTTGCAACTCATCTTCAAGTATTTGGTTTAGCTACAGCTTTAACATGTAGAAGTGCAGAATTTTTCTCCAATAGCTTGGGAATCATAGGAATATCAAGCTTAAGTAAAGAAAAACTCATAGATTTGGCCTCAATGGCATTAATACTTGCAACACAAGAAGATATACACTTCTCAAGCATTTTAAGATCAAGCAGAGGAGACATTTTAAATTTATCAAACAAATCATGAGAAAGAGTTGTTGCATTATTCAAACATGTATCAATCTTTAAATAAATAGAACAATCATATCCATAAATACTTGAAGTAGTGACAAGAGACAAATCATCATCAACATGTGAGAAAGAATCAATCATGTGAGATTCACAAGCATAATGAAGCAATAACTCAATAGACCTCACACCTAACAAAGAATAATCCTCAAAAGGATGTTTTATTGCTTCATATATATTAAAAACAACATGATCCTCCTCACATTTCAATATCAAGCTACCCTTTTCCATATCTTTTAATGTATGGGCAATCCTTATAAATGGCTTTCCAAGAATCAAAATATCATCCCCACTCCCTTCCTTAGACATCTCAAGCACATAGAAATCCACATGAAATAATAGACCTTTAGCACAAACTAATAAGTCTTTTACTATTCCATGTGATCTCCTAATGCTTCTATCTTCTAATTGGCATATCATAGGTGTTTTATACATGCAATCAAGACTTAATGCATTGTAAATAAAAGAGGCATGACATTTATGGTTACACCTAAGTCTATCAATACATGAGAAAATTGTATCTTACCAATCTTGCATAGAATTGTGAAAGAAATAAGGTCCTCACACTTAATAAGGAGTTGAGGCTTCATTATAACACTCATAAAAGAGGGTAATTGAACCTTTGTATTAGGCCTAAACTTTCTCTTGTTTGTACAATAGTCCTTTAAAAATTTTGCATACTTAGGAAAGTTTTTAATAGCATCCATCAAGGGTATATTTACAGGAATTTTATGAAAGAAATAATATACCTCTTGATCAAATTGCCCTTTCATTTTCTTAGAAACTACTTGTGCTTGTGGGAAAGAAAGTCTCTTCACAAGTTCTTGACTTTGCTTTTCTTCTTCCTTCTTTGAATCTTCCTTTCTTGCTTCCTCTGTTTTTGCCACTCCTCCCTTTTCTTTACTAATCCCCTCAACCAAGCTCCTCTTTTTCACTGTAGATGGTGGTTGCTCACAAATAATCTCCTCTATGTTCTCATCATCATCATCCCTATAAAAAGATGCATCATTAGGAGCAAAAGAAGAATTAGAAACATTAACATTAAGTAAAGAATTTAAAAAATGGTTATCAGCCTTCCTTTTTTCTTGGGGTTCTTGTACTCTTTTTCCCAACTCCTTGCCACTCCTTAATGTGATAGAATTGAGATTAGCTTTAGGATTAGTAAGAATTTTTGATGGTAACATCGGAGCTTGAGCATTGGCTGCACTCAATTGGTTAGCAAGCATGTTCATTTGAGAAGTAAGGATATCAATTTTAGAATTCATGTTCTCACACTTATTACCCATGTTCTCTACCTTTTTTTCTTAAGCCAATATACATGTTCTTGTACAAGGTATTCATTTTAATTAATTTCTTACATAACACATTCACAACATTAGAAGAATTAAAGTTAGAAGAACTCTCAATTAGAACAAATCTTCTATCACCATAAGAAGTAGAAGCAAGTATAAGAGAATTACCATTCGGATTGTAGTTTTGGAAAGATCTACCTTGAGATAAATGAGGTAAAGTCTCATGGGCAAAAGAGTTTTGTTATGCTCCTCTCGGTTGGTTGTCTTGTAAAGTCACATTTGGGTTTGAATAGGAGAAATTAGGATGCTCTCTCTATGAAGGGTTGTAAGTTTTGGAATATACACCTTGCCCTTGCCTCCCACCAAAAGCTTGTTTCCCATTGTAAATAGCATTCACTTGCTCATACTTTATAGGACAATTGCTTTCTACATGCATGGGTGAGTCATAAAAAGAAGAAGAATAAGGGACAATTTGAGATATTTGTGAAGCCAACATTCTCCCTATCTTGGCAGCAAGCAAGTCTACATGTGAATCATTAAGCATAGAAGAACTAACCATATTAATAGGATTTAGTCACTTGCCTTCAAACTTAAACTAAAGCTAACCTTAATGCAATATAGGGCCAACCCTAGGTCATCTCTCAAGGAATGGTCTTGGTCCAATTAAAAATCATCTAGTGGAATAAATAACCTAAAGTTGTAGGAATTTAGTTACCTAATTAACTAAACTAATTACCTAATGTGCAAGTAATTAAAATACTAAATAAAGTGAGTGAAATACACTTTCCTTTTCATAATAATGGAACCCTAGAGAGTAGTTGATTTTGGACTTTTTATCTTCTTATAATTAGGCTAAGTTAAGCTTCCCTTTCCTTTTTGACTAAAGCTGTCATGACTTAAGAAAATTATCATAAGTCAATTAACCTAATTAGCTAACTTCCCTAAGTCTTAGATTAAATTTCCTAGTTCAATTAACCAGATGGTAAAGAAATTAGCCAAGCAATTCACTTAAACCTTTCCCTCAAATGCCACAACCAAGACAAGGAATCAAGTAATGACAAGATTATGTCAAGCTAATCAACAACTCAAGCACTAACATTACAAGATTATACAACATTAACACATATAATTCACTAATTGAAAAACACAAGATTATATGTCAAACAAAGAGTGGCCAAATTTAGTCATGGCTATCCAAGGAAGAAATTAAGTGAAACAATCCTATCTCTTTATGTCAACATCAAATTCAAATTAGAATTTACAAGCTAAGATGATTAAGCCTTAGATTAAAGAATCTAACCATTTAGTAAAAATAAAATAGGATAGGAAACAAAAGAACTTAGCCAATTTAAAGCTCAAGACTCATCCTCTATCTTCATCTCTCTAGGATTTCATAAAAAAACTTAGCCAATCTTCATCATCATCAAGAACCCTAGAACATGCTTGTAAAGGCCAAACTCCATAACTTTTGAATGATGGAAATGAGCTTTAATCCTTGTGAAAATGGGATGGTTAGGATGAAATTGAGGAGAGGAGAAGAATGGTGTGAGTTTTGTGGAGGTTTAGTGGTTGAAAATAGAGGTTAGGGTGTTGGAAAATGAAGAACAAAAGAGAGAAAATGAAGAACACTATGAACAAGTGAGAGAAAATGAAGGAGATGAATGAGATAAGTGTTGAATCTCAATTGAGGAGCAAATGGACGTGCTCCTAAGTGTTTTCCATCAGATAAAGTCTAATTAAAAAAATAAGAAAAGAAAATAAAAGGGAAATGGGAGCCTTGTCATACTTGTGTGGTGGCATCTTCCTATTGGCTTGTAGATAATTCCAATGTGTGTGTAATTCTTTATGTGTCATCCACATTTTCAAGCTGATTTAATCCCCAAATAAAGCCTAATTCACATGTAAACCATCATCTTTGACCTCAAGGAGTGTTCACTTCAATTGCCCAATTGATACACAAGTCATATGCCACCTATATCACATAAATCACATAATTTAATTAAATAACATGTGATATAATAAAATATAATTAATGGCTAAAATTAAATTCATAATTATAAGGGAGAATTAATTAAAAAAATCAAGTTTTAGGCTGCACAAAATTATATAAAAATTTTCACATAAAGGCGAATCGAAAACTAAGTTAAACTAGGAAACTTTAAAAAGTGTTGACTTTTTATTTAATTACTCCCAAAATAAAATGAATTTTAAAAATATAATTTTACCACTCATCAACTAGACATAAAATACATTTTGTCAATTTTTCTTGTGCATTTTCTCAAAAGTTTATTTTTTGGATCAAAATATCCCTAGCGCACTAAACCTAAAAACTTGGGCAATTTTTCAAATCTAATGCAATGAGTGCACTTTGGGGTGATAAAACACTAGGAGTCAACGATGCCTCTATTACAAGTGTGTTATAAGGGAAACCATTATCTGTAGGTGGGTTAGATTACCTTTAGCCGAGTGTTTTTACCACCAAAAGTATGCTCGACTGAACAAGTGGTTGATCCAGAAGAGCCTATGGTTTCATATCAGGGTGCATTAGAGGTTTAGTGGCTAGATGATCATGCTAGTATGTATTATGTGGAAATATTTTGAAAAAATGAAATTTCTTCATGCTTTGCTATATATTTAATATTACTTTAGTTTTGTTACTTTGGCATGGTTATTTATGATAATCGGCATTAAATGAATTATATTAGTTATTAAAATTTTTATCTCACCCGTAGTTATTCATATTTTGAAGTCCTAGCACTAATGGTTCAAAAGAGAAAGACATTGGCTGAGTTGAGATCTCTCATTTAAGCCTTTATAAGGAATTGGTGTAATGAATTTGTTTGTTATTAGGTATGAATTTACATAAGTTGCCATATGATTCAGAACATGTGCATAATGTGTTGAATATGGTGGTTTTTTCGGTTTTGAGTTCCCTTACCCTTTGTATATGTGTGAATCGTGAAATGATAGAATGGACTAATGAATGAATTTATATATGTGTGAATATGGGATGTTGGAAGTGTATGTGGAAATTATTGGTCTTGTATGAGATTGAAAATGAAAATGTGATTTTGGCCCAAAAGTGTAAAATGGATAGTTTACTGGGGAAATATGCATATGTGTGTCATATTGTGCATGTGTATAGTCGATCAAGTGTATATTATCCATTTGGACATGGTTAAGGCCTAAAAGGTGGCTAATCACATTTGGTTTCGAATTGAGATACTTGAGTGACAAAATTTTGGCATAAAATGGTTAAATGCACTTGGGTGTATAATTTTTGAAAGAAATATTAGATTAAAATGAAACCAATGTCATTAGTTAGATCATGAAACAAGTTTTGTGTGGGCGCTTGAACCACCCCAATTGGATATTGGATGCAGAAATGGCACACATATGAAGTTTGCACCAGAAATTTACACTTTGATAGTAATTTTAGGTGTGTGTGCCGTGGTGCATGTACCCATATGCTGCGGTGCACGGCATAGAGAGTCACGGTGTGATCTTTGTGGCACATGCCGCAGCGCATGTAGCACAAGCTGTGGTGCATGGTCCTAGATTTAACTTAATTTTACTGAAATGCACATTTTTTTCTTATGGATTTAGAGATGCTTCCATTGTGCATTAATTTACAACTCGAATATATTGCTATATGATTTTGAAAATATTTTATTTTGGGATCTTAAAGTTTTCAAAGTAAATGATTTTAAATTGATTAGGAAGATTGTAGTGGAGTGTATGGTAATGTTAGCAAAGGGCATTACATCTTCTGAGCTTTTAACAAACTTTCCTGCAAGATAAAGGCAAAATCAAGGAAAATGCTAAACACAAGAAATAAAGCCAAGACTAGGAGAAATATGAGACTGGAACTAACCAATTTAGTACAAGATTTTGCTAATCCTCTATAAAGGTTCCTTGGACCTTGTTAGCTTGTAAAAATTTCACAGAATACTTCCCACGTCCAAAATTGACCAAACTAAGTTTGAAATGAAGATAAGAGATATGGCTTTCCAATAAAAAAAATTTCAATTCAAAATTCCTCCAAACTTGTTTCTAGTTGATTTTTCAATTTTAGATAGAGACCCCAGAAATAGAGTGCCAAAATTTTAATAGGATTTAGTCGCTCTACCCTCAAAATTAAACTAAAGCTAACGCTAATGTAATATAAGGCCAACCCTAAGTCATCTCCCAATGAATGATTTTAGCTTAATCAAAAGTTATTTAATGAAATAAATCACCTAAAGTTAGAAATTGATTTCCTAATTATCTATCTAATTAACTAGTTAGCAAGTAATTAAAATGCTAGCTAAAGTGAGTGAAATAAACTTTCCTTTTTCAAAAGAGTAGAACCCTAGAGAATTAGTTGATTTTGGACTCATTATCCTCTTATGATTAGGCTAAATTAAGCTTTCCTTTCCTCTTGACTGAAGCTATCTTGACCTAAGAAGACTATCTTAAGCCAATTAACTTAATTAGCTAATTTTCCTAGGTCTTAGATTAAAGTCCCTAGTTCAATTAACTGATTGGTGTAAAAATTAGTCAAGTGAATCACTCAAAATCCCCCCTCCATTGCCATAGCTAAACTAAGAAATTAAGTAACCACAAGATTATGTTAAGCTACTCAACAACTCAAGCACTAGTATCACAAGATTATGCAATATTAGCATATGTAATTCACTAATTGAAAAACATAATATTACGTGCCATACAAGTAGTGGCTGAATCAATTATGGTGTTACCTCTCCCAATAGATAGCTGACATTCGGAGGGGTTAACTTAATCACTACAATCACAAAACCAAATTGTATTCTAATACTTTGTTTGAAAAGTTTGGGCCTAAGACTCGATTTTCAAAATCATCAAAATCCTTAACATATTAGGCAATACATAGCGAAAACTAAACATATGCATTCACTACATGCCATAAAAATAACATGATAATTCAAAAACTGAGTCATGTGCTTTAGCGTGCACTACATACACTGTGGTAACAGAGCCATTAGTAGCTACTCTCTATGTCATGCATGTGTCATGCACGCAATGTGCTGTAGAGTACATGACAGTTTCTATAGCTGTCCTATGATAGTTCATAGGGCAAATATCAGGTGTGCACCATTTCCACATATGACGTCTGATTGAAGTAATCCAAGTGCCTATATGAAGCTTATTTCATAAGCTAACTAATGAGATAATTTCAAACACGATCCAATACTCAGATCAAAATTTGGATATTCAAGTGCAAAAAGTTACTTTTTCTAAAAATTTAATGCACCCAAGTGCTCAAATCAATCACATTGCTTCATTAGACCATTCTAAGCCTTAAACCAAATCCAAAAGGGTCTTATGCACCTGATTGACCACAATTTATAACATACATACACACAAATCAACATTTGGCTGATCAATAGCCCATTTTAACATTTCACAACATTACACTAAACACATTAGTTTGGTCATATTTCTATAATTTCACTAAACTTATCATGTCTTTACATTTACAACATATTCACCACAAGTTCATAACTAAATCTTAGCCTTTGTTTCTCATTTCACCACATACACACATGTATAGGCTAAGATTTATCAAAATTTACAATAATTCTCAATAATCACAACTTTAAACATGCAAGCATATCCTATGGCAACTTATACACATAATATACACAAGAGTAGTGTTTATTACACAAAACTTAGAGATTTCACAGTAATGGCACACTATGCTGGTCTTGACTTTTTCCCCTTACCTTCCTTATCACTATGACCTATAAAAATATAACCACAGGGTGAGATAAAATTTCAGTAATAGAATAACTCTCTATTGTTGACTATCACATGAAACTATAAGTAAATATTACATAACATACATTTAAACATAACATATAACCAAGGTTTCATTTCAAATTACTATGTCAATTTAACAAGTCACCAACTTTTGCCACTTTCACAAATCATTTCACAATTCATCACTAATATAATATATACCATGATCATTACTATCTAAACCTCCAAATCACCCTAACTTAAAGCCATAAGTTAGCCTTAGACCAATGTACACATGCATTCATTAGTCCTGAGATCACCTTTGGTAGTAAAATTACCAGCCAAAGGTATTCTATCTTACTTCCAAACTATGGTTTTTCCCATCAAATAGAATGGGGTGTCGTTGGCTCCAACACCACATTATAGATGCTGAAGGGTCTAAATCTCTAATACCATACCTCAATAGGTACTAGGGAGATAATCTCCAACATTGCACCTTAATAAGCACTAAGGGGATATAATTCTCCAACATTACACCTTATCAATTTGCCATATGGTCTTTCACTACTTCTTATGGGTGAACTCCCACCCCTAAGATCATGCTTTAATACTAGTCATAGGTTTACGTTCACAACCATACATATATCTATATACATACATATACATACATACATACATACAAAGCATGTAATTGCATATTTTCACTTGTTTGTTTAGTCAAAATTCATTTCCATGAAACAACCATGCAATGTCACAAAACATACTTAGTTTAAAATAGTTTTATGCAATATTTGTAATACTTTCAAACATTAGTAATAGATAATTGAATAGAGAAGTTATTCGATTACCTTAACTCTTCTAACAAAAGAAGGTTACCCATGGACTCTTTACTACTACTAACACTTTGCTACAAGCTTCCTTTCTCACTTTACATGTAGAACAAGTCAATCTACATACAATTGGTACAACTTATCAATTAACTAATTCGACTAAGAGCACTTAATTATTGCTTAAAGCTATATTCAGCCATCTATTCATTTCCACTTAGCCAATCTAGGTTCATTATCCATTAATTACTACTTTCTATCACTTCTATCAATCCCATTTCACTTCTACTCCATTTCCAGCCCTAACCTTAACTCATTTAGGGTCAATTAGAGCTTACATATTCAAAGCTTAACTATTCAACTCTAAATTAGTCCATAAGCTTTAATTTAACTTTCAAGATCCTTTCTATTACTATAGGGGAATAAACAATTTCTTGAAATCTCTCTGATTCAATTTCTCTATAACTCATGCTAAGAGAAATTATAGTAGAATCAAAGATAAAGGTTGTACGATACTTACTCGATAAGCTATCGGTTGGATATGCCTTTCTATACCCTAAAACTGGATGCCATAGCAACCAAGCCCATTGTTTCTCTCTTCCTTTCATGCTTTCTCTCTTTCCTTATCAAACTCATAAGTTGGACACACATATATTAGGTCATTTTCTATGCATTATGCTATAGCACAAGCAGCTTGTGTTGCAACGCATGGCATAATGAGGAAAATCCTTACTACATGAACACACTTTGTTTCGAGATACGGTTCTTCCACTGGTATCTATTCATTTAACACTCTAGTGAGTCACAACATCAAGTACTCATCCAAATTCCTAATCATTTATTAATCACTATTTCAACCTTGATTGGTAGCTAATTACAAATTTAGAAAATCAAGATATTACATATGGTAGCCTAAAGAAGAAATTAAATGAAACAATTCTCTTCTTTTTACAAGCTAAGATGATTAAACCCTAGATTAAGGAATCTAACTATCTAGTAAAAAGAGAAGAGAGTAGGAAGTAAAAGAACATTCATCCTCCATCTTCATCTCTGCAGGATTCCACTAAGGAACTTAACCAATCTTCATCATCTTCAAGAACCTTAGAGAAAAGCATAGAAGCTAAAATCTATGGCACCTTGGATGAGGAAAATGAGCTTGGATCCTTATGAAAATGTATTTTGTGAAAGCTTAGTAACTAGAAATGGGGATATGGTGCTGGAAAATGAAGAACAATGGAGAGAAAATGAAGAACACTATAAACTAAAGAGAGAGAATGTGAGAGATGATTGAAGTGAGGTGAATGATCTGAATTAGGAGTTGTGGTGTGTGAATCTTATTGTTTCCCATTTTGTTAAGGCAAATTCAAATATAAGGAAAGTGGTGAACAAATAAAGGATAAAAGAAAACATGCTTCTTATATGGATGCAGACAAATGATGAAGAACCTTCTACATGGTCATTAATTTATGCAGAATTCCCTTTTCATTTTTTGTTTGACAAGAATAAGACTCAAAAGCCATGGCAGTGGGGATTTTTAAGTAGATGTTTAGCCCATACTTCTTGTAACACTTCCCTGAGTGTTATCCAAAATCACATAATTCAAATAAACTAAGTGTGGTTAAGGAGTTAATCCTCTAACCAACTTAAGAAATAAATCATTTAAAACCTTTAAAAAATTTATAAGTTCTACTTATAGCGCACAGAAGCAAGCTAGACAAAAGTGAAATAAAAAGATGCTGTCATGTGACAGCCCTCCCGGGCTAACTTTCGGGAGGCATCGTTCTGCCATTCGACCTCTGATCGAAGTGATTTTAAAGCTCACACATCACATTCAAATGGTACTATAAGTGTACCAAATTTCAAAAAGACCCAACAGTCAGATTAAAAATTGAACATGTTACAAGTTTGGTCATTATTGCTGTCATAATAGCTAAAAAGCTGTCATAACAGCACCTCCGAACTAACTTTTAGAGTGCACCATTTCATTATCTGACCTTCACTTGGAGCAATTCTAAAGCCCACATGTCACTTTTAAAGAGTACTATTAGCATGCCAAATTTTAAAAAGATCCAATGGATGGATTGAATTTCGTGTATGTTGCAACATCATCATTGTTGCTGTCATGGCTGTTATGACAGCTCCTTCGGACCAAATTTCGAAGTGCGCCATTTCTCCATCCGATGTCTGATCAATTTGATTCTAAAGCCCATACAAAGCTTATAAAAGGTGTTACTTGTGACCTAAATTTTAGAAAAATCCAACGATCGGATTAAGATTTGAACACCCGGATGCAAAAGTGCAGTTTTTTCGGTAAAAACCATTTTCAAAATTGTCCAAATCTCATCCTAATGGTCACAAACCTGTGGAAACACTTCGGATATGTCAAATAGGACTAAAAACATTTGATAGAACATTTAAATGATAGAAAGCCCTTTGTACTAAAATTTAACCACCCGGGTGCCATTTCCTAAAATGGACCCAAAAACCATTCTAAATATCATATACACATATGAATACACATGCTAAATATTTTCACTTGGGTTAAAGATCTCTGTGGGGCCCACACACCTACTCTCTCTATCCAAGGTGTATGTTGGCGCATAACACACCATTTGCAATACAACCACTTTGCATTTGCTTGTGGAATCACATATATACCAAAATAAATATTTGCTTGTAGTGAAAACTTGGTCTACTAAATAAATTCATCAAAACCACACCCCATAGCCAAGTTTCCTAGCCACAAGTCTACAAGCAAACAAAAATTCATACACAACCCATACAATCCACACATACTCACACACATATATACATAATCACATCCTACTGGGCACCCTAATCCTAAATACATTAGAAAGGGGTTGCAGTTCTTTACAATTCACAAACAACCCCTAGCTTTGCTCCTTTCCCCATCCTCCACTGGTTCCCTCGTCTGGACTTGGAAATATTGTAAAAAAAGGGGTAAGATAACCACAGTCTCAGTAATTGAGAAATCGATATTTCTTATTACAAGGAAAGCCATGGTCAAGTAAATAAATAATAGATTCAAAATAAGATATAATTAACTAATTAAAATACTTGAATGCATGAGATAGGTCAATATAGCCTTTCCTGACCAATAAAATGCCCCCTGGCACTCTTTAGCTTGTAGGTAAACCTTGTACCCATTATACCTCCACAGACACAACATATAAACCAAGGCATGATCTGATCCACTGAACTGCCTGTGCCCCTTCGACGTGAATCCTGAGCAGTCAAAGCTAACTCCCTCCCAGAGCCAGCCCAACTTACTCTCCATGTGAAGGCTACCTTGGCCTAGACATTCAACCTCACACTTCATATGTCGGATTCTCTCTCCCACTGAGAGGTGTTAAATACTCAATCCATTAACCACTTTAGTGTACTAAGCCCACAATACGAAAGGTAACACTGAGTACTGATAGTGAGCCATAGAATATCACAAGACCACATCTCCCCATTGGTGAACTCCCACTGAAATCATGCGTCCTACCCTTTTTCTACCTTTCTCGAGTATTGACCACTTCAACACTTAAGGTAGTATAACACTCATAATTCATCCCTTAAGCGGTTCCTTAGCCTATCTAAGGTACCAAGCCTAGTTGCACTTTCCTAAGGGTAACTCCTCATTTTTTATAATCACAATGCATGCTAATAATCTTATTTCCATAAGTAACATCATTATTAAATAGATAGTAAACATAGATGCATTATTATTAAAGAAATACCTTATAAACCCTTCTAAAACACATTTTATTTGTATTATATTATTTAAAACATGCAATACATACTAGATAATATTATCTACTCAAAAATAGCTAAACAAAGTAATAAGAAATATAAATTCCCTTGTTGCCTTAACCCTTTGGTACCAAAAGGGTTCCTCTTGTACAAAATAGGACTTGGCTTGTTCCTTAACTTCTCAATAAGTTCCACCAATAATCCCATCACTTATAATGACAAATAGCATTAATGAAGACTATAACTCATACCACACAACTTGAGTCAATGAGTCATAATCCATCCTAATGGTCTATATATTAAACCAACCATTTATATAGTATCACTTAACCACCAAAACTATTTATTAGCCATCACTAGGCTAATTTTCAATTTATATAATTTTTAATTAATTAAAAACCTTCACTTAGTGTCACCAACTTTTACCATTAGCCCTTATAATGAAAACCAAACCTTAATTTAAATCTTATTGAGCTCAAATAGCGTGATTATAACTAAATCAATAGGCTTTAACCATTAAAGAGCAAAACCCAATCTCTCAGGGTTTAATTTGTGCTCAAACCATCTCTTTTCATCCAATTATCCACTCAAAATATTAGATCACTATATAGAAACTTAAAACATCCCCCTTAGGATCCAAACAAACTAAAGCTTACAAGAATAAAGCCTTTAGGATCAAAATCCAGAAATTCTCTCTTCCAAAAATTGAAGAAAATTAAGAGGGCAGGAAGAAGATTGAAGTAGTGAGTTTACCTACCATGTAGCCGAGCTCACAACGGTCATAAAGCCTCTTGAATTCGAGCCCAAACTCCTTCTCTTCCTCCTCTTCGTTCCTTGTTCTTCTTCGTGCATTTCTTTCCTTCTTTCTTTTTTTTTCATTTCTGTGTTCATTTTGGTCTTTAAATTGCTGATCTAACACTTTGGAAAAATTATAATAAAGGGCCCAATATTTTTTATTATAACACAAAAGCTTGGGTCAACTTTGGTAATTTTTTCTATAGTTAAAAATCAAATAAAACTAAAATTTTGCTGAGAAAAATTCAAACTCTAGACCTCTGTCAAATTATTCTAAATTTTTATTTGATTATAGATATTTTATTTTATTTTTAAAATAAATTCGAGTATTAAAATTTTTAGGATGTTACACTTCTCCCCTTTAAGGAGAATATTATTACCTCCTTGTACTTCTCACTAAGGTCAAGGGTCTAAAGTCATATTAAGACATTAAAACAGTGAACAATGTCATGCATCCAACTTTTAGAAGTGCATGTTATGCTCTTGGTCTTCTTGATGATGGTCAAGAATATGTTGATGCAATAAAAGAAGCATCTGTGTGGGCTTCAGGGCATTATCTAAGCATATTTGTTGCAATAATGTTACTAAGTTAATGTTTGAGTAGCTAGAATTAGTTTGGAATCAAACTTATAATTTACTGTCAAAGGGTTTGTTCTACATACCACATGCAAATGTAGATTTTTTAAGCAATATTAGAGTATTATGTCCACTACTTTTACCCTTCTGAGTTGTAGAATTTAATATTTGAATAATTATATTAACTATTTTACACACTATATATACTTATAATTAACATCATCTTTTCATTATTCCCTTTGTAGGGATAACATTTTTAGATGATGATAGACAAAATGATGTTCTATTAGAGATTAATGACATTTTTCTCAGTAGGGGGAAGACCTAACATGATTTCCTAATAATGCCAAAGCATTGTAACTCAGTTCAAATTGACACTAAAAATTAATTGATTTTTCAAGAGCTAAATAATGATGCTGACTGTAATGTCCACCTTGACATTACCAAAATTCACCACACAATCACAACAAACAATCATAATTTGGAGCAAGGATTTGCTCCTAATCACACATTATCCATATAAGGATTTAAATTAATAATCTTTTAAAAATAATTGTGGAATAATTGGGATCCCATGAAAACTCTTTAAATTGATAGTTTAAGCTCAAACTCAATGATTTATAATGGTATTGGAAGCATGGAAAAGTTTTAGGAAGTAAACCACTTCAAGACAGGGCCAAAAATGTCATTTTTAGTGTTTTGGTCCATGCGCTATGGCTCGCGGTTTATGCGCCACGGCTTGTGGCACAGAATGACAAGTTTCCTCGCTGTACCGTGCACCGCAGCTTGTGCGAAATGTGTCGCGGCACACCTGTCCACGACAGTAATGCTGTCATGACAGCTTTTCTGGATGAACTTCAAACGCGCTCCATTTTCACATACGATGTCCGATTGGAGTGATTCAAGTGCCCACGCGAAGCTTATTCAATAAGCTAACTAATTGTATAAGTCTCGTTATGATCTGACACCGTATGAGAATTTTGGATACTCAAATGCAAAAGTTAGTTTTTTAAAGAAATTTTCAACCATCCAAGTATCTCAAAACTCATAACTTATACCATTAACCCATTGTGAGGCTTGAACTAAGTCCAATAGATCAAAATATACTTGAGTGACCAATCAAACACATAAAAACATACCAAACACAAAATTTGGCCACTCAATGGCCATTTTGCCTAATATGGCCAAAATGCACAATTTGCACTACAAGCATTATTTAGCCTCTATTGCCACATAATACACTACCAATACATTATCACCACTTAGATAAAACATTCTTTGCACTTGTATTAGTATTTTAGCCCATCACCATAAAAATTCCCACATATTCACCTCATATACAATATTGGGCTAAAATACACAACAACATAGTATGAAGCAAGTGCAACCAATCAAAATGATATGCATTCATAGTTGGCAACATGTAATATTATACAACAAATTTATGTACACCACTCAAACCAAAATCGGGCTTTACAAAAAGTGTAGCAGATATGCTAGCCCTTTCCCGATTCCCTCCCTGGCTCAGTCTCACTGGTAGCACGTGTAAAATGATAATCCACGGGATGAGATAAAAATCTCAGTAACTAAGATAATCTACATTATTGATTAACAAGCCAAGTTATAAACAAGCATTAAAATAAGTAATATAATCACATTATATAATATCACCACAAATTTGCATGCATGATCCCTAACCATCCGGTCCTCCAATACTCCCGACCGAACCAGTAAGCTATTTCACAGAACCAAACCACATGTATGGTCCCTAAGCTCACCATCCATGGTAGGACTACCCAGCCAAGGTATCTTAAACTACTTCTGGACTACTGTTTCCCCCTATTACAAGTAATTGGGGTGTCATTACTCCAGCATCGCATCCTACGGATGCTAAGGAGCATAGTCTCTAACTTCGCACCCTTTTGGGTACTAAAGAGAGTAAGTCTCCAACACTGCACCCATTTTCAGGCACTAAGGAGAGTAAATGCTACACCTGGCGTCTTGAGGTGCTAGCAATGCCATATGGACTTAAATCTTCACTATCTCTACTAGGGTGACCTCCCACCCTCTAATATGCCACATTTCATTACATATCTCCACTTGACCATGAATAATCAACTTTCCAAGCAAGTATAACAAAATCTTTCCATTAATTTCAAAATATAGAATTTTACAAAACCAATACTCCACTTTTTCTAAAATAGATAACCTTTAAAGAATTTATGCATATATACTCAACAAATCATAGAAAAGCACTTGAGAATAACTTATACAAGGTAATAAACAACGCAAATTATCTAGTTACCTCAACCCTTTTGTTACTAAAAGGGTTACCCGTGGTACTAAATTTCTTCTTATGTCAAGGTAAGTCTTCCCACACCACAATCTACAACAACAAGTACTATATGTTAATTTTCAATTAACACAAGCACTATTAACTACCAATAACCTCTCAATTCTCTACTTCTCACTCAAATTCTCAACAAATAGACTTGTCAAGATTAGAATTTATTCACTCCATCCTTTTAAGTCTCGTTCTAACTCTATCACAATACGAAACTCAATATTTCAACTCATCACACTTCAACATCCCATGATCAAGATAAAGCTTGATCCAACTTCCACTAAACAATAAAGTAGCTTCATATTACTACATATCCAAGATAAATAAACCAAAATTAAACCTCTAGAGTCAATAGAAACCTTCAAAATATTGACCCATGGCTTAATCCCATTAGACCAAAATCTCACTCTTTCAAATCCTATGAAAAATGAGATGAAAAGGTAGAGGAGAAGGGTAGGAAACTTACCCAAGAGTTTGGAGACTCAAATGATTTTCAAAATCCTCCCAAATTGATGCCCTAGCAGTGCCTAAAGTCACCCCTTCATGCTCTAGGTTTCCCAATGCAAAATCTAATTTTTTCTACTGATTCCCGAAAATTTAAGTTGCCTGCTGTGCCATACACCGCAGCGCACGCCATGCAAGCTGCGGCTCACAGCACAGTGAGCAACAACTTGATTTTGCTCCCCCCGATGCCTCCCGACTTGATCCGACTTTCATCCTATCTCAATTTAGAGCCAAATATGACCCAATAATCTAATTAGCCACCCAAAAACATAATTAAATAAATTAATCATATTTTTAACTAATTTATCCCTTAATTAATCCATTTTTTTAGATTTGAAGTTTTAGGATGTTACACTGACCATGACAAGCCTTAGAGTGTAGAATTAATTTTAAGATTCACAAATGAATAAAAAAATATCTATACAGATGTGATTAATGCTGTGAACAATAAGAGAGGTAGATTTTTCTTTGTCTATGAGTTTGGAGGGATAAAGAAGACATTTTTTTGGAATGCACTAACTGCATACATCAGGTCTCATAAAAAATTGTTGTAAATATAGCTTCAAGTGGCATTGCAATTACACTTTTTGCCTTTAGGAAGAACTACATGTTCCAAGTATGCTATACCAATTGAAATTAATGAAGATTCAACCTATAATATTTACCACAATTCTCCTCTTACTAATCATTTGAGGAACACTAATTTAATTATATGGGATAAAGCTCTCATGATAAAGAGGCACTCTATTGAAGCTTTTGATGGTAGTTTAAAGAACATTATGCAATGCAACAAAATTTTTAGAGGGAAGATAATAGTTATGGGAGGCAATTTCTTGCAAATTTTACCTGTTATTCCTAAGTATGGACAAGTTGAGATTGTAGCAAATTCAATAAACTCATCCTTATTATGACATGATTGTAAATTATTTAAGCTCACTAAGAATATAGATTTGAGAACCAAAAAAAGTCCTGAAGAAGAGAAGAAAATTATAAAATTTTCAAAATAGCTTCTTAATGTAGGTAATGGAAGTTTAGGACTTTCACATGATGGTATTTATGAGCTAGAAATCCCAGAAGAGTTATTATTGAAAGAATTCTCAAATCCAATTGAGATCATTATTTCTTCAACTTATCTATATCTTTTAGATGAATTCAATAGGTTAGATTACTTTACCAAAAGAGCAATCTTAACTCTAACTATTCAAATAATGGATAAGGTTAACTCTTATACGTGTTCATTAATTCAAGGTCAAGAATATGATTATTTTAGTTTAAACTCTATTTGTATAGGAGATCATGAATCTGACTCTTTCAATGAGTTACACACTACTGAATTTCTTAATACTATAAATTTTTCTTGTATGCCTTCTCATAAATTGACCTTGAAAGTGGGAGTACCGATTATGTTATTGCAAAATATTGATCAAGCTAATAGCCTATGTAATGGGATAAGGCTTCCTGTTACTTTTCTAGGAAAACAATTCATTAAAGGCATAACATTTAATGGTTATAAACCTAAGGATGAGGTTTTTATACATTGAATGGATATGAATGCATTAGAATCTATGTTGCCTTTTATTATGAAGAGGTGGCAATTCCTAGTTGTACTATCACTTACTATGACAATAAACAAGAGTCAAGGGTAATCTTTATCAAGTGTAGGGGTTTACCTGCCTAAACTGGTCTTTACTCATGGTCAGCTTTATGTAGCTATGCCAAGTGTAACATCCTAAATTTTGATTTGAGGGACTAAATAGAGGTAAATTAGTAATTAATAGATTGATTATGTTTTTTGATAGTAAATTGATGCTTGGTGTTGATTGGCTGGCACGTTAACTAACAAATTGAAATGAAACATTTTAAAAATAGTAGGAATTGTCTCATTATGCCACGCACCGTCGCATGTATTACATGCATCACAATGTATAACATAGAATTTAGATAATGATGTGTGAATTAGCTCATGAAATCAAAGGAAAAAAGGTAAATTAAAACACACGAGAGAGGGAGGAGGACCAGTTGTGCTAGGGAAAGAGTTCTTAGGAGTTTGCTCCAATCATTGACTTTCCAGGTAAGTTTTGTACAATTGGTAGAGGATGCCAAGTACTGATAGAATTTTGTGAAGCCATCGGACAGTAATAAGCTTAGTTGGGAACAATTCAAGGAAAGGTTGTTTGACTATCATTTCCTAATAGCGTTCAGGGATGAGAAAGAGGTTGAATTCTATGCTTTCTAGTAGGGTGATTTAGATGAGGAAGCCTTTATGAAGAAATTCAATTAGCTTTCAAAGTTTGTAACTTATCTGCATGATCGAGATGATAGTTAGTAGAAGGCAAAGAGATTAATTAAGAAGATGCACCTAAAGTATAAAAGGTAGATAGCCTTATTTGGTGATATTGCAAGTGATTCTCAATCCTCAAGTAGGAGGGTTTTTAGTAGAGGATCACAGCCTGAAGGAGTAATCGATCAGGTAGGAGGACTGGTAGGGCCAAGAATTTTAGAACTCCACAACAGTCAAGTTAGATAGCTACTACCCCTACATCTCATGTGATCATTGCACTCTTTTCTGTGTGCACAGTTTGTAGGAGTCATGCTAGGTGTGCTATATATGTGGTGATATAGGCCACTTTGTGAATGATTGCCTAAAGAATCGATAAGGAGTTTTTTAGCAATAGCTGACAGTGATAGATGATATAACACATTTGTTACACACTTTTATTTTTCAATTAGGACCCTTTTATTAATCATTTATCACCTTAAAGTGCACACATCGCATTAGATTTGGAATTTTGTCTAAGTTTCTATGTTTTGTTCACTAAGGGCATTTTGGTCCAAAAAATAAAATTTTGAGAAAATGTACAAGAAAAATTGACAAAGTACATTTTATATCCAATTGATGAGTCATTAAATTATATTTTTAAAATTTATTTTATTTTAGGAGTAATTAAATAAAAAGTCAACACTTTCTAAAGTGTCTTAATTTAACCTAATTTTCAATTTATTTTTGTGTGACAATTCTTATATAATTTTGGAAAAACTAAAAACTTAGTTATTTTAATAAATTCTTCCTTCTAATTATAAATTTAATTTTATACATAAATTAGATTTTATTATGTCACATGTTATTTAATTGAATTATGTAATTTATATGACATAGGTGGCATGTGCATCAATTAGGCAATTGAATTCAACACTCCTTGAGGTTAATGGCTAAGCATTTGGACGTTATTTATGATATTTTTGGGAGATTAAATCAGCTTAAATAATGTGAATGACATATGGAAAGTTACACACATATTGGAATCATCTACAAATCAATAAGAGGTTGCCACCTTGCAAGTATGACAAGGCTCCCATTTTCATTTTAATTTCTTCTCTTATTTTTTTAATTATGCCTTTAGCTGATGGGAAACAAGGATTTCCATGCCATTCAGCCCTCATTCAGATCCAACATCTATTTCATTTCATCTCTTCATTTTCTCTCACTCGTTTATAGTGTTCTTTATTTTCTCTCTTATGTTTTTCATTTTCCAGCACCCTAACCTCTATTTTTAGCCACCAAACCTCCACAAAACTCACGCCATTCTTCTCCTCTCCTCAATTTGATTCTATCCCTCCCATTTCCTCAATGATCCAAGCTCTTTTTCTTCTTCTAAAGTGCTAAGATATTCGGCTACTTTGCTCTTCTCCTAGGGTTCTTGAAGATGATAAAGATTGGCTAAATTTTTTGGTGAAATTCTAGAGAGATGAAGATGGAGGATGATTTTTGAGCTTTAAATTAGCTAAGTTCTTTTATTTCCTATCCTCTTCTCTTTTTACTAGATGGTTAGATTCCTTAATCTAAGGTTTGATCATCATAGCTTGTAAATTCTAATTTGAATTTGATTTTGATATAAAGAGAGAGAATTGTTTCATTAAATTTCCTTCCTCGGGCTACCATGACTGTTCAGCCATTATGAGTTTAACACATAATCTTGAGTTTTTTAATTAATGAATTCCTTGTGTTAATATTGCATAATCTTATGGTGTTAATGCTTTTGTTGTTGAGTAGCTTTGCTCAATATATGTGTTTAACCATAGTTGTTGAGGGAGGATTTTGAGTGATTTACTTGGATAATTTTTACACCAATTGGTTAATTGAACTAGAAACTTTAATCTAAGACCTAGGGAAGTTAGCTAATTAGGTTAATTAGCTGAGGATAATTTTCTTAAGACATGACAGCTTTAGTCAAGAGGAAGAGGAAAGGGAAGCTAAACTTAGCCTAATCATGAGAAGATAACTAGTAAAGTACTCATGCTTTGCATAGGTCTGATACACACATTTTTATAAATAAGTGCTAATCTTGAAGGAAAATCTTTCTTGAAAGAATAGGTTATAGCATACTGTCTCCAATACTCTATATCATCCTATACATAGTAGGACTATATAATTATCATTTTTAATATTAAATATGCATATTAGAGTTAAGTAAATGTAAAAGCTAAATGAATGGGGTGTTAATGGATACAATAGAAAGCAAATTAACAAAATTGCATAATTAATTACATCAAATTATCGAAGACTTCCTTATAAACAACGTTAGAAGTTCTATTGATAGTTTGTGAATCAATTATCTTTATCAAGAACCAATATTTTTAAAACCTCCATGTTTCAAACATAAGAAAAAACAACATATAACTGGCTGTGTGTGAAAATAGGATAAGGAAAGTACAAATTGACATCACATAAGCTTTAGCTCCAACTCTTATTAAAGGTCATTGCAAAGGCTGATATAATGAAAAAATGCATCCTTCTTATAGCAAATAGAAACCTAAAATTGGTTAGAGACATAATAATATGTGGTATATATACTTTTATCTTTGTAGTTGACTCAAATATTTCTTGAGCCTCAATAATATGTTTTCTAATCATGTAACTATGAGACGCATGTACCATTACACAACCTTATAGACTTATCAATGTTTCGCATTAAAAATAATTGGGGCACTAACTTTCAACCTTATTTTAGATTTGGGAGCCTAATATTTAATTAAATTTAGAAAATCTATAGAGTGTAAGTCATCAAGTAAATTTATGTCCCTATCATCTTTCACAACACTATCAAAACTCAAGTATACAACCTCCTATCCGAGGATCATGGACAACATATACTTATTTACTTCTTAAATCACAATCAACATAAAGGCTAAAATAGCCCTATCTTTAAAACATGAAGAATTATGGACATTGTTAAGGAAATCTAAGAAAGTCGAATCAACAATAGACTTTATTAAATTATTTGAATCACCCAGTAACAAATCATCCAAGATCTTAATGTGCACAGTTCCTTTATTAACTCAGCTCTAAATCAACCTTGCTATTCAACAGACAATACAACTTTATCATAATTTAGTTTATTTCTGATCTCATTTGCATCCAAGCTTGACATGTTAGGTAAAAGCATTGGCTCATAATCTGTGAGACTTTTCCCATTAGATTGAAGTATTTTCTCAATCTCAATTAATGTAAAGTTGTACAAATCAACCTCATCTAATTGTAATCTTGTGAAAAGAATGTTGTTATATTAATAGTGTTGTTTGATAATTTATATAAATTATATTAATATTATTAAATTGTAGAAAAAATTAAGGAAGGCAAATGTAATTGCTACATACTATGGTATCTAGTAATATTTTTTTGCCTATTCATAATGTCATTAGATAAGAAGACCCATGTACTATCCCACACAACCTCTGGTCGAGAAAAAGAATTACAAATAAAATTAGTGTAGAATAACCTTCTTAGAAATTGTTCTGATGCTCACTGTATTGCTTCTTTGATACTATCAATATATTCCTTGTCATTGTCCAAAACCTCAGTGTATAACAGGCATATCTAAAAGTAGGGCAGATAACTTCATCAATGGTGCATATACTCTCATACGAAGTGTAACCTTTGACTATAGTCTGTAGGATGTGTTAATAATACAATTCACCACTACTTAAAAGGGTATAATACAATCTTCTGATTGAAAAACCTTGCTTTCTTGGTTGCTACTCATATAGATATTTCTTATAAAAAAATTTGGTTGGGAATTTGGAATATGTTAAGCCTTTAGCCTTATTATTATCCTCGTCATCATTAGCATAGAACCATGCCTTAAGCATTGTAGTCTTTCCTATATTGCGATTGATAGCTAAATCTATATTTTTTGTTATTTAATTATTCATTCCTTCCTCTCTTAATCTTCCCTATTCTGTTTCAGCACCTTTGTCCTTTTAGCACACTGCTATTGATGAAAGGGTGAGTTTGGATATCATCAGGTTATTAGTTTTTAACTATTATATACAAACATTTTTGTTTTCCAAAATGAAAGTGAAGAGCTCCAGAAAAAGAAAATATGTACATGGCATTGTGATTGAATTTGCAACAGTACTATGTGAAGCGATTTGAGAAAAGAAAGAGTTTTTATTGATTTTTCTTCTCCTTTCTCATCTTTTACTTATTTAACCTTTTTCTTTAATTTCTTACTTAATGATAATAAAATAATTGTTGTTATTGTTGTTAAAGATGACAAAAATAAATTTTAAAAAATAATACTTCAAAGCAAGCATAGATATAAGTTTTTTTTAAAAAAATTGATGTGATAATAGGTTAGGTTGAGGAAAACATAGCTCACTAAAGAGTGTGACTTTTCAACCTACACTTACTAACTTGTAACCTATGGGTTGGCCCATTTTCTCAACTCTATTATTAATCAAAAGTTGTGTAAATTAATCTAGTGGCTATCATCTAATTGTAGTCATGTGTAAAAAAAATCTAAATTAATTGATAGAAGACATAATTAAAATAATTAGATCTTATATTCTTTCAGTTCTATTTACAAGTTACTTTTAACATCTCTTATTAGAATTAAGAAAAAACTTAAATTTTATTAACTCTATCTAAAAATTTGATAAATTTTTAACTTTGCCCATATTAAATATACATATTTCAATAACATACTTTTTTTCTCTAACATTCATTGGAGGGTAAAAGGAGAAATATGTACTAAAAATTTAATAATATGACATATAAATAAAAATATTTCTCTCTCTACCATATAAATAGGATAAGAGGGAGCAAGAATTTACTTTTTAAATATGTATATTTTTTATATTTGATATCTAATTATATAATGATGGAATAATATAGTCAAAATTTTTGTTTAGCTTATAAATGGGATTGAAATCCAACCAAGAACTATATTTATATTTTTATTATATTCAGATTTAAATTAATATGAAAATATTATCTGTTTTACTCATTTAATTTTTGAATAATTAAAATTTATACAATCTAACTATATAATTATTAAATAGCATGTTGGAAAAAGTTTATTTATTTTATAAAATTTATAAATATAAGCGGAATTAAAATTCAAGATGAACATAATTAGATCCCATAATATTTATGAATATTTATTTATCATATTTAAATTCAAATGAGATTGGATTACAGAGAATCAAAAAAATCTTAAAAATAACTTAAATTCTTAATTGTTATATGAATTTGTGTAATTAGTTTTAATACCGTAGATTTAAAAAGATTTCCTTTCAAGACACTTTGAAAACAAAATTCATTCAATTAAGATAATATTTAATTTTAAATATTTTATTTATAATTATTTTTTTAGTATTTTTATTGACTATTTAATTTGGGGTAACATATTTTATTTATTCACTATTAATGTTTTATTAACATATCTCCCATCTCACAAGTTTATACAAACTCATAGTTCTCACAATCTTAATTGAAATAAATAGTAACTAATACGATTTATTTATAATTAAGATAATATTTACGTGAAAGGAAAATTTGAATTAAAAATGACAATTTTATCTAATCACTGTTTATTAATTTTTTAATAGCACTAGCTTAAAATTCAAAATTTAAATCTAAAATCCTTTTTTGGGTGAAACCTAAAGCTTCTTAATATTACGTACATTATGCAAGTAATCCAAAATTATTGAATATATTGACTAATATTATTAACATATCCTACTCAAATTACAAACTTATCAAAATTTTAAGTACTTCTAGAAGATATAATTAATTTGACAAAATTATTTTACCCAAGATACATGATTGTGATAATTTTTTATATCTTTAACTTATCTTGGTTACATATTGGAATATTAAATTTCAATATTTATCAATCATAAATCCAGCATAAATAATAATTATATTTTTCAAGATAATAAAAAGCATATGATATTTTTGGAATAAGAAAAATTATAAAATAATTAGTTGTCATTCAAACCAATCAAATACAATTAGATTCTATAATTAAAAAATTTATCAAAATATAGTTCTATTTGAAAATTGTACATTTTTAGCTCTAAAAGCAAATAAGAAAATTATACAAATAAAAAATTCAAAATCTTAACAAAAATCTTAATTGATTGCATGTTTTACTTACATTTTAATCTTAATCTTAATATTTTTAACATCTTAATCGGTTATAGTTATGTAAAAAAATATATAGATTGATATATTTTGATATTATTAATATTTTAAGTAATTATAATAAATCAAAATAAAATATCCCCAGTGCATGTTTTTTAGTGCAGTTGAACTTGCTAATCTTAAACCACTGTACATGATGATAATTGATTTTTTTAATATTTCCTCTGTCAAGTTTAGTATATCATTTGTAAAGGTTCCTATAGAGGACAACTTATTTTTCTTATAATGATAGAACAATATGAAATTAATTTTGGTCATAAACACTGAAAATTGAAAAGTAAAAAAAATAAGGTTTCAAAAATATTAATTGATGAAATTTGTGTCATATTATTTTTCATCTTCTAGGCTTATATTTATCTATTTTTTTTCCCATTCTATTAATGGACTCTTTCAACTCTCCAATTTTAGATAACCTTTCGATCATATTTGTAAAAAAAAAAAGTACACCATTTAATATTGAGATAAATAAGAATTGATTATTTAAACATATTATATTCAATAATTACTTTAATAACTAAAGTAGTTATTAAATAAAATTGTCTAATTAAATAGCTAATTACTTTATTATATTTGATAGGCGAGTCGTACATATTAAATAAACACTTTACTATTTTCAAAAACTTATCATATTAAATAAAATTTTCATTACTTCATTTTCTAATTATCCTAGACTAATTCCATATATTAAATAAGATATTTGAGAACTCGTTATATAAAATAATATTACTTAATATATGTACAACAATCTTTATCTATTAATTAATATTAGACAATTCATAATTAAAGTTTTCAAAAAGATAAGAAAAAATTAAGATAGGGTATTATCTTAACGTGCTAAATAGAGTTTTTGAAGGATAAATTCAAAAAATTTAAATACATACCAACTAAGTAATTATCATTCATTGCCTCCCTATCTGCAATGTATGAGATATTAACAAAATTAAACCAAAAACGATAGATGAAACCTATCTCAAAATGTAGCTTTACAATAATAAAGAATATGAAGCTAATTTTGTAAGGATGATCAGTTGTTTGATACAATTTAAAACACTAGGAGACCCTAAATTTTGAAATTTCATATATTTTAAAAGGATGCATCTTATCTTCAAAACGTTTCACCAAAAGTTTTCAAATAATTGCAGAGATTCAATCATCCTATAGCAACGTTGTCCCATAGCTAGGATAAGTATTATATATTGAACATAATTGATGAGATCTAAATTATAAAAAAGAAATACAAAAGACATAAAAACTTACTCCAGCATTATAAAAGATCAATTCAATACCATTGGATTCTTTGAATGTATACTTCTACTTGTCAAATATCCAAACATGAATCACCCTGACCACAATGCGCCACTCCTTTTTCGTTATATTGATGGCTAGCATGGATCTTATATGTAGGAGCCATGGATAGTATGACAAATAGTTGAGAGGAGAATGAACTTAATGTGATTAATTAGAGGAGTAAGTTGAACGTAAAGGTGTGAAATGTGCTATTAATCTAACCTAGTAATTTATAATTGAATAAGGCTAATTTGGGAGGGAAAAGTATGAGGTGATTTGTTTAAAAAAATAAAGATGATAGATATTAAATATTTACTTTTATGAGTATAGATATTTAAGGAAGTTAGATTTTACCAAAATTAATATATGAATTTAACATAAGGAGATCCAAATTATTAACATATGAATTTAACATATCAAACAACTTGGTTGCACAATCCAACTTATATAAATATGAGAAAAATTAATATATGAATTTAACATAATGAGATCTAAATAATTAACTAGATTAATATCTATACTTTATCATATTTAGAAATTTTGAAGTCCAAGAGGATAGATTTAAAGAGTAAATACATATTCTGTTTTCTAAATATTTAAACTGATATATATTAATTTAAATTTAAATCCCAATATATATGTGTTTGTATATATACTCAAAATTATGAACCTAGATTTTCGCTTAAATAATTTGGATCTTATTATGCTAAGTTTCATATATTAATTTTTATTTATTTATAATTTTTAAAATTCATGAGGATAGATTTAAATAGAAAAATATATATTCTTTTTTTCTAAATATTTAAAAAGATATATTAATTTAAATTTGAATCTCAATATATATCTCTATATATATACTCAAAATTATAAACCTAGATTTTCACCATATATCTAGGTTAGATAGAGTTATTAAATATATATATATATATATATATATTAAATTAAATTTAAATATAATTGAATTTAAATTTCAAATGGGTAAAAATAAATATTTATATACATCTAAAAATTAATAATTCATCCCGCACCTAACTACAAATTTGAATAATATATTCTTTATTTCTCAAAAAATAATAAACCATCCTGAAGCATAGAATTACAACAAACCTAAAAATAAACACGTGGCATTCTCTCATAGCTTTAAACCCTACTTTTAGATATATATATATATATATATATAATGATAAGTCCAAAATCAACTAATCTCTAGGGTTCCACTCTTGTGAAAAGGAAAGTTCATTTTACTCACTTTAATTAGCAATTTAATTACTTGCACATTAGGTAATTAGTTTAGATAATTTTTAGGTAACTGAATTCCTACAACTTTGGGTGATTTATTTTACTAAATAACTTTTAATTAGACTAAGATCATTTCTTGAGAGATGACTTAAGGTTGGCCTTATATTGCATTAGGGTTAGCTTTAGTTTAATTTTGAGGGTAAGTGACTAATTCTAATCAACATGTTGAGTTTATACAGTTTCCTAAGAAGAGGCTCAAACAACACTAAATCTGATTACAGGTAAAATCTTTATCCAGGGATAAGAAGTTGAGGCTTTATTTGATTCTAGAGCCTACTCATTCATTTATGTCACATGAGTGTGTAGAAAAGTTAAGTTTTCTTGTGCATGAGCTCCCTTTTATTGTGAAAGTATCTACATCATTTGGGTTATTGGATAAAATTAGTAAGGTATGTAAGGGAATATAGTTATGTTTTGAGGGCTAGACTTTTGTAGTGGATTTGATTCTAATCCTTATGTAAGGGTTAAATGTAATCATTAGGATAGGTTGATTGATAGTTAATAATGCTATCATAGACTGTGCTAGGAAGATGGTGTTGTTACTAGTTCATGTAACCCCTATTGTGACTTTTCCAGTGACCATGAGTTGATTAAGGTTACTCTCAGTAGTATAAGTTAAAAGGTTAGTCTTTGAGAGTTGTAAAGCTTATATGGTTTTCTTTTCAGTGAAAAGTAGAAATGGTAGTAATGCTAGTGAAATTCAAGTTGTAAATGAGTTTCCTAAGGTATTTGCAAATGACATCTCAAGTTTGCCACTAAAGCAGGAAGTAGAGTTTTTCATTGATTTAGTACATAGTACTAAACCTATTTCAAAACCTTTATATTAAATGGCTCCTTTTGAATTAGTAAAACTCAAGAATAGCTAGAGGAATTGCTAGAAAAGGGTTTTATACACTCGAGTGTGTCACCTTGGGGTTCACCAATTCTATTTGTGAAAGAAGGATGGTAGCCTACATTTATGCATTAATGATAGATAGTTGAATAAGGTGCTGTGAAAAACAACTATCTACTTTTAAGGATTGATAATTTATTGGATTAGCTAGCAGGAGCTTATGTGTTTTCTAAGAGCAATTTATGGTTAGGATACCACTAGTTAAGGGTGAACGTAGAGGACGTGCCTAAGACGGCATTTCGTGCTCATTATAGGAATTTTAAGTCCTTGGTAATGCCATTTGGATTGATGAATATGCTTGTGATTTTTATAAATTATACGAACCACATGTTTCATCCCTTCTTAGATTAATTTATTATCATATTTTTAGATGACATACTAATATATTCTAAGGATGAGGAAGAGCATGTGAGGCATTTGAGGACTATGTTGAGAATTTTGAGAGACAACTACTTGTATGGCAATCTGAGTAAATGTGGGTCTTGGCTATGAGAGGTATGGTTTCTTAAACATGTGGTATCAATTAAGGGTATCTTAGTAGATCTTCATAAAGTAGATGCAATGTTACAGTAGGAATGATTGAATTATGTGATCAAGGCATAGAGTTTTCTGGGTTTGGTTGGTTACTATAGAAGATTTATTTAAGAATTCTCACAAATTGTCTTTCCTTTAACTCAGTTGACATAAAAAGATCAGCCCTTCCTTTAAGATGAAAAGTGTGATGCAGCTTTCATGAAGCTTAAGGAAAAGTTAAAATTGATATTGGTGTTGATTATTCTTGATCCACGATTGCCTTAAAAGGTTTATACAGATGCTTCTTTAAAAGGATTAGGGTACGTGCTAATGTAAGGTGATTGAGTGGTGGCTTATGTGTCTAGGTAGCTCAGTTTCATGAGGAAAGTTATTTGACACATATGGAATTAGCAGCTATGGTGTTTGCTTTACTGATTTGGTGACATTACCTCTATGGCGTAGAGTTTAATATGCATAATGATCATAAGTGTTTGAAATATCTTGTGGATTTAAAAGAGCATAATATGCATCAGAGGTGATGGATAGAGTTCTTAAAGAATTACAATTTTGAGTTTAATCACCATTCCAGAAAATCCAATGTAGTAGTAGATGCTTTAAGTCAAAAGTCATTGCATATAGCTAGTTTGATGGTTAAAGAGCATTAGTTGATGTTGTCTGTGCTAGAGATTCAACTTGAAGCATTAGATTATTCTCTGAATGCAGTCTAAAAGGATATGGAATTTAACTTAGCAATCTTATTTCAATATTACAAATTAACAAATAACCATGAAACTAAAGTCAAATGGAACTACAATCAACAATAGTCATAGTATTATAGTGAAATTGAAACAAGATGAAGAATATGTTGAGCTTAGCGAAATGAAGACTTCAATGCTCCTCTTTCATCAACTTCTCCCTAGAAATTTATGAAGAATTTAGCTAGAAAACATCAAAGCCATCTTACTCCTCTAAGAACTAGATATAGCCAGGTAGAGCTCTATAGAAATGGTGGAATCAAGCTTTAAATCTCCTTGTAAGTGATAAAGATAGGTTCATTCAAGTGAGAGGAATGGAATGGCGGTGGTTTTGTGGTGGTTTGATGGCTGAATGTGGAGTTATAGGTGCTGGGAAAATGAGGAAAGTAGAGAGAAGGTGAAAAAAATAAAGAACAAGATGAACTAGAGAAAGAGAGTGGAAGAGATGATGAAATAGGGTGAATGAATATGAAATTAGAGTAAAATGGTGTGCTCTAACTTGTTTCTCCTTCTTCTGAAGCTAATTAAAAACTAAGAAAGGAAATTAAAAATAGAAATGGGAGCCTTGTCATAGTTGCAAGGTGGCATCCTCCTATTTGCTTGTAGATGATTTCAATGTGTGTGTAATTTCTCATGTATCATCCACATTTTCAAGCTGATTTAATCCCCAAATAAAGCCTAATTCATGTGCAAACCATCATCTTTGACCTCAAGGAGTGTTGACTTTAATTGCCTAATAGATGCACAAGTCACATGCCAGCTATGTCATATAAATCACATAATTTAATTAAATAACATATGATATAATAAAATCTAATTAAATTTCAAAATAAAATTAATAATTATAAGGGAGAATTTATTAAAATGACCAAGTTCCAGGCTGCATAAAATTATATAAGAATTTCCACACAAATACAAACCAAAAACTAAATCAAACTAAGACACTTTATAAAGTGTTAACTTTTTATTTAATTACTCCCTAACTAAAATGAACTTCAAAAATCTAATTTGACCACTCATCAACTGGACATAAATTTTAATTTTTTAATTTTTCTTGTACATTTTCTCAAAATTTCATTTTTTGGACCAAAATACCCTTAGTGCACTAAACCTAGACACTTAGGCGATTTTCCAATTCTAATGCAATGTGTGTATTATGAGGTGATAAAACATTAATAAAATGGTCCTAATTAAAAAATAAGACTGTGTAACAAATGTGTTCTATCAACTCTATGGTGATTTCCAATGAGTTTTGGCAAGAGATACGGGAAGCACAGTTGAAAGACAAGTTCCTGTTAAATACTTGAGAGAACATCAAAGAGGGCCGTACTACTCTTTTCTGGTTCAGTGATGATGGATTCATCTTGTATAAAGACGTAATCTATATACCTAAAGATAAAAGGATTAGGAGAAGGCCCTTATAAGAGGCTTATCAAAGTAAATATGCAATGCATCCTAATGCTACGAAGATGTATCATGATATGAAAAAGCATAGGTGGTAGCAAGGTATAAAGCAAGATGTTACAAAGTTTGTTAGCTAGTATCTCATGTGTCAGAAAGTGAAAATTGAGCATCAGAAACTGGCTAGGATGCTTCAACCTTTAGAAATTCTCTAGTGGAAGTGGGCATCACATTAATGGACTTTGTGTCTGGTTTACTGAGGACTCAGTCTAGATATGACTTTATGTAGGTAATTGTATATTAGTTGATAAAATTAGCACACTTCTTGCCAATGAAGACCATGTATGATATAGGAAAATATGTTGAAGTATATACAAAAGAAATTGTGGGACTACATGGTGTACCTAAGGACATCATCTTAAATTGGGACCCCAAGTTTACTTCAAGGTTTTAGGGAGCACTACAGAGAGTTATGGGTATTGAGTTAAGATTCAATACTTCATATGACCTACAGATTAATGGACAAACTGAGCGCACGATACAAACTTTGGAAGATATACTTCAATTATGTGTCCTTGAGTGGAAAGGTAGCTGGGACAATCATCTACCATTGGCCAAGTTGCCTATAAAAATATTTTCCATTCAAGTATTTAAATGGCACCATGTGAAGCTTTATATAGGTAGAAGTACAAATCTCCTCTTTATTGGTTGAGTTAAGTGAGAAGAGTATGATTAGTCTGGACATTATAGATTAGACTACGTAAAAGATCCAATTCACTTAGCAGAAGATTCTTGCTACTCAGAGCTGTTAAAAGAGTTATGCTGATAGGCGGTATTGACCATTCAAATTTGAGGTTGGAGATCATGTGATTCTTAGGGTTTTTCCACTAATTGATATTGGAAGGTCTATTCAAGCTAAAAAGTTATCACCTTGTTATATAAGACTATACCAAATCTTGAGTAAAGTGGGCCCTATAGTGTATTGGATCGATTTGCCTCTATCCTTGTTGGCGGTACATGATATGTTCCACATGTCACAGTTAAAAAAGTACCAACTAGATCCATTATATGTAATTGAATAGAGAAAGTAGACCTTCAAGAGAATCTCACATATTGGATTGAGCCGAATTGGATAGTAGATGTTAAAGAGAAATAACTATGTGATAAGATTACCTGATTGGTGAAGGTGTTTTGTTGAAGGATGGCTCTTGGTGATGTAACATAGGAGACAGAGGAAAGTATGAGGAAGCAGTATCCCAATTTGTTCCCATGAGGTAAGTTTGTAATTATGGTTGAATTTTGGGGCCAAAATTCCTTTGAAGGAGGGGGAATTGTAATATCTTGAATTTTAATTTGAGGAACTAATTACTAAATAGGGGTAAATTAGTAATTAGTGAATTTATTATGGTTTTAGATAGTGAATTGATGCTTGGTATTGATTGGCTGGTACGTTAATAGGATTGAGTGGGGGAACGACAAACTAGAATGAAACGCATGAGCAACAATGGAAATTGTCTTACTATGCCATATGCCACAGCATGTATTGCATATGTCATGGCACATAGCATAAAATTTTGGATAAATAATGTATGAACCAGCTCATGAAATCAAAGGAGAAAAGGGAAATTAAGACACGAGAGAGGGTGGAAGACCATCTATGTTAGGGAAAGAGTTCTTGACTTGCTAGGTAAGTTTCACACTACCCTATACTATATTTCTACTTTAATTTCTCTAAGTTTAGGTTATAGAGAAATTGAATTGGGGTGTTTTAAAGGGTTAAAATTTAAGAAAAAGATTGGGAAAGGGCTTTTGGGTATGAAACTAAGGTTTTGCTATTAAGATAAGGTTTAGTAGTTGAGCCTTAAGACTATAGGCTCAAACTGACCTAAATGGTTAAGTTGAATAGGATGAAAATGCTAAATGAGTAGATTAGGAGGATGTTTTAGTCAATTAGACATCTTAAGTGGAAGTAATTATAGTGACTGGGCTAAGTGGACTTAAAAGTTGCTAATAAAATTGTTTTATGTGCTAAGAAATTTGGCTCAGCCAAATTAATACCCTTTTTTTAACATATAGAAGTGGGAAAGGAGGTTTCCTTACATAAATTGAGCATTGAACCAAGCAATCGCACACTTAGCAATTTAAACTAAATTAACCAACTATATAGTATAGTAGCAATCTAGGTCATCTCCCAAAGAGGTGTTTAAAGATTAAATCCAGAGCTTCTTAATGCAATTAAATTAAAATAAAAGTCCTAAGAGTTTATTGATTTTAATTGATTTAAACTAAATACTAATTAACCTAATTAAAGCCTAAAAACCTAGACTAATGAATTTATGAAAATAGAATGGAATAGGGCACTTGGAGTTAGATTAATGCTTAAATCCTAACAACTTATGAAATGTGAATTAGCCATCCTTAATTCTTCTTTTTCTAAAAAAATTATGAAGCCACTAGGATAATTCTCTCTAGCAACTTAACATCACTAGGGACACTAATTAAGCCTAGGATTCTAGAGCTTAATTCAACTCTCTAATTTAGTTTTAGGCTTAAGTTAGCTAATTAATGATAAATTTTAGCAAGCATGCTTGGCCCTTAACACTCCAAAATGACCCTTAAAATTATGGTTTATCATAAGCAAGACCAATAAACACTCCTCAAGATTATGATAAACCATAACCAAGGTCAAAATAGTCAAGAACATTTAAGATTATGAAATATCCTAAAGTGGCTGAACTTATAGCTGAACATACCAATAAAAATTCAACATTAATCATATCAATCTCCATATAAAAATATCGACCAAGATTATGGTTGTAAAGCTAAGACATAACAATCTAAAACTATGATCTTATAAGTCTATTAATGGAGAAGAATTAAGAGAAAATAAAAGGGTTACAAAATTGAAGACCTAAGTAGTTCATTGAGCTTTCATTCTCCTCCAGCACTCAAAGTAGTTTAGCCTTTAAGGTTCTTCAAGTTTTCTATGGGAAGTATAAGTTGGCTGAACCCCTTCATGGAACTAAGTAGAGAATGAAGCATGAAATGGATGATTAAGTGGTAGGGATGTGTAAAGGGGAGTGAGAGGAAAAGGATGGGAGTGGTTTGGTGATGATATAATGGTTAGATGAAGAGAAATGGAGGATAGAAAGGGGCTTCCATGATTGGAAAAATGAGAGAAAATGAAGAACAATGGAGAATAAGAGAGAGAATGTAAAATGAAAATGAAGGAGGTGGCAAGAGATTGTGTATGGTGGCTAGGGTTGATGTTTTGGGTGAAAAGTTCCTGAGAGGGGCATGCATTATTTACACCTACAAATGAGGGAAAAATAAAATAAAAGGGAAAATAAAATGCTAGGGTGAGATACATACTTTCCACATGCTCCAATTGGTGGCTTCCTCTTATTGGCTCAAAGGGAATATCTTAAGTAAGAATATTCTCACTTATTTCATAAAATGATCTAATTATTTTCTCCCTTTTCAGCCCATAAATGATGCCACATTTTCCCTTTTTAGTCCTCTTCTATGCTCCTTGACCAATTACAAAATGTCCAAGTCAATATGTGCTACCTAAGTCACAAAATGTACATAAAATCAAAATTAAATATTCATGTGACCTAATAAATAAATTCTTGCACATGGGATTACTTAAATAGCATGAAAGAATATTAATGAAGTAATATCTAAGGATAGTGACACGTGAAAGCTCATGCATGCCCATGTAAGCACATAAAACCCTAATTCGATCAACAAAGTCAACAACTTCGAAATGTGATTTTTATTTTATAACTCTCAAAACAAATTGAATTTTGAACAACTAATTTCACATTCATTCTTCTGGGCACAAACATATGAAATAAAATATTAACCCAATTTTTCATAAAAAGTGCAATTTTAGACCAAAATACCCCTAGTATACAATTTTGTCCCTTAGATGATTTTCTTGCTTTTGACACAATGAATGTACCAACATGGAGAATAAAACATGTAAATTAGGTCCTAAATGAATGGATAAATTTTGTAAAATATGAGTCTTATCAAGCATCCAAGGGATTGATTGTGGGAATCTGTGCTTTCTAAGTATAAAAGTGCTAACAGTAACTCTTGTAGTAAGGATAAAAGGTAACTGGAGTAATCCTTTTATTTATTAGCTTGTAAAATGATTTGAAAGTATTTTATATAAACTATATGCACCAAGTTTTATAAAATGGTATAATAGTAACATTGTGAAAAGTAATGCATGTGTTTGTAAGTAGAGATACTTGAAATGTGTGTGATGATATATATCCATTTGCATCCATAAATATACCCTAGACTAAGGTAAATGGTTATGGCCCTACTCTGTATAAGGCTAAAAAGTTCTAAAAGTTTAGAGCATTGATTATGTTCCTCTAGTAAGGACTTAGGAATGCATCCACAGGTGTACCCTAGACTAGGATATAGGGTCATGGCCTTACTTTGTGTAAGGTTAGGAAGTCTTGGTGGTCTAAGCATAGAGTTTTATCTGCTAGTGATGACATAGGACAACATACCACCCATTTGTGATACCCTAGTTTGAGGCAGTGGTTGGCGGGCCTTCTTTCATGTAAGGCTAGGAAGTCCTGGTCCAAGCATTGAGCTTGTTCTGCTATTGGAAACTAAGAGAGCATAAGCACAGTAGATGATTGAGCATGATATCTATTTATATTTTTTCATTGAAATTGGTGTTCCTCTATCCCTTGTATTTAATTTTACTTGCTAATTAATATTTGAGGTTTATCCAAGTTACTAGAATATATGTCTCACTTCATTACAGGTGAAGAAAGTACTAGAAGGTTTAAAAAGGAAGCAAGGAAAGAATAGCTTTATTTATAGTAGTGATTTAACTACCCATAATGATGTGTATATATATGTATATTTGAATTTGCAATTTTAGTTGCCAACTAGAATGCATATATATATATATATATATATATGTATATACCTATATTTATTATGTTGTGATGATTTTCTTATATAACTGATGATTGCATCTCACCGAGTGTATCACAGTGGTGAATATGTGGATAGGCCTAGATGCTATTCAGGCAAGTATATGATATGATGCATAACTTGTTCCATAGGTAATATATGTAAATTATTATGTGATAATCTGTTTGTATGAGTGAAACTTGACTAAATGGCGATGCTTGGCTTCATTTGTGTAAGTCAAGTATATTGTGATTCTTGACTTTATAGTGAGGCCGAGCCCCATGTATGAAAGTCAGATGTGTGAAAGTGGAACAAGTATGGGTGTGTATTTATAATGATGTATAATACCTCATGTAAGATCACAAGTGTAAAAAATGGCATTGATTGGGCACTTTATTGATTTTATGTGTTATACGTGATATTATGTGCCAATTAGGTGTATGTAACACTTACCTCTAGTGTTATCCAAAAATCACTCAAGTCAAACAAATTAAATGTGATTAAGAAGTTGATCTTAAAACCAACTTAGAAAACACACTTTTTAAAACACCAAACAATCTGCACAATATCAAAACACACATTTAAATTAAATTTTTTTATAGAAATGTCTGAAGAATTACAGTATAGCACACGAAAGCAAACTAGGCAAACAGGGGCATTTAATTGCTGTCATGACAGCATTTCCTCTCGAGAAAACTTCTGAGAGGTGCCAATTCATTGTTTGGCCTCCAATTGAAGTGATTTCAAAGCTCACATGTCACTTCTAATGTGTATTAATAGTGTGCCAAATTTTAAAAATATCCAACTATTGGATTAAAATTTAGACATGTTACAAATTTGGTCATTTTTGTTGTCATGATAGCACCTCCGAACCAACTTTCACAATGCACCATTTCATCATCTGACCTTCGATCAGAATGATTCTAAAGTCCACTTGTCATTTTCAAAGAGTACTACTAATGTAACAAATTTCAAAGAGATCTAATGGATAGATTTAAAATTTGTGCGTGTCCCAACATCAATATTGTTACTGTCATGACAACACCTCCGGACCAAATTTTAGAGTGCGCCATTTCTTTGTCCGGTGTCCAATCAATGTGATTCCAAAGCCCAGATGAAACTTATAAAATTTTTTACTTGTCACCAAACTTTATAGAAATCTAATAGTCGGATTGAGATTTAGGCACTCGGATGCAAAAGTATAGTTTTTTAGTAAAAATCATTTTCAAAATTGTCCAAATCTCATCCTAAGGGTCACAAACTTGTGAGAATACTTTGAACATGTCAAATAAGGCTAAGAATACCTAATAGAATATTTAAATGATGGAAAATCCCTACACATCAAAATTTGACCACTGGGTGCAATTTTTCAAAATAGACCTTAAATCCTCAAAGTGCACAAATCATATAAAAGTGGTCAAAAATCAATCCAAACACCATGTATTTATATCAATGCACATGCTAAATATTTTCACTTACCTCAGAGATCCCCATGGGGCCCACACACTCACTCTCTCTATCCAAAGTGTATGTTTAGCCTTAACATACAATTCGTAATGCAACTACTTTGCAATTACATGTAGAATCACACATATTTATATATATACACCAAAATAAATATTTGGTTGTAGTGAAAACTTGGTCTATCAAATAAATCCATCAAAAGCACACACCATAACCAAGTTTTCTAAACACAAGTTTACAAGCTGTAAAAATTCATACACAAGCACACAATTCATACATATGCACATATATGTATAGTCACATCCTACTAGCACCCTAACCTAAACACATTACAATATACTTACTCAAAAGAAAGGGGTTGTAGATCTTTACAATCCACAAGCAAACCCCTAGCTTGGCTCTTTTTGCTGTCCACCATTGGATCCTCTACTTAGACCTATAAATATTGTAAAGAAAGGGGTGAGACAACCATAGTCTCAGTAACAGAGAAATCAATATTTCTTATTACAAGGAAAGTCATAGTCAAGTAAATAAATAATAGATTTAAAATAATATATAATTAACCAATTAAAATACTTGAATACATGAGATAGGCTGATACGGCCTTTCCTGACCAACAGAATGCCCCCGATACTCCTTAGCTTGTAGGTAAACCTTATACCCACTATACCTCCACAGGCATAAAATATAAACCAACGCATGATCTGATCCACCAAACTACTTATGCCCCTTTAACGTCAATCTTGAGCAGTTAAAGCTAACTCCCTCCCAGAGCTAGCCTGACATACTCTCTATGTGAGGGCTACCTTAGCCTAGGCATTCAACCTCACACTTCATATGCTAGATTTCCTCCCCCATTGAGAGGTGTCAAATACTTAATCCACTAACCACTTTAGTACATTGAGCCCATAATGCAAAAGGCAACATTGAGTACTGATAGTGAGTCATAGAATATCACAAGACCACATCTCCCTATTAGTGAACTCCTACCTAGATCATGCATTATACCCTTTTCTACCTTTCCCAAGTATTGACCACTTCAACACTCAAGGTAGTATAACAATTATAATTCATCCTTTAAGCAATTCCTTAACCTATATAAGGTACCAAACCTAGTTGGATTTTTCTAAGTACAACTCCTCATTTTTCATGATCACAATGCATGCTAATAATCTTATTTCTATAAGTAACATCATTATTAAATAGATAGTAAGAATAAATACATTATTATTAAAGAAATACCCCATAAACCCTTCTAAAACAAATTTTATTTATATTCAATTATTTAAAACATGTAATGCATACTAGATAATATTATCTACTCAAAAATAGCTAAACAAAGCATTAAGAAATTTAAATTTTCCTGTTACCTCATCCCTTTAGTACTAAAAGGGTTCCCCTTGTATAAAAAAAGACTTGGCTTGTTCCTTAACTTTTCAATATGTTTCACCAATAATTCCCTATAATATATAAGTGATCCACATCACCTTTCATAAAAAATAGCATAAAAGAAGACTATAACTCATACGGCACAACTTGGGTCAATGAGCCATAATCCATCCCAATGGTCCATGTAGTAAACCAACTAGTCACATAGCATCACTTAACCACCAAAACCATTTATTAGCCACCACTAGGCCAATTTCCAAACCATATAATTTTTAATCAATTAAAAACCTTCACTTAGCATTACCAACTTTCATAATTAGCCCTTGTAATGAAAACCAAAGCTTAATATAAATCTTATTGGATTCAAATAGCATAATTATAACTAAATCAATATGCTTAAACCATTGAAAAGCAAAAACCAACCTCTTAGGGTTTGACTTTTGCCCTAAAACTCAATTTTTCATCTAATTGCCTGCTCAAAATATTAGAGCACAAGAACAAAGCTTTTAGGATCAAAATCTAAAATTTACCTCTTCCAAAAATTTAGGAAAATCAAGAGGGAAGAAAGAAGATTGAAGTAGAGAGTTTACCTACCGTGTAGCTGAGTTCGCAACGGCCGCAAAGCCTCTCTTATCCCCTCTCTTCTCCTCCTCTCACTCTCTCGTTCTCTTGTTCATTGCTTTCCTTTTGTTTTCTTGTTTCATTTTCATTTCTACATGTTGTTTTCCTCTTAAAAAACTTATCACAATGCTTTGAGGAAAATTACAAAGAAGGGCCCAATATTTTTTATTATAGTATAAAAGCCCAGGTCAATTTTGGTAATTTTTTCTACAGTTAAAAATAAAATAAAATCAAAATTTTTCTTAGTAAAATTCAAACTCTAGACCTCTATCTTTTAATTTAATTATAGATATTTTATTTTAAAATAAATCTGAGTCTTAAAATTTTCAAGATGTTACACTGTACTTGGTTCGTTTGGACTTGGTTCAAAACTCAAAGTGGTCTAATGAGACAAGGTATAAAAATAGAACACTTAGGGTGATTGTTTTTGAAAGAAAAGTAATTGTTTAAACTTGGGTGTTTAATTTATGATCGAACCATTAGATCTTATCTAAACTTGTCTCATTATATAGTTTATGCTACAAGCTTTTTTGGATGCTTAAATCACTCCAATCAAAAATCGGATGTAGAATGGCATGCGACGAAAGTTCATGTAAAAAATCTATCAAGATAATACATTCTAATATATGCACCATGATGTATAGCATAGAGCAAGAACTTGTGGCTTTGTATCATATGTCACAGCACATGTGGTACACGTCATGGTATATCACATGTTTTTGAGTAAATAATTGTTTGTTGTTCTGATATATGGGTGTGGTGTCTATGCTTCCATAAGCTCTTTTTATTGAACTTTGAATTTTGATAAATTTGTTTTCAATGAAGTCAGAATCCCGCATTTTGAAAAAAATTAAGGGCTTGTTATATTTTATTATGTTGTATTTATTTTATGTTATATAGTTAGTGCAAGTAAAGTCTGGGGTGAGAAGCAAGACTTTACACAAAGCGTGGAGGGTTTAAAGATTTTGATTCATGATTCACACTTTAAGAGTAGTATTAAGACCACCAATGTTGTATATAAGGAGATCTTTGACAATGTAAACCTTTGAGAGTTTAATGTAACTTAACTATATCAGACTTTATGTTGCAATTTTTATTCTATTTTGATGAATTAGGATTCAAGCTTCCATTGAAAAGCTTCTTGTGTTTAATGTTATCGTATTTTAAAGAATTTGAATTCAACCTTCTATTGACAACTATTAAGTTTACTAATATTGAAATTTAGTGAGGGGCACTTTATTCATACCTAAATGGAGTCAAGCTTTTAGAGTTGGTTTGATAATTGTGAGATTCTAATAAGTATTTAGAACTCTTAAATGATCCATCTGATAGGAAATTAGTCGCTTATCCTCAAAATTACACTAAAGCTAACCCTAATGCAATATAGGACCAACCCTAGGTCATCTCCCAAGGAATGGTTTTAAGTCTAATTGAAAGTTATCTAGTGAAATAAATCAACCAAAGTTTGTAGGAATTTAGTTACCTAGCTAATTATCTAAACTAATTACCTAATGTGTAAGTAATTAAAATGCTAGTGAAAGTGAGTGAAATGAACTTCCCTTTTTGCAATAATGGAACCCTAGAGATTAGTTGATTTTGGATTCATTATCTTCTCATGATTAGGCTAAGTTTAGCTTCCCTTTCCTCTTGACTAAAGCTGTCATGACTTAAGAAAATTATCCAAAGCCAATTAACCTAATTAACTAACCTCCCTAGGTCTTAGATTAAAGTCCCTAGTTCAATTAACCAATTGGTGAAGACATTAGCCAAGTGATTCATTCAAAATCCTCTCTCAACAGCCATGGTCAAACACATAAATTGAGCAACCACAAGATTATGTCAAGCTACTCAACAACACAAGCATTAACACCACAAGATTATGCAATATTAACACAAGAAATTCACTAATTGAAAAACACAAGATTATGTGCCAAACAAAGAGTGGCAAAATTCAGTCATGGCTGTCCAAGGAAGAAATTAAATGAAACAATCCTCTCTCTTTACATCAACATCAAATTCAAATTAGAATTTATAAGCTAAGATGATTAAACCCTAGATTAAGGAATCTAACCATCTAGTAAAAAGAGAAGAGGATAGGAAACAAAAGAACTTAGCCAATTTGAAGCTCAAGACTCATCCTCCATCTTCATCTCTCTAGGATTCCACAAAGAAACTTAGCCAATCTTCATCTTCAAGAACCCTAGTGATTGCTTGTGAAGGCCAAACTCCATAGCTCTTGAATGATGAAATGAGCTTCAATCCTTGTGAAAATGGAAGGGATGGAACGAAAATGAAGAGAGGAGAAGAATGGTATGAGTTTTGTGGAGGTTTGGTGGCCGAAAATGGAGGTTAGGGTGCTGGAAAATGAAGAACAAAAGAGAGAAAATGAAGAACACTATGAACAAGAGAGAGAGAATGTGGAAGATGAATGAGATATGTGTTGGATCCCATTTGAAGCTTAAAATGGCGTGCTCCTTGGTGTCTCCCATCAGCTGAAGCTTAATTAAAATAAGGAAAAAGAAATTAAAATGTAAATGGGAGCCTTGTCACACTTGCAAGGTGGCAACTTCCTATTGGTTTGTAGATGATTCCAATGTGTGCCTAATTTCCCATGTGTCATCCACATCATTTTAGCTGATTTAACCTCTCAAAATAATCATAATTCACGTGCAAACCATCAGCCATTGACCTCAAGGAGTGTTGACTCAATTGCCCAATTGATGCACAAGTCACATGCCACCTATGTCACATAAATCACATAATTCAATTAAATAGCATATGATATAATAAAATCTAATTCATGTCCAGAATTAAATTCATATTTAGAAGGGAGAATTTATTAAATTAATCAAGTTTCAGGCTGCACAAAATTATATAAAAATTTTCACACAAAGGCAAACCAAAAACTAGGACAAACTAAGACACTTAAGAAAGTGTTGACTTTTTTATTTAATTACTCCCAAACTAAAATGAATTTTAAAAATATAATTTCACCATTCATCAACTGGACATAAAATGCACTTTTTCAATTTTTCTTGTACATTTTCTCAAAAGTTCATTTTTTGGACCAAAATGCCCCTAGTGCACTGATCTTAGAAACTTAGGCAAAGTTCCAAATCTAATGCAATGTGTGCACTTGAAGGTGATAAATAATTAATAAAATGGTCCTAATTGACAAATAAAAGTGGGTAACAAATGTGTTCTATCAATTCCCCCACACTTAGCTTTTGCACTCCGGGCAAAATCAAGTGAAAAAGGTCCCAAAAGAAACTATAAGACAAAGAAATAAGAGAAAAACATTGTTTCAAGTCACTAAAATACTAGCTCATGAACTTCTACAAATTATCAATCAATGTGGCAATAATTACGAAAGAATTATGCACATCACAAACAAACCGTTACCAAGAATCAATGTCAAAGAGTAAGCCTCTCTAGGTTAAGTGTTTGCTCTCATCACTCAAAGTGTATAAGGTATTAAATTTCACTCAAAATTTCTTAGGATAAACCCTACTATGAATTTGTAACCCTTCTACATCTCCATCACTAAATAGCACTTGCAATCAAGAATCAAATGGACTTTATTAGGTTGTGATATAGGTAATGAAAGGATGTCTAAGAAATGCATGTATATAAAAAAAATAGGGTTAGCATCAAAATAATGCTAAATCAAGATATATCCCCTTAATATGCAAAGCATAACCTAACTCAATTGAGTGAACACCTTAACACAATGAGGATGGAAAGAAATGATAAGAAATAATAAAACAAATGGAATGGATGAGCTAGGCAACTTTTTATTTTTATTTTTTTTTCTTTCTTTTCTTTTTTTTTCTTCTTCTTTTTTTTTTCTTTTTCTAGCAACTTTATTTCTTTTCTTTTTGACTATATTTTTTTTTCAAATCTATCTTTGTTGTTTTTTTTTGTTGCCCCTAACTCTTTGAACAATGGAAGTAATGGATAGAGAAATGATAATAAGCATCCACTCATTTGATCTAGGACATGCAATGAATATTAAAAAGACATATAAAAGTGTAACATGCATTCCTTGGGGAAAAATAGGGTGAATATTTTTTTTTAAAGAATCAAACCAAAGGCTCAAAGTGGCTAACAAAGGATAATAAATAATAATAGGTTGGCTATTTGGCTCTTGGCTATTTTTTATGAATGCCATCTCTCATCTCCTATCAAACAAGTGCAAGATATATGGTCTTAATTAAGAAGTGAAACAAATTCTAGAGGGTAACATCACTAAGGAATTAATCACACATGAGTGTTTAGCCTCTTCCATGAAAGGGTAATATGCCACTCTAATCCATTAATTCAAGGTAAAAGAATGTTCACTTCACACCTATTCAATCCTAAAAATTACCACATCTCAAGAATCAAAATATCCATTCAAGAGCTAGGTAATTAAGTAACCTCAAACAAAACAAAACAAAGCAATTTTTTTTATTTTTTAATAAATTTTTTTTTTGCAAAACCAAACAAACAAAACAAAATGTTTATTTCTCTCCCCCACACTTAAATCATGCATTGTCCTCAATGTATGTATAGACTAGTGATAAAATAAGGTGAGATCAATAATGAATGCATAACAAAAGTGTGGTCCAGAAATTTTTTTTTTTCAAACTAAAACACAAAACAAAGAAGTCAAATAAAGCAAATAAACTCTAACTTTCCTACTAGGTTCATCTCCCCCACACTTGCAATTTACTCAATCAACAAATCAAAGCATAAAGCAAAGTAAAGTAAAAAGAAAGGGTGAAGAAGATACAACCTAGTTTAAATCTCCACAAGCTCTTGAAGTTGAAATTTTCATCTTTGAGGAGTAACATGAAGCTACTCATTATCATCTTCATTCCAAGCATCTTAGGTGGAGGCTCAAGATCAATTTGTAATGGCTCCAAGATGTATGGTGTAGAATCTTTCATAACTTTATGTGGTTGATCATCTTCATGGTTAGCCAAGGTCTCTTCCATTGCAATGATAAATCCTCTAAGTACATGGGGGTTCTTGGCCATATCATCATTTAGACCTATAAAATCAACAAAGAACCCTTCCTCAAGCATATTGGGTTCTAAAGAAGTGCACTCATGATTAATTTCACTCAAACATACATCATCAATTATTTTATCAAGTAAATGATTGCTACTATTTTCAAGCACAAATGAATTAATTTCTAAACAAATAGGGCATGGAGAATCATGTGAACAATCACAAGTGAATAGGAAATTAGAACAAGTACTATGAAACAAAGCCAACTCATCATCAAAATCATCAAGCATTAAATCAATATTATTCTCATTACTATTTGGCTTTGTAAAATCAATTCCTTGATTTTCAACCTCCTTGTCATCTTGAGTTATTTTCAATTCCTTGTTCAAATCCTTAGTAGGAGCTACAGCCTTTTCAAGTTGAGCAAGTTCCTCTTTGAAATCAAGAGATGGTTTGGCTACATTTCCTTGTTCACCTACAAAAGAAGGTAAACAACCTTTCTCAAGCACATCATGGTTAGAAGAAACAAGTGCATGTGCACTATTAACAATATCACAAGAAGGAATTGGAATTTCAAGCATACAAGATACATCATCGCCACCATCAACATCCATTTCATTTTCTTTATTCAAGCTAAGTGAAGAGTCAACACTTTCAATGATATTTGAATTTAAATCAAGAGAATTATCATGTGAACTCAAAGTGTTTTTCTCCCAAGGGTATACTTTTTCACAATATGATTCATGCTCAAACATCCAAGGTGATTCAACTATAATTTCTTCATCTACGTCATCATCATTTAAATCATTATGCTCATCATTAGATAAAGTCAAATGTGAAGAAGAATCAACCTCAATAGGAATAGGAGAAATTACCTCTTGAAGTAAGGGTTGGATTGACTCCTTCTCTTTTGGAGATTGAGTGGCTTGAGGTGTATTTATATTCTCAATAGCTTCATGAGCAACTTTTTGTGTGTCTTCAACTTGAAAAATGTAATTTCTCTCTTGTGAGGCTTGGGCTACTCCATGTGGTTCACAATATCCTTTTAGAATAGGACAATCATAATAGAAGTGGGAGATAGCCTCACAATGCACACAATAAAATTTACCCCTTTGTGCATATAATTTTTCTAGATGCTCAATGTCAATGGATGGTGTACGCTCAACATGAGTGCTTAGATTGGATTCAAAACTCATGGGATTGAAAAATTCATAATTGTGACTTGGATGGAAATGATCATGATATGGGGGTGGATAATCAAAGTTATATTGTTGAAATTGATTATGGAAATGGGATGTATGGTCAATGTTAGGCGCTGGAAATGGATGGGAATGGATGTCAAATGAATGATGGAATGAATCATGATCATGAAACCAAGCCATAAAATGCAATGAAATTTATATCCACAAGCAATGATTCAAATTCAAGCTCAAAATGATGGAAAGACCAAGGAAGCTCAAATGATATGCCCTTTGCAAGTGTATGAGTGGAAATGCAAGCAAACAAAAATCAAGAGAAATTTTTTTTCTTTTTTTTTCTATTTGAATTAAAAACAATAAAAAAAAATCAAAAACAACACCAAACAAGTAGAAAGAGAGTTAGAAATGCTCAATCAAGAAGCTTTGACAATTCTGGAATTTGCACAGTAGGCTTTCTGGAGATAGTGAACTTGTGGATTTTTTAGCAGCCAATCCATATGAGAAATTCACCTGAAACTTTTATGAGATACACAAGAGATATTCAGAAAAATTATATAAAACTTTCAGATTACAAATCCCTCCCAATCGTTCCCAGAATTTTTCACAAGTTGGTCCACAGGTCTGGAGAAACAGGATTTCGTCCAGAAGACCTTCAGAGCTTCTAACAAACTTTCAAATAGGAAAATGGAAAAATTGAAGAAAATCCTAAACACAAGAAACAAATATAAGACAGTGATAAGAAAAATGAAACTCAAATCAATCAATTTGAACGCACAAAGAGGAAGATATGCTAACTCAAAGTTGAAACAGGGTTTTGGGAATCCTCTGTAATGGCTCCCTGGACCTTGTTAGATTGTAAAATTTCCACAGGACACTCCCACGTCCAAAATTGACCAAACCAATTTTAAAGTGAAGCTAAGATATAGAGCTTTCAATGAAATAAATTTCAAGTTCAAATTCCCTCAGACTCATTCCCAGTTAATTTTTCAATTTTAGACAGAGACACTAGAAACAGAGTATTTTCAGCTCTACACCAAACCAACGAAAATTGCACTAATTTTTTTTTTTTCAAAACAGAATAAAAACACTCAAAACACACAAAAAACACTAAACAAAACACAAAACACAAATTTTTATAATTTTTCAAAAAATTTTCTAGGAACACTAAAAATGTAAATTAGGTACTAAGCAACCTTAGAATTAAACTTAAACCATTCCCCGGCAACGGCGCCAAAATTTTGATAGGAAATTAGTCGCTTATCCTCAAAATTACACTAAAGCTAACCCTAATGCAATATAGGGCCAACCCTAGGTCATCTCCCAAGGAATGGTTTTAAGTCTAATTGAAAGTTATCTAGTGAAATAAATCAACCAAAGTTTGTAGGAATTTAGTTACCTAGCTAATTATCTAAACTAATTACCTAATGTGCAAGTAATTAAAATGCTAGTGAAAGTGAGTGAAATGAACTTCCCTTTTCGCAATAATGGAACCCTAGAGATTAGTTGATTTTGGATTCATTATCTTCTCATGATTAGGCTAAGTTTAGCTTCCCTTTCCTCTTGACTAAAGCTGTCATGACTTAAGAAAATTATCCAAAGCCAATTAACCTAATTAACTAACCTCCCTAGGTCTTAGATTAAAGTCCCTAGTTCAATTAACCAATTGGTGAAGACATTAGCCAAGTGATTCATTCAAAATCCTCTCTCAACAGCCATGGTCAAACACATAAATTGAGCAACCACAAGATTATGTCAAGCTACTCAACAACACAAGCATTAACACCACAAGATTATGCAATATTAACACAAGAAATTCACTAATTGAAAAACACAAGATTATGTGCCAAACAAAGAGTGGCAAAATTCAGTCATGGCTGTCCAAGGAAGAAATTAAATGAAACAATCCTCTCTCTTTACATCAACATCAAATTCAAATTAGAATTTATAAGCTAAGATGATTAAACCCTAGATTAAGGAATCTAACCATCTAGTAAAAAGAGAAGAGGATAGGAAACAAAAGAACTTAGCCAATTTGAAGCTCAAGACTCATCCTCCATCTTCATCTCTCTAGGATTCCACAAAGAAACTTAGCCAATCTTCATCTTCAAGAACCCTAGTGATTGCTTGTGAAGGCCAAACTCCATAGCTCTTGAATGATGAAAATGAGCTTCAATCCTTGTGAAAATGGAAGGGATGGAACGAAAATGAAGAGAGGAGAAGAATGGTATGAGTTTTGTAGAGGTTTGGTGGCCGAAAATGGAGGTTAGGGTGCTGGAAAGTGAAGAACAAAAGAGAGAAAATGAAGAACACTATGAACAAGAGAGAGAGAATGTGGAAGATGAATGAGATATGTGTTGGATCCCATTTGAAGCTTAAAATGGCGTGCTCCTTGGTGTCTCCCATCAGCTGAAGCTTAATTAAAATAAGGAAAAAGAAATTAAAATGTAAATGGGAGCCTTGTCACACTTGCAAGGTGGCAACTTCCTATTGGTTTGTAGATGATTCCAATGTGTGCCTAATTTCCCATGTGTCATCCACATCATTTTAGCTGATTTAACCTCTCAAAATAATCATAATTCACGTGTAAACCATCAGCCATTGACCTCAAGGAGTGTTGACCTCAATTGCCCAATTGATGCACAAGTCACATGCCACCTATGTCACATAAATCACATAATTCAATTAAATAGCATATGATATAATAAAATCTAATTCATGTCCAGAATTAAATTCATATTTAGAAGGGAGAATTTATTAAATTAACCAAGTTTCAGGCTGCACAAAATTATATAAAAATTTTCACACAAAGGCAAACCAAAAACTAGGACAAACTAAGACACTTAAGAAAGTGTTGACTTTTTTTATTTAATTACTCCCAAACTAAAATGAATTTTAAAAATATAATTTCACCATTGATCAACTGGACATAAAATGCACTTTTTCAATTTTTCTTGTACATTTTCTCAAAAGTTCATTTTTTGGACCAAAATGCCCCTAGTGCACTGATCTTAGAAACTTAGACAAAGTTCCAAATCTAATGCAATGTGTGCACTTGAAGGTGATAAATAATTAATAAAATGGTCCTAATTGACAAATAAAAGTGGGTAACAAATGTGTTCTATCACCATCTTACAAAAAAATAGGATCTAACAATACTAAGTATTCTTTATATTCTTTTTGTCATTTATTGTACTAATAGGTGAGTTATGGTAGAGAATTTTTCCTATTATTGCCAGAAATCATAAATAGATGATAATAGCAATGGCAATAAAGAATATATATGCAAATAAATATGCATGTATAGATAAAAATAATCGAATAACAGGAAAACATGTTTGGGATTTGGGTTTAAGATAAGGAAGCTAGAGCATAATTTAAAAATTCTCTCACAATAAGAAAAGTTTTAACAATTCAAATTTGGGGGTTGCTTACCTATACAGAGAAAATGAAGTCGATCCACACCTTGAATGTTTAAAAGAATTCAAAATACATGAAAATAACAACAAATCTCATAAAGTGGTTTGGAAAAAGATATTGTATGTATGATTAAAACCTTTCAAAATACAAGAAAAACATATTTGAGACTTGAGTTTAAAGAAGAAAAGCTAAAGCTCACAACTCTACTTATAATTAGTAAAAATTCAACTCTTCAAGTCAAGAATTTTGTAACATCATGAATTTCAATCCAGGAAACTAGTTGCTAATTAAGGGTAAATTAGTAATTAGTAAATTGATTATAGTTTTGGATAGTGGATTAACATGTGCTATTAGTTGTTAGTATGTTAATAGGATCGAAAGGCGAGACGATGATCTGGAGCATGGCGCGCGAGCATTAGTGAGAGTTATCTTACCGTGTCATATGCCGCAACATCTATTGCATGCATCGACGCATGACATAGAATTTGGATAAACCAGCGTGAATCAGCTCATGAGCTAAAAGAGAAAAGAAGGAAAAGAAATAAAGGAGGAGAGAAGAAGGTTTTCCTCTACTAGGGCAATGATTTTACAAGAGTTTAGGAGTTTGTTCTAACCAGTGACTTGCTAGATAAGTTTCATACCATCTTGTACTATATATCTACCCTAATTTCTCTAAGTTTAGTTAATAGAGAAATTGAGTTAGAGAGTTTTAAGCGATTAAAATCTAAGGAAAAGATTTTAAAAGGGTTGTTGGGTGTGAAGCTAAGGTTTTGCAACTGGTTTGAGGTTTAAAGGTTGAACCTTAAAGGTATAGGCTTTATTTAGCCTAAATGGTTAAGCTATTAAGGATGAAAATTGTTAATTGAATGAGTTAAGGGGGTTCTTTGGTCATTTAAATAGTTTAATGGCAAATAACTATAGAGAATGGATTATGTGAACTCAAACAGTATTAGTTAAACTATTTTATATGCTAAAGAATTTGGCTTGGCTAAATTAATACCTTGTGTTGGGTGTTAGAAACTGATTAACTGATGTTCATAGTATAGATTGAGCATTTGAGGATTGCTAGTAAAAGTTTAACCAATTTGAGAAGTTCAACGAGAATGGTAACCTCAATAATAAGGGTAAAAAGGTAATTAGAGTAATCTTTTTATCTGTTAGTTCGTAAAATGATTTACAAGTATTTTGTATTAACTATATGCATTGTGTTTTAGGAAATGATAGAGTAGCAATGTTGAGAAAAAATATGCATATGCGTGTGTGAGTAATGCTTGCAATGTATGCAAAGAGACGTGTATTTGCCTCTACAAGTGTACTTTAAACTAGGGTAGGGGGTTGCAACCCTACTCTAGGTAAGGCTAGGAAGTCCTGAAAGGTTTTAGGTATTGATAATGGTCCGCTAAGGAGGACCTAGGAGTATATGCATCCACGAGTGTACCCTAGCCTAGGGTAGGGGGTTGTGGGCTTTACTTTATGTAAGGCTAGGAAGTCCTGATAGTTTAAGCATTAAGCATGTACTACAAGTGGGAACTTAAGAGACCACTCATATTATGATGCCTGGTTTGAGGAAGTGGTTTAGTGTGCTCTATTTCATGTAAGGCTAGAAGTTTTAGTTCGAGCATTGAGATTGCTCTATTAATAGGAACCAGGAGTGCATGAGCATAGTGGATGAATAAGCATGTCATTGTGTGTGTATCTATTTACACTGCTCTTTATTGAAATTAATGCTACTTTATCTCTCGTATTTAATTTTGCTTACAAATCAATAATAGGGGTTTATCATAGTTACTATGACTTAGGTCTTACTTTGTAACCTTCTGTATCCAGGTGAAGAGAGTATAAGAAGGTCGAGAAAGGAAGTGAGGAAAGATTAGCTTCATTTGGTAGCAGTTTAGCTACCTATATATGTAATGAATGTATATTTGTATTTAAATAATTTTGGTTGCCAATTAGGATGCATATGTGTATGTAAATGTGTATATGCGGTGATATTGTTTGATAACTTGCTTGTATATTTGATATTACATCTCCCTGATTGTATCACAGTGGCAAATACACGGGTAGGGTGAGATGCTAATCAAGAAAGTGTATGAGATGTTGTATAACTTGTTCCACTAGTATTGAATATGAATTGTTATGTGATAATGTGTGCTTGTGTGAAACTTGACCAAATGGTAAGGCTTGATCTCATTTGTGTGTAAATCAAGTGAATTGTTTTGTGAATGTAGAAGTATATTTGTATTTGTGTGATTATGTGGTATGCCTAATATAAAACCACGTATATAATGTGGCATTGAGAGGTCAAATTATGATTGTGATGTGATATATGTGATATAATGTTTCAATCAAGTGCATTTGGTCCCTTTTGACTTGGTTTAAGACCCAAAGTAATCTAATGAGGCAAGATTTAAGAATTGAACACTTAGAGTGCTCCATTTTGAAAGAAATGTAGCTTTATACACCCAAGTGTCCAATTTATAATCAGATCATTGAATCATGTCCAAACTTTATTAGATAGGTTACGTTATAAGCTTCGTATGGCCGCTTGAATTACTCTAATCAAACATCATATGTGAAAATGATGCATGGCAGAAGTTTATATCACAAATCTATCATAACAGTAGAATCTAGTACATAGAGTGCAAGCCACAACACATGATGTAGAGGCAGAGCATGTTTCTTTATACCATATGTTATGTATAACATCTTGATTTTCTAATTCTACGATTAGTTATTAATTAAGGGTAAAGTAGTAATTAGTAAAGGATTAGAGGTTTGAATGATTACTTGATAATTTGACTCATTGGAATGTTGTATGGGAAGATATAGGTAAAAGGATCGTGTTTTGGATCGAAGCATGTGCACATGGTGAGAATTCTTCTCACTATGCTACATGCCATGATTAGTGCTACATGCGCCATGGTGCATGAACCAAAAAGTGCCTTTTTAGGTCATGAAATTGGGTAAATTTCAAAGAAGAAACATGAAAACATGAGAAGAAGAGGAAAGGAAGCTAAGGTGTGATAGGGCAAGCCATTTTAGAGCATTGGAAGGCATCTCTGATTAGTAATTTATCGGGTAAGCTTTGTATAACCCTTACCTTCCATTCTATCCAAATTTCTCTAAATATAAGTTATAAAGAAATTAAATCAGTGAAATTTAAGGGGATTGATTCTTATCCAATAATAATAAAAAGGTTTTCGAGAGTTAAATTAGAGCTTTGTGATTAGTTTAGAGCTAAACGATAGAGCTTTGAACCTGTAGGCTCTATTTGGCCCTAATTCAATAGAAAATAAGGGTGAAAAGCTTCCTTGAGTGGAATGAGGCCAGTTGAGGTGATGTAAAGTAGTGATTGAGTAGTAATATACCTAGAATAGATAAATGGAAAAGAATAGATGACTAAATGTAGCCATAAGTAGCAACTAAGTAGTTTCGGTCAATTTGAATTAAATTGATTAATTGTGCCAATTGTGTATAGATTGGCATATCACGCATTTGAGTTGAGAAAGGAAGCTTGTGATGAGCTTTTGTGGTAGTTGAAATCTATGGGTAACCTTTCTAGTAATAAAAGGGTTGAGGTAACTGAATAACTTTTCATGTTTGACTATTTATTGTAACCATATGTGAGTGTGCTATATAGTACGTAAAATTGTTTTAAATTGATCATGTTTTATAGAATTGAATGTTTATTGCATGAAAAGGGATTTTGGTTAAACAAGTAATGAAATTGTGTAATTTGATATAGAAATGTGTATATGTATATATATGAGTAAAGTGGTGATTAGGAACTTATAATTGGTTTAGAAAGCATGATCATAGGGGCAGTAGTTCACTCGTGTGGAGTGAGGTGATAAGATCATATGACATATTCTCTCTAGTGCCCAACAGGGTGCGGTATTGGAGAATTGTATCTCCTTAATAGCTTTTGAGGTGTGGTGTTGGAGATTATCTCCTTAATTCCTATTAAGGTGTGATGTTGGATATCTAGACTCCTTAGTATTTGTGTGATATGGTGTTAGAGTCAACAACACCCTTTTGTGTGTATTGGGGGAAACTATAGTCCAAAAGTGAGATAGAACACCTTTAGCCATGTGATTCTACTACTAAAAGTAAGCTCAAGGCCGATAAGAGTGTTATTGGTCTAAGGTGAGCCTATGGTTTCATGTTGGGGTGATTTGGAGGTTCAGTCAGTAGTGATTATACTGTATATATGGTAAAGTAGTGGAAAGTAAAAAATAAGTAGAAAACGAGTGAATTCACATATGTTGTGTGGTTTGAAAGGAAATATAAATTATATGTTATAATTGATGGTATATTATGTTATACTTTCATATAGTTGCATGTAGTAGTCAATAGAATTGAGTTATTTTATTATTTGAATTTTTGTCTCACCACTATGGTTATATTTTTACAAAACAAAGCAGTGATCAGGGTAAGAGAAAAGAGTTTGGACCAGCATAGTGCTATCATAGTTGTGTGGAAGCTTTGAGTTTGTGTAATGAACTAATTTAGTGTGAATTTTGTGTATATAAGTGGCCATAGGACTGCATGCATGATTTGAATAGTTATAAGTTATTGAATGTAGAAATTATGGTGAATGTTGTGAATTTTGGTAAATCTTAGCCTATGTGTGGAAATATGTAGTGAAAATGATATTGCCTAAGATTTAGTAATGACCATGTGGAAAATGTGGAATTATATGTTAAGTCATGATTTGTAGTGAATTTATGGTAAAAATGACCAAATTGATGTGTTTGGTGTAATATTGTGAAAAGTGGAAATGGGCCGTTGAATGGCCGAATTTTGATATATGTGTATATATGTTATGAAATGTGATTAATTAGGTATGTTAGGTCCTTTTAGACTTAGTTTAAGGCCTTATGTGATTTAATGAGACAATGGGGTCGATTTGAGTGCTTAGGTGTGTGAAAATTTAAAAAAAAAGTGATTTTTTGCTCTTAGGTGTCTAAATTTTGATCAAATCATTAAATCATGTCCAAATCTATCTCATTAGCTGACTTATGAGACAAGCTTCGTGGGGTACGTGAATTACTTCTATTGGACGTTGTATAAGTAAATGGCGCATGTCAAAAGTTCATCATTTTTGTGATCAAATGATAGTAGCAAATTCAGATTTGTGTACCGTGGCACATGGCGTGTCATATCGTAGTGCATGACACAGAGGAAATCTAGCTGTGTGGCTCTATGCTGCCCATTACAATGCATTGCTTATATTCTGACTTGACTTCTTTATTTATAGGCCATGCAATGTTGTTGATGAATGCATACAATTTTGTTTTCGCTGCTTATTGCTCGAATGTCTTATGATTTTATAAAATGTGTTTTGGGCTCAAGCATTTCAAACAAAATATTTGATTATTGATTGGTGTGATTAGTGTAGTGATTTAGTTCATCTTCTCTTGTGTCTACCGGATATAAGAGGAGATTACATCGTGGAGAAAATCTAGCTGCTACTACCTTAAATTTAGGCCGATAGGTGATTGAATCTTTTGATGAATTCTTCCTAATCCAAATCCCCTTAGCTAAATGAGTAAAAATCTTCTTCCTTCTTGGTATGAAAAGAAATTGGGAAGTAGTAATCAAAGAACATCTTGAATTCTTCCTATGCCAACTTCACACCACCAGCAAGCCTTACTAAATCCCACCATCTCTTGGTTGCTCTAACTAATTATGCCATAGCCAAGGTCACCTTCTGCTTTAATGTGCAAGTCACCACCTCAAATATAGTCTCGAGGTGCTTGATCCACTATTCAGCCTCATCCTCTTTCATACTCTTATCAAATGTCAGTAGATTGAATCTCACAAAGGTCTTCCAGGCTTAGTCTATAAATGGATCCATACTAGTTCCCATTGCCTGTCTATTACCTGAAGCTGGAGATGGTTTAGGTCTGCTATGAGCTTCTTCTAGTATCGGTTTATCCTGATCTTCCCTTTTATCTCTCTAGTCTCTGACCCTTAACAACACATCATGATCCTGAACTATCCTCCTTATATCGATCATCATATTCCTCAACTCCTCTAATAGATCATCTTTTCTATCTCCTTGTTGGTGCTCATCTAGTTGAACCTCTGATATAGGCTCATCATCTACCAGATGTCTCAATGCTCAAAGTACCTCTCAAAACCTAAGTACCTTTTCTCATTTTTCTCCTCTCCTAACAATGGAAATAAAAGAAAGTTAAGCAAAAAGGAAAGAGTGGTGTAATGAAAAGAGATATAAGTTGCTATGTATTAGGATGAATGCATCAAACAAGCAGGCTAACCAAATCCTAAAACTTAAGAATCTAATACCAATAATTTATAATGCCCTTCCCTACATTACCATTCAATCCTTAACACACAATCTATCAAATAAAATCTTTTAAAGAAAGGTTGAGATCTCACTTTAAACATTTGAAAACCATTTCTAAAATATTCAAGTTGTAAAATAGTACATAGCGAAAACACTCAAATCATGTGCATGAGAACCTTAAAGGAAACTGATTCCAAGCAACATAATTTGGGCAAAATATGAGCCATGCACTATGGCATGTGCCATAAGGGTCATAGTATGTGATCAAATAAAATCTTTTTAAGAAAGGTTGGGATCTCAATTTAAACATTTGAAAACCATTTCTAAAATGCTCTTGTTGTAAAATAGTATATAGCGAAAGCACTCAAATCATATGTATGAAAACCTCAAAGGAAACTGATTCCAAACAACACAATTTGGGTAAAATATGAGCCATGTGCTATGACATGTGCCACATGTGTCATAGCATGTGGCATAGAGACACTAGCATTGGCTCTGTCCCTTTTGTCATGGCATGTGAAACATGGGCCATGGCATACACATCAATTTCTAATGCCAAAATAGTAGTTTTGATACGAATTTCAGACATGCACTATTTTTACATCCAATATCTGATCAGTGTGAATCAAGAGCCCATATGAAACTTGTTTCAAAATCTAACCAATGACACTAGTTTTATTTAAATCTGATATTTATTTAAAAGTTGGACACCTAAGTAAATTTTGACTAATTTAAGTCAAAATCTTTTGCTTGAGCACCTCAATTGGAAACCATAAGTTATTAGCAATTTCTAATGCCTTGACCATATTCAATGACACAATTTTTGCCTAATTGACCATTCATATACATATTATCACAAATATATCAAAATTTGGCCAGTTAACGGCCCATTTCACACACATTTAGGCATAACTGTATTATTCCACATAATTTTACACGATTAGCCAAACTTGGCACATTCATCATACTTCATTCTATACACATACTCATAATCAATCTCCTAGCCTGTATCATCACTTTCACTTCAAACACACTTATATATGTATCATATAGGGTTGGATACAAAATCATGCTCACATTCATAATTAAAATACTTATGCACAATTATATACTCCTATAGCAACTAATATACAAATATACAACTTATATAACACAAGTTCATTACACCAACTTCTTACAATAGGTAACTAGAGAAAGATATTCTCTAGCCTTTGCCTGTATTTTTCCCTTTCACACTACTTGTGTCAGAGCCTGCAAAAATATAAATAACCATAGGTGAGATAATAATTTTAGTAACCAAAATAGTTTATTAAATGCTTAATAACAAAAATAACCACATATAAGTAAATAAAACTAAAATAATAGTTTAAAAGATGTATATACAAATAATCTATCATTTTCTAAATTTCCATATTTATAGACACTAGCATATTCAACTGTCCACCAATCATCCAAAGCTCCCTGACTTGAAAACATGGGCTTTAATGGACCAATCACAAATTGACACAAGTACACCTTTAGTGGTAGAAACACTCAGCCAAAGGTATTCTATTTTAGTTTTAGACTATAGTTTTCCCTTCACACACATTTGTGATAGGGGTGTTGTTGACTCTTAACTGCACCCTCACAAGCACTAAGGAGTTGCCAGATTACCTAAATGTCTTATGATAACAGTCCCAATATAATGCTACACCAGATTTCCTGTGGTGTTAGCTCGATATAATTTGTTGCACTAGATATCCCATAATGCCAGTCTAACCATATGTATTTGTTTATTCACATCTCTCCACACACATCCACATGTGTCCAAGGTAAACTCTTACCCCTTATGATCATGCCTTTCACACGCATATGCCATCACTTTTCCACAAATCACACTATATATATTCATTTCATTTGAAAATTATTAGTTACCAAGTATTTCAAAACCACTTAATGCCAAAACGATGCACCTTATAAAACATGGGTCATGAAAGTCGCACAAACATCAATTCATCATTTGTGCATTTACGATCCTATGTGGTTATAACAGCAAATAAACATAAGAAACTATATAATTACTTCAACCGTTTTATTCTTAAGAAAGGTTATTTGTTGCACACTTGTTCTACGTAAGCCCTTTTTACTTAAATTCACGCATTACACAACAATCTACACCATATTAGCACCTAGAATCAATAACCACATTGACTTAATAATATCACTTCCAAAAATTAAACACTATATACTATCATTTCCCCTATTCAAATCCATTTTCACTTTCTAACCCTGGATGTCATCTATTACAACTATTAACATGCTTATTTCCAAATTCCACCTATTTTCTCTTTTCAAATTTGACTAATTTGAGCTTAAAGTTTCAAAGCTTTATTGTTTAGGCTCAAGTCAATCATAAAGTCCTAATTTCAAAGACCCTTTTTATTACTATAGAGTAAGAAATTAACCCCTTAAGACTTTCAATTCAATTCCCTAATAGTTTTAACTAAGAGAAAATAGTGTAGAATTGAAAGTTAAGGCAATATGAGACTTACCCGATAAGTAATTGGTCAGAAAAGTCATCCTTGCTTTTGAAAATGTTTGCCTTAACAGAGCTCCATCTCTTCTCTACTCTTTCACATTCCCTTTCTCTTTATGTCTTTTGCCTTCCATGACTAGATACATTCTTATCCATTCAATTTTTGTGCCATGCGCCATAGTATATTCAACACTAGTCATAATATGTGGAACAATGAGGAAACTCCTCACTGCACTCACACGCTTCACTTCATAATGGCATTCTCCTACTCTAATCTAGGCATGTGACATCTCAAAAAGTCAAAATAACATTCCTTCATCCAAAATCTTAATCACATATGAAGTTACTAATTCACCCCTAAATTAGTAATAATTCCAAATTAAAGAATTTACAACTATTCGGTTTGGTCTAGTTTTTAAAATCATTGCTAGCGAGAGATAATGAAAAGTAGGTCCTACTAGCTACAATTAATGGATGTTTATGATTTTTAAAATAGCCGGGGCAACATCATTTCTTTAAGAATAGTTTAAGAGCAAAATTGTGCCTTAACTCATGAAAAGTAAATCCCATCAACTATAGTAACAAATGTTTAAACAGCAAGGTTGACATTGCTCTAATTTAACTAGTTTAAGGGGCAACATTGTTGTGATGAGTAGTTTAAGGGCAACATTGCTCCTCTAAGAATAGTTAAGGGGCAAAATTACACCTTAACCCTTTGATTTGAATTCTACTGATGGTCATTAGATCTTTTATTAAATGATTTACATGATTGAATTGGTCTTTTTAGTTCTTCTATTATGCAATGTCATTGTTTTATTACTTATCTTTTAAGACCCTTGCCAATTGAGCCTAAACGTCCAAATGAAATCAAAAGAGCATTCTACCATTCAAGCTCTTAAAAGAAGTTAGAAATTTTACTACCTATTTTGGGCCACTATGAAAAGGTTGTATCTCTCTAACTTTAAGCTTTTACCTTCTTTTGTTTGATATATTTGATAATTGGGTGTAGTTCAAGTGTGGGGGAAATTAATCTAGCAAAAAAGTTAAAATTTACTTTATTTGATTTGTTTGTTTATTTTAGATTTTTTTGTTTTTTATTGAAAAAAATTTGTGCTTGTACTTTTGTCATGTATCCATCCATATTGATCTTATTTTGTTATATCATGAGTCTATACATACATTGAAGACAATGCATGATTTAAGTATGGGGAAGAGACATAAACTTCACTAGCCTAGCTTTGGTATCATGGAACAAGCTCTGATATCATGAAAAAAGCGCTAAGAGAAGACATATAGACTAGAAAAGTGCCATATTTTATTAATATAAAGAACTTAAATTATATAGATGAATATAATAATAATTAATAAATATATTAACAATATTTAATGAATATAAGATATCTTTTAAATCTAAAAAGAACAAAACTTAATAAATAATAAATATAAATAAAATAAATCTTTGTAATTTTTTTAGATTTGCAGGTGGCTGCACAAATTCTTTACTAAAAAGTAATCAACTTGAAATTACACGTTAAAAAAAAAAGAATTATTATTTATGAAGTACTCAACATGGTCATAATGTATGTATAAAGTGTATTCATAAGTCTAATATTGATAAAAACTTAAAAGAGACTCAAAACTTTCAAATAACCTAACATATACCAAATATTATCAATTATTATGGTTAAATAAAGGATGAAATATTTTATGGTTTGATAATAGGAAACTCTTACTTCAATTGAGATGCCTTCTATTAGTGAAATCAAATAAAAATAGTTTAAAGGAGAGAGAGAGTATGTGAAACTTTCCATAACTTTATTATTAAATTTGATGAGATGCGTAAGTTTTTTTAACATATTTACAAATTATATTTTATACATATGTTTTTATTTTTTATTTTTTGTCTTTAGGAGTATAGTTAGAGCTATTTTCAAAGCCCATCAATTGAGAATAATGTATAAAAACTTGATACCACACAGTGTTGTATTAGTTCCTTCAAATAAATATAACTAAGACAAGCTATTTATTGCCATGATTGGTAATCTAAGAAAATTAGGTGGCTTTATTTTGGAAAAAATTTGATTTGTGAAAATAAACATATAGATAAAAACTTCTAACACTATACCAAATATTTTGATACCGTAAAAGAAACTCATCTACCATGAATGAAGTGACGAAATGGTGACTAGAAAGAACAAGGCAGCTTCACTTGAGAGAAGACTGGATTAATGAGAATAAGCATGTTGGGAAGTATTTTTTTTATACTTTGTTAACATTTTGTAGATTTAAAAATTTTAAAATCTCTAATTAGGGATAATATAATCAATCTTAGATGATACAAGAGATTTTTATTTCTAAGCAATCATTAAATCAACAAATCTAAAAAGAAAGTCTCAGAAACACAACAACAGTCATCAAAAAAATCAATTAAAACAAGGCTTTAACACAAACATTTTTAATTTTAGTTGTATATTTTATTTTTATTTAATTGGAAAACACACTTTTGAAATTATATTAGATGAAATTCTTCTAAAGAATATTTAGCTAGATAACATGCAGCATTATTTAGGGCTAACTTAATTCTTAAAGTAACATGATTTAATTTCAGCATGATAAAATGGGACCATCAATTTGAATAAGTAATTTTCTCTTTGTGTGATTAAATTTTCAATTTGTAATTTTATTGCATGAATTTATAAGTTTCATCTAGAGTTTTTATATAAGAAAGTTATGTTCTTATAATATTTAGGATCAAGATAAATGAGAGGCAATTAGTCACCCCATATTTTGGGTCCCAGGTAAGAGAATATCATTCCTTATTAATGATCATGACTTAAAAAATATGACTGAAAATGCAAAGCGTCTTTAAAAAATGTTACTTCAAACATTTTTGGTCTTAAAGGGTCAAAGGTAGATTGATGTTTGTTGGTTGCTCGTACAAGTAAGCATTAGCATAAAGAAATCTAACAACCACTTTGATTGATAAAAAATTTATCTGTCTATTGTGAAAATTAGAAAGCTCAATTTAAGGTACAAGTTATGAATTCTTTTATAATTAATTATAGATATAATTTATTTCTTCAAAGATTATTGCCAAATTTTATACTTAATGATTTGCTTAATAAAGAATCACTTATGCATTTTCTATCTGTTGATTCACATCTCTAATATTCACTCATAACTACAAAACTTTACTATACAAAACAAAACTCTAGGTCATAGAAAGTATAAATTTAATTAATCTAGCTTTGTTACCATGAAAAGAGCTTTGATACCATAAAAAAAACTCTGAGAGAAGACATGAAGGTGAAAAAAGTGCTTTAATTTTTTAATATGAAGAGCGCATATTATATAAATGAACATAATAATAACTAATAAATATACAAACAATATTTTATAAATACAAAATATTCTCTAAATCTAAAAAGACTAAATCTTATATCACGAAAGAAGTGTGCAAATGGTGACAAACTTTGTTGATATGAAAAAGCTTGCAATACGAAGATGAACTTGATAATAGCTAATAAATATTCTAACAATATTTAATAAAAAATAAATTAATGACTAAATCTAAACAAAATATATCTTAATTGATATCAAATCTAAGTAAAATAAATCTTTAGTGTCATTAAATGAAGATAGCCAAGATAAGTGATTTATTATCAAGATTGGTGATATAGGAAGACCAAGCTAGCTTTATTTGGCAAAAGACTAGATTAATGAGAATAAGCATATTGGGAAGTATTTTTTATACTTTTTTTAACATTTTGTAAATTTAATAATTTTAAAATTTATAATTATAAATAATATAATCAATTTTAGATGATGTAAGAGATTTTTATTTCTAATTAATCACGAAAACAACAAATTCAACTAAAGAAACAAGCACAACAACAATCATAAAAAAAATCAATTGAAACAAGGGTTTAAAACAAACATTTTCAATTTTAGTTGTATATTTTATTTTTATTTAATTGAAAAACACACTTTTGGAATTATATTAGATGAAATTCTTTGAAAGAATATTCAGCTAGATAACATGTAGCATTATTTGGGACTAACTTAATTCCCAAAGCAACATGACCTGATTTCAGCCATGATAAAATGGGATCATCAATTTGAATATTCAATTTTCTCATTATGTGATCAAATTTTTAATTTATAATTTTATTGCATGAATTTATAAGTTTCATCTAGAGCTTTTATATAAAAAAGTTATGTTCTTATAATATGTAGGATTAAGATAAATAAGAGGCAATTAGCCACCCCATATTTTGGATCCTAGGTAAGAGAATATTATTCCTTGTTAATGATCATGACTTAAAAAATATGATTGAAAATGTAAAGTGTCTTTGGAAAATGTTACTTCATAAGTCATCCACATACAACATCTTTCGGTTCAATGCGTTAACAAGTACATTAGCCTTACCCAGATGATATTTCAACTCAAAGTTATAATCTTTAAGAAGCTCCATCCACCTTCTTTGCCTCATATTCAACTCCTTTTGATCTACCAAGTATTTCTAACTCTTATGGTCGCTAAACACCTTGAACACTGCACCATATAAACAATGGCACTAAATCTTCAAAGCAAATACCATAGCTATAATCTCTAAGTCATGTGTAAGATAATGCTCTTCATGTGACCTTAATTGTTGAGTTGTGTATGCTACCACTCAACTATCTTGCAACAAGACACAACTAAGGCCTCTTCAAGATGCATCTATATATACCTTGTAAGGCAACCTTCGATTACGGATAATTAACACCAGAGTTGTGGTTAACTTCTCTTTCAACTACTAAAATGCTACTTCATACCAGTTATCCTAAATGTAAGGCTAATCCTTCTGTGTCAACTTAGTTCAAGGAGATGCTATTTAGGAAAATCTCAGGATAAATAGTTGATAATACCTAACTAATCTCAAAAAACTGCGTATCTCCATAACCGAACTAAGACGCTCCCACTTCAACACTATATTAACCTTATGTAGATCTATAAAAATCCCATCCACTAATACCATATGTCCTAAAAATCAGAATTTTCTTAGCTAAAACTCATACTTACTAAATTTGGCATACAACTTATTATCTTTCAAAATCTGAAGCACCGTACTTAAATGCTTTGCATGTTGCTACTTATTTTCAGAATAGATCAAGATGTCATTAACAAAGACCACTATAAATTGATCTAGATATAGCTTGAAGATACAATTCATATAGTCCATGAACAGTGTAGGTACATTAATCAAACTAAACAACATAACCAATAATTCATAATGGCCATACCAAGTTTTGAAAGCTATCTTGGGTATATCTACTACACTAACCCTCAACTGATAGTACCCTGACCTTAAATCTATCTTAGAAAAGACTGAGGCACCAGCTAGCTGATCTAGAAGATTATCAATCCTCAGCAAAAGATACTTATTCTTCACAATCTCCTTGTTCAACTGTTGGTAATCAATGCAAAGACGTAGACTACTATTCTTCTTTCTCACAAACAATACTAGTAACCCGCAAGGTGATACGCCTGATCTAATAAACCCCTTGTCTAACAAATCTTTAATTTACTCCTTTAACTTAGCCAATTTCGATGGCAATATTCTATATGGGGCCTTTGATATTGGTTCAATTCTAGGAACCAAATCAATTAAGAACTTTACTTCCCTTTCAGGAGATAATCTAGTCACTTCATCTAAAAATATCTCTGGGAACTCACTCGTTGCCCTTGATCTTCTCAATTCTACCATCATAAACTGTATTGGAGGCAAAGAATACCATTTATGCCTCATAACCTTGCTGGATTAGCTTTTTAATGCTAACTACTGACAGAAACTTAGACTGCTCAAAGGAATCTACTATTGCAGATAATACCAATAATGAAACCATCTTTCTGGCAGAATTAAGGGTAACACTATTCATTGCTAACCAATCTATGCCAACAATTACATCTATTCTTCTCCTAAGAATGTAAATCAGATCGATCGTGGAAACTTTATCCTTAAATTGAATATCTACACCTTGACTGCTTTACTCATAATACTAGATGATCCATAAGGCATTGTCACTCTAATAAGCACAAGTAACTCTTGCAATGACAAATATAATCAATTTATGTAACAGCACGGCGCCCAGCCCCTTACTCTGGTAAATACAGTGCTGGCACATGTCTCTTCATTGGCCCACATGAGTAAGGGACACGTGCTACACTACTCACACTAAATAATAATCAAACACTTTGTTTGAAAAGCTTGGGCTCAAAACTTATTTTGCAAAATCATCAAATTTATACCATGTTAGAGTAACACACAGTAAAAAGAAAAAAGTTACATTCATAACTCTCATTGCATGCATCTAAAATAAAGAAACAAGGTCAAATTAAGGGCTATGAGCTATGGCAGACAGCATATGCGCCATATAATGTAGAACAAAATCATATACTAGACCTTTTCTATGTCATGTGCCATGGCGTGACACACCATGTGCCACAGCGCATAAGCCAAATTCTATAGTTGTCATTTGATAGCTTAAAAGATGAACTTCTAGTGTGTGCCGTTTTCACATACGACATATGATCTGAGTGATTCAAGTTTAACTCATATGCTAACTAATAAGAAAGTTTTGGACATGATCTAACGATCTGGTCAAAATTTGGACACTTGGGTGTAAAAAGTCACTTTTTCTAAGAAATTAACACACTGAAGCGATTAAATCAATCCTTTAATCTCAGTAAATCATTATAGGCCTTAAACTAAGTCTAAAAGGATATATTACACCTGATTGACCATAATATATCACATATATATACATATATTAAAATTTGGCTATTTAATAGCAAATTTTTATAAGAAATTTGAAAGCATAACTCTCTGTTTAACAGTAACAAAATAACTCTCTATTATCGACTATCATAAGAAACTATATGAAAGTATAGTATAATATACCATTTAAATATAATATATAACATGTGTTTTACTTCAAATCACTTAAATATAACATCTTACCACTTTTAAACTATAATTGCCACATTTCACTGCTTTTCACCACTTTACAAACACACAGCATGATCACTATCTATCAAACCTCCAAATCACCCTGACTTAAAACCATGGGCTTGCCTTAGACCAATATACACTCTCATCTGCCTTGATCTTACCTTTAGTGGTAGAGTCACCTAGCCAAAGGTGTTCTATTTCACTTTCAGACTATAGTTTCCTCCAATACACATAATGGGGTGTCGTTGACTCTAATACTACATCACATCAATACTAAGGAGTTTAAATATCTAACATTATATCTCAAAAGGCACTAAAGAGATACAATTCTCTAACACTGCACCCCGTCAAGCGCTAAGGAGAATAATATTATATGGTCTTTCTCTACATCTCCATACTATAGGTAAACTCCCACCCCTATATTCATGCTTTCCAAAACAATCATGGGTTCCCATTCACCACCGTACATGTATCCACCATATATAGCATATATACGTGGTATGAAATCACATGTTTTAGCCTATCTACTTGATCAAAAGTCATTTTCATACAGCATTCATAAAATGCCATAAATCATGCTTGGATTAAAATAATTTTATGGACTCGATACCACACTTCATACACAGTTATAATAAATAGTCAAACAGAGAAAGTTATTCCATTACCTCAGCCATCCTATCATAAGAAAGGTTATTCGTGGTAATTTCTCAATCACTACATGTCTCTACATGCCTCTTTTCTCACTTTACTCACGAGATATGCCAATTTACACACAATTAACTTAATTAATCAATTGATTCAATTGACCAAAAACACATAATTGTCAACTATGGTGTAACTAGCCATTCATTCCTTTCCATTTATCTATTTTAAGCTAGTTACCATTCAATTACCACTTTATATCACTTCAAATTATCTCACTCTAGTCTTACACCATTTTCACCCTAAAATCTCATTCAATTAGGGTAAATTTGAGCTTATGGGTTTAAAGATCTATTTTTTTACTCTAAATTAGTTGCAAAGCTCTAATTTAACTCTTGAAAACCTTTTTATTACTATTGGGTAAGAAATAAATGCCTAAAATTTCACTGATTCAATTTCTCTATAACTTATTCTAAGAGAAATTGTGGTAGGATGGAAGGTAAGGGTTATATAAAGCTTACTTAATAAGTTACTAATCAAAAATTCCCTCCAATGCTCTAAAATCTCTTGCCCTAACTAATCCTTCTCTCTTCTCCACTTTGTCTTGTGCTTTCTTTATTTTCCTCTTCTAAAATTCAATCTAATTCACAACTTAAGAGGTTACTTTTAGTCTATGCACCATGGTGCATGCAGTTTGTGCTGTGGTGCATGGGATAGTAAGAAGAATCCTTACTACACATACATGCTTCAACCCAAAACACAATCCTTCTACCTATATCTACTCATTTACCATTCCAAAGACATAAATTGTCAACTAATCATCCAAATCTCTAATCCTTTACTGATTACCATTTTACCCCTATTAACAGCTAATTATAGGATTAGAAAATTAAAATGTTACAACCACCATAGGGGACATATGCAATCATGGCTATGCTACTTAAAGTGATGCTGGATATACAGCAAAATCTCAGAAGTCGTGTTGCTCTAGATCAATATGTTGGCCCAAGTACTGGGCAAGGTGCTTCTAGTGTTGTGGGAGCTCATAGATTAGTTATTGATAGCTGAGAGGATGACATATTCAGACCTTAGAAGGAATTCTCTTTCTCTAATCTGACCATATATAGTGGTAGTATTCTTGATGGAAAAGCTAAGGAGTGGTTGGATATAATGGAGTAGTTATTTACTGTAGCGAGATGTACATCTGAGCATAAGGTTTTCTTGGCTACGATGTAGATTATTAGTGAAGTCAAGTATTAGTGGGATTCTATTAAGCCCATAGATGATAGATCTATAGCTTGGGTTGAATTTAAAGAAAGGTTTTATGATTTTACTTCCTACTAAATTTCAAAGATGAGAAAGAGGCAGAATTTCATGCTTTTCAATAGGGGGACTTAGACAAGGAGAGCTTTATAAGAAAATTCAATTAGCTATCTAAGTTCTCAACACATCCGAATACTTCAAATGAGAGCAAGTAGAAAGTAAAGAGCTTATTAGAAAAGATGAGACCAGAGTACCACCAGTCGCTGTCTTTGCTGGGTAAGATGACATATAATGAGATGTGTAATCGTTTAATGATTGTCGCTCGCTAAGGTTGAGATTTGGAGAGTAGCTGGAATAGGGATACAAGAGGGAAGTTTTCTTCTAAGTTGGCTCCTACTGGTGGTATATCCAAGAGAGTAGGTTTTAGCTTTAGTCTTTCTTTTAGTGGTTCCTTTAAAGCCAAGTCTTCTTTTACTTTTAGTAATCAAAATTTAAATAGGTGTTCAAGATTTTAAGGTAATCAGGATGGTAATATGAGGTCTAAGGGTTACCATTTCTTTAGGAATGCTTCAGTACATTCTTCACAGGCTAGTCAGGCTTTAAGAATGGTTAGTTTAATATATGAACTATTGAGATGGATTATGACTCATTAACCCAAGTTGTGTAGTATGAGTTATAGTATTCTTTAGTACTATTTTCCATGATAAGTGATGTGGATCACTTATATGTTGTAAGAAATTGTTATTGAAACTTTGGGAAGTTAAGGAACAAGCCAAGTCTTATTTTGTATAAGGGGAAATCCTTTTGGTATAGAAGGGTTGAGATAATAAAGGAATTCATATTTCTATTGCTTTGTTTAGATATTTTTGAGTAGATAATATTATTTATCATACATTACATGTTTTAAACAATTGAATGCAAATAAATATGTTTTAAGAGGGTTTTATGGGGTATTACTTTAACAACAATGCATATATGTTTATAATCTATTTAATAATGATTATTTATGAAAATGAGATTATTAGCATACATTTTAATCATATAGACAAGAAGTTGTACTTAGGGAAGTGTAACTAGATTAGGTACCTTAGATAGGCTAAGGAACCACTTAAGGGAGAAATTATAAGTGTTATACTACTTTAGAGTCTTAAAGTGATCAATACTCAAGGAAGGTAGAAAAAGGTAGGAGGCATGATGTAACATCTTTAATTTTTTAATCCCATGGTTAGCTGTTAGTCGAGGATAAAGTGGAGATTAGTGTCAGATTAGAAATTTATATGATTACTTGGTGTTTGATTTGTTGGTGTGTTGTATGAACAAATATGGGTGGAAGGAAAGTCAAAGCAAGTGCACATGGTGAGAATAAATCTCACTATGCCACACGCCGTGACTTGTGCTACATGCGCTGTAGTGTATAAACTAAAAAATGACTTTTTAAGTCATGAAATTTCAAAGGAAAGAATTTGAGAACACACGAGAGAAGGAGAGAAGAAGGGTTGAAGAGCTAGGGCAAGCTATTTCAAACCATTAGAAGGTGCATCTGATCAGTTTCTTAGCAGGTAAGCTATGTATAACTCTTCCATTCTAATGAATTTCTCTAAAAATGAGTTATAGAAAAATTAAATTGGTAAAATTGTAAGGGTTTGACTCTTGCTCAATAGTATTAAAAAGGTTATTGGAAGTTAAATTAGAGCTTTACGACTAGTTTAAAGCTAAATAGTAGAGCATTGAACCTATAGGCTTAATTTGGCCTTTAGGGAGAGAAAATTTAGGGCAAAAATTTGATTTGGGTGAAATAAGATTGGTTGAGGTAATGTAAAGTAGTAATCGAGTAGTAATAGACTTAAAATGGATAAATGAAAAAGAGTTTATGGTTGACTATAGCCCTAAGTAGTAAATATGAATTTTTAGTCAAAATGGACTAAATGACTAAAATGTGTCAAATGTATTCAGATTGGCATATTGAGCATATGAGTAGAGAAAAGAAGCTTGAGATAAGTTATAGTGGTGGTTGAAATAGGTAACCTTTCTAGTGATAGAAAGGTTGAGGTAACCGAATAACTTCCTTTATTTGACTATTTATTGTAACTGTGTGTGAGTATGCTATATAATGCATGAAAAGGTTTACAACCAGGCATGTTTGATGGCATTGTGTGAATGTTGTATGGAATAGCTTTTAATTGAAGAAAAGCATTGAAATGGGTGATTTCAAATTATATGTCAATATATATATATATATATGTTATGTGTGAGAAAGCATGTAAAGTGGTAATGAGGAACCTTGAATGGTTCGAAAAGCATGATTATAGGGGTGAGAATTCACTCAAGTAGAGAGGTGGTGAGAAGACCATATAGCATATTCTCCTTAGTGCTCAACGGGGTGTGGTATTAGAGAATTATATATCTTTAGTGCCTTTCAAGGTGTGGTGTTGGAGAAGATCTACTTAGTGCCTATTGAGGTACGATATTGGAGATTTAGGACTCCTTAGTGTTTGTGTGATATGGTGTTGGAGTCAACGATACCCCATTGTGTGTATTGGGAGAAACCATAGTCCGAAAGTGAGATAGAACACCTTTAGCTAGGTGATTCTACCACTAAAGGTGAGCTCAGGTCCAATGAGAATGTACATTAGTCTAAGGCAAGCTTATGGTTTCATGTCAGGGTGATTTAGAGGTTCGATTGGTAGTGATCATACTATGAAATGCTATAGGATGCAATATGTTGCTATATGTGAGAAAGTGGTAAAAAGTGGTGAATGGATACATATGGTTATAAATTGAAAATGAAATATGTGATACATTATATTAAATGGTATAATATGCTTTACTTTCATGTATTTGTATGTGATAGTCATTAGAAATGAGTTATTCTATTACTAAGATTTTTATCTCACCCCTGTGGTTATATGTTTTCAGGATCGAGCAGTGATTAGGGCAAGGGAAGAGAGTTGGGGTTGGCTTGAACTATGAAAGCCGTGTGAACTTGAAATTTGTGTAATAAACTAAGAAACTAGTGTATATATGTGTAAATGAGTTGCTATAGGGTTACATGTATGACTTGAGTAGTGTTTTTATTGAATCTTAGCCTAATTGTATGTATATGTGATGAAATGAATCAAGGGCTATGATTTGAGTATGATGTGAGAAATTATGTTGAAATAAGTAATTTAGGGCTAAGATTGAATTGTGATTGTGATATGAATGTGAATGTATATGTTTATGTTGAGAAAAGGCCAAGTGGGCTAAGTTGTGCAAGTAATGGCAATTTATGCAAATATTTAAAATATGAAAATTGACCGTTGAGAGGTCAAATTTCAATATATGTGTATAAGTGTGGTATAAAGTGGTTAATCAGGTGAATTAGGTCCTTTAAGACTTGATTCAAGGCCTTATAGGGTCTAATAAAAGTAAGGGATCAATTTGAGCGCTTAGGTGTGTAAATTTTTCAGAAAAGTGACTTTTTGCACTTGACTGTCTAAAATTTGATCGAACTATTAGATTGTATCCAAACATGTCTCATTAGCTAGCTTATGAGATAAGCTTCATGTGGGTGCTTGAATCACTTCGATCAAATGTTGTATGTGAAAACGGCCCACCTGGAAGTTTGTCATTTTTTCTTTCAAAATAACAATAAAAATTTAGACAAGCACACTACAGTGTATGGGGTCACATGCCATGGCACATGACACAGAAAGATTGAGCATGTGGCTCAGTGCCACATGCTGCAACACGTGGACTAATTCCTAACTTGATTTTGTAATGTAAATGCATGCAATTGAAATGGGAATACCCATAGGTTATGTCCACTATGCATGAGACAAATGTATGATTTGCTTTCGCTATGTATTGCTCTGATATGGTATGATTATGAATGGTTTTACAAAAAAGTCTTTGGCCAAAGCTTTTCAAACAAAATATTTGATTACTATTTAGTTTTTTGATGTGGTAATTCTATTAATTTTCTCCTATATCTACAGGACATAGAAGGAGGTTACACATGATCTTGGTAGGAGTTCACTAATAGAGAGATGTGGTCTTGTGATATTCTATGGCTCACTGTTACTACTCAATGTTGACGTACTTTTTTGTGGGTTGAGTTCACTAAAAGGGTTAGTGGATTGAGTATTTGACATCTCTCAGTGGGGGAAGAGATCTGACATGAGAAGTGTGAGGTTGAGTGCCTAAGCCAAGGTAGTCAGGAGGAAGTTTGTTTTGACTTCTCAGGATCCATATTGAGGGGCACAGGCAATTCAGTAAATCAGATCATGCCTTGGATTATAATTTATGCTTATGGAATTACAAGTGGGTATGTGGTTTAACTACAAGCTAAAGAGTGACAGGGGCATTCTAATGATCAAGAAAGGCCATACCAGCCTATGTTATGCATTCAAGCATTATAATTGCCTTAATTATATGTTATTTTAAATCTATTATTTATTTATTTAACTATGGCTTTCCTTGCAATAACGAATATAGATTTCTCTATTACTGAGACCATGGTTATCTCACCCCTTTCTTTACAATATTTATAGGTTTAGATGAATGATCTAGTGGTGGATAAGAAAAGCAGCCGAGTAAGGGGTTTACTTGTGAATTGTAAAGAATTATAGCCCCTATCTTTTAAGCAAGTACATTGTAATGTATTTAAGATTTGGATGCCAGGAAGATGTGATTGTATATATATGCATGTGAATATGTTTGAATTGTATGCCTTTGTATGAACTTTTGTCAGCTTGTAGACTTGTGACAAGGAAACTTGGTTATGGAATATGGTTTTGATGGATTAATTTGGTAGACCAAGTTTCCACTATAAGAAAATTTTTACTTTTGTATGTATATGAATATGTGTGATTCTATACGTAAATGCAAAGTGGTTGTATTGTGAATTGTGTGCTATGGGCAAACATACACTTTAGATAGATAGAGTGGGTGCGTGGGCCCTACAGGGATCTCTGAGCTAAGTAAAATTGTTTATCATATGTATTCATATGTGTATATGGTGTTTGGAATGGTTTTTTAGCCACTCATATGTGATTTGTGAATTTTAAGGGCTTAGGATCCATTTTAGGAAATGATACTTAGGTGGTCAACTTTTAATATAAGTGGTTTTTCCATCATCTAAATGTTCTATTAAGTACTCCTAATCCTATTTGACATGTCTAAAGTGTTTCCATAAGTTTATAACCATTAAGATGAGATTTGGACAATTTTAAAAATAATTTTTACTAAAAAGCTGCACTTTTGCATCCAAGTGTCCAAATCTCAATCTGATCATTAGATTTCTCTCAAATTTGAGTTACAAGTAAGACTTTTGTAAGCTTTATGTAGGCTTTGGAATCACCTCAATCAAACATTAAACGAAGAAACAGTACACTTTAAAATTCGGTCTGAAGGTATTGTCATGACAGCAATTTAATGTTGTCATGATAGCATGATGCTACAGTTATTAAGGTTGGGACGTGCACAAGTTTTAATCTAACTATTAGTATACATTAAAAGTAATGTGTGGACTCTAGAATCTCTCCGATCAGATGTCGGATGATGAAATAGTGCACTTTGAAAGTTGGTATGGAGTTGCTACCATGACAGCAACAATGTCAAAACTTGTAATGTGTCCAAACTTTAATCTGACATTTGGATCTTTTTAGAATTTATATCATTATTAGTATTTATTAAAAGAGATGTGTGAACTTTTAAATTACTTTTATTGGAGGCTAGATGGTGAAATGGAGCCTCTTGGAAGTTTTCCCGGGAGGGTTACATGACAGCAAATTAATGCTATCATGACGGCAATTAGTTGCTCCTATTTGCCTAATTTGCTTCCGTGCACTTTATATTAGTTCTTTGAATTTTTCTAAGCTAGTTTTAGGATCAACTCCTTAATCATACTTAATTTATTTGGTTATGGTGTGCTTTTGTTAACACTTGGGGTAAGTGTTACACTCAATCTATCTCATATAGTACTAAGACTTTCAAACAATACTAGAACTATGCACTGAGGCCTCCTTTGTGCTAGTATAACATATGAACTTCCAAATAATATTCCCAAACAATACTAAAGTGAACTTCCACCCATAATGATCATGCCAAACATTATGCTCAATAATTCCACACACAGCTATATACATGTAGCTTACTTACAATAATCATCTCCATAATAATCCATACATTTTCGCAAGCATATGCACATATGCATAGGGTTTAATATAAGATTTGTCAAAACCTCACATTTGTAAACAGATAAACTTATTTCACTTCACATAGGGTTTCAAAATCCCAACTCATTTTCTATTATTAGTATACTAGTTTAAAACAACAATGAATAACACTTCAAAATCCTACACAACTATCCAAACACACAAATAATAAGTTTAAATAATTCAGTTACCTCAACCTTTTTTCACTAAAAGGGTTACTGTGGTTAATTAATAGCCTCACATGTATCCATTAATATATCAACACTTGATCAATATTTAATCTACATGATTAAACATTTAATCATCAATTCTCACTCAAATTAACCCTTTTTTTAGCCAAATTTTAGGAACCTACTCCTAAAATCCTACTATAACATTATTAACTTTTCCAATACACTTTATTAATTTTATTTAATACCCAACCACATAAATAAACACAAATCTTCACCCACATTATTTCAAAACTCTTAAATTTCACTTAGGGTTCATCCAAATCCTCATCAAAAATTCTAAACCATTACAAAATTTATAAACCTAAATTTAGAAGTTTCATTTAACTCTTTGAGATCTTAACTAAATCAATGGATTCAATTATAATTCAAGAGAACATGAAATTAAGTCCCAACCATACCCAAATCTATTAAAAATTCACATATGGGAGGAAGGAAGAAGATATGAGGCTTAACCGAATGTGTAGTTAGCTCAAAATGCTTCCCAATAACTCCAAAGATAAAGCCCTAACACAGAAAATGCACCCCCTTAGTTTTCTTCATGTTTGCTCTTCTCCTCCTTCTATTTTCTAACGCGCACACAAAATTGATTTAATCAAATTTTTGGACATTCACTGTGGCACCGTGGTAGATGGCAAAAATGGCTCAACATGATTTTAAGCCTCCTTTTGTGCCCCAATCTACTTGAACTCTAAGCTAGCCCTATTCCAAGGCTATCCAACTATACAAAAATCATATTAGTCATCTAAAAGAATCATTAATTCATAAATCTCTTATTTTGACCAATTTACTCTCCTTAAACTTAAAATTTCAAAGTTTGAAATCTAGAATATTACACAATATTATTTAAAGCTAACTCAATTCCAAGAGCAACATGATCTAATTTTCTTAATATGGGATCATCAATCTAAATATGCAATTTTCTTATGTGTGATCTAATTTTTGATTTAAAAGTTTATTACATGAATTTATAAGTTCCTTCTAGAGTTTCTATATAAAAAAAAAGTTACATTATTATAATTTTTAGGATCATGATAATTAAGAGACAATTAGTCACCCTACATTTTTTGTCACAAGCAAGAGAATATTATTTCTTATTAATAATTATGACTCCATAAAACATGATTGAAAATGTAAAGCGTCTTTGAAAAATGTGAGTTCAAAAGTTTCTAGTCTTAAGGGCTCTAAGGTAGATCGGTGTTTGTTGATTGCTTTCACAAGTAAGTATTGGCATAATGAAGTTGAACAACTACTTTGGTTGATTAGAAATCTATCTGTCTAATATGGAAATTGGAAATCTCAACTTAAGGTACAAATTATGATTCTTTTATAATTAATTATTAATAGATTATTTCTTTGAAAATCATTCTTGAATTTTAAATTTAATGATTTATTTAAACTAGAATTACTCATGCATTTTCTGTCTAATGATTCATTTCTCTGAGATTTACTCATACTTACAAAGCTTTGCTATATAAAATAAAGCTTCAACCTAGACAAAATATAAATTTCACTAGCCTAGCTTTGATATCTTGGAACAAGCTCTGATATCATGAAAAAAGCCTTGAGAAAAGAAATGAAAAGTAGCAAAGTGCGTTACTTCACTAATACAAAATGCTTACATTATATAAATGAACATAGTAATAACTAATAAATATACAAACAATGTTTACTGAATACAAGATATTCTCTAAATCTAAAAAGAACAAATTTGAATAAATATTACATATAAATAAAATAACTAAAAAGTAAAACAATGTTTAAGTATTTTTTTTCAAGTTTGCAAGTGGCTACACAAATTCATTTTTGAAAAGTAAGTGACTTGAAATTATGTGTTACAAATAAAGAATTATTATTAAATCTCTATTTATGATAGTGCTCAAAATGGTCATAACATATGTATAAAGTGCATTCATGAGCCTAATATTGATAAAAGTTTAAAAAAGACTCAAAAGCTTCAATTAACCCAACACATACCAAATATTATCAGTTATTATGGTCCAATGAAGGATGAAACAGCTTATGGTTTGATAATAGAAAACTATTAGTTCAATTTATATGCCTTCTATCAGCAAAATTAAATGAAAATAGTTACAAGGAGAGAGGGAGAATATGTGAAACTACCTACAACTTTGTTATTAAATTTGATAAGATGTGTAAGTTTTTTTAACTTATTTACAAATTTTATTTTATACATATATTTTTATGAATTTTTTATTTTCATTTTGTAATTTTTATGACTAGGAGTATGGTTGGAGTTGTTTTCAAAATCCATCGATTGAGAATAATTCATAGAAACTTGACACCTAACAATATTGTGTTAGTTCCTTCAAATAAATATGACAAAGACAAGCCATTTATAGCCAAGATTGATGATATAAAAAGACCAAGGTGGCTTCATTTTGCAGAAGACCAGGTTAATGAGAATAAATATATTGGGAAGTATTTTTATACTTTTCTTAAAATTTTGTGAATTTAATAAATTTAAAATTTCTAATTATAAATAATATAATTATTGTTAGATGATGCAAGAGATTATTATTTTAAAGCAATTGCCAGACCAGCAAATCCAATTAGAAAAGACAAATACAACAATAGCCATGACAACCGTCATTAAAAAATCAATTGAAGCAACGCTTTAAAATAAACATTTTTAATCTTGGTTGTATTATTTCTATTTGTTTAATTGGAAAACACTCTTTTGAAATTAGATCAGATAAAATTCTTTTAAAGATTATTCAACTAGATAACATATAGCATTGTTCAAAACTAACTCAATTTCTAAAGTAATAGGATCTGATTTTATCCATGATAAAATGAACATTGATTAAAATATATAATTTTCTTATTGTGTGATCAAGTTTTTAATTTATACATTTACTGCATGAGTTTATAAGTTCCTTCTAGAGCTTTTATATAAAAAAATTATATTCTTAAAATTTTTAGAATTGTGATAAATGAGAGGCAATTAGTCACCCTACATTTTGGGTCCTTACTGAGGGAACATCATTCTTTATTAATGATCATAACTCCATAAAACATGATTGAAAATGTAAAGCATCTTTAAAAAAATATAATTTTAAATACTTTTGGTCTTAATGGCTTTAAGGTGAATCAGTGATTATTGGTTGCTTCCACAAGCAAGTATTAACATAATGAAATTGAACAATTACTTTAGTTGATCAAAAATCTATTTTTCTATTATGGGGAATGAAAAATCTAACTTAAGGTATAAGTTATGAATTCTTTTATAATTAATTATTATTTATTAATTTCTTTGAAAATTATTTCTAAATTTTATACTTAATGATTTATTTAATAAATAATCAATCATGCATTTTTCTCTAATGATTCACTTCTTCGAGATTTATTCATACTTACAAAGCTTTGCTATACAAAATAAAGCTCCAAGCATAATAAAGTATAAACTTCATTAACCTAACTCTGATACCATGGAAGAAACTTTGATACCATGATTAAAATTTTTAGAGAAGATATAGAGAGCAAAAGAGTTTTTAATATTACATCAAGGTGATCTATATGGCCATAATGTATGTATAAAGTGCATTCATGAGCCTAATATTAATAAAAAGTTAAAAAAACTCAAAAACTCCAATTAACCCAATACGTACTAAATATTATCAGTTTAATAGGGAGACCAAGGCGACTTCATTTTGTAGAAGACCTAATTAATGACAATAGACATATTGGGAAGTGTTTTTATACTTTTCTTAACATTTTGTGAATTTAATAATTTTAATATTTCTAATTATAAATAATATAATCAGTTTTATTTTTTTGAAAAATTTTTATTTTCAAAAATTTTTTAGAATAAGAAATCCAACCAAAAAAAGACAAGTATAACAATAGCCATGATAACAATCATTAAAAAATCAATCGAAGTAAAGCTTTAAAAAAATATTTTCAATTTTGGTTGTATAATTTCTATTTGTTTAATTAGAAAATACTCTTTTAAAATTAGATTAGATGAATTTTTTTTAAAAATTATTTAGCTAGATAATACACAACATTGTTTGAAGCTAACTCAATTCCTAAAGCAAGACTATTTGATTTCATCCATGATAAAATTGGTCACCAATCAAAATATCTGATTTTCTTATTGTGTGATCTAATTTTCAAATTATAAGCTTATTACATGAATTTATAGGTTCTTTCTAGAGCTTTTATATAAAAAAAGTTACATTTTTATGATTTTTAGGATCATTATAAATGAGAGGCAATTAGTCACCCTACATTTTAGGTCCCAATCAAGAGAACATCGTTCCTTATTAATGATCATAACTCCATAAAATATGATTGAAAATGTAAAGCGTTTTTAAAAAATATGACTTCAAACATTTTGTCTTAATAGCTCTAAGAAGAATTGGTGATTATTGGTTATTTTCACAAGTAGGTAATCACATAATGAAGTTGAACAACTATTTCAGTTGATCATAAATATATCTGTCTATTATGTGGATTGGAAAGCCTAATTTGAGATATAAGTTATGAATTCTTTTACAATTAATTTTTAATTTTTAATTTTTTAAAATCATTTTTGAATTTTATACTTAATGATTTGTTCAACCAATAATTGATCATGCATTTTTTCATCTAATGATTCACTTCTTCGAGATTTATTCATACTTACAAAGCTTTGCTACACAAAACATAGCTCCAAGTATGATAAAATATAAACTTCATTAACCTAACTCTGATACAATAAGAGAAGCTCTAATACCATAATTAAAATCCTAAGAGAAGATACGGAGAGCAAAAGAGTGCCTAATATTGCATCAAGGTGATTTACATGGCCATAATGTATGTATAAAGTGCATTCATAAGTCTAATATTAATAAAAGCTTAAAAAAAGACTCAAAAGCTCCAGTTAACCAACAGTTACCAAATATTATCAATTATGATGGTCAAATGGATGATAAAACACTTTATGGTTTGATAACAGAAAACTTTTAATTCAATTTAAATGCCTTCTATTGGCAGAATCAAATGAAAATAGTTACGAACATAGAGGGAGAATATGCAAAACTCCCTACAACTTTGTTATTAAATTTGATGAGATGTGTGAATTTTTTTAACTTATTTACAAATTTTATTCTATACATATATTTTTATGAATTTTATTTATTTTGCAATTTTTGTGTCTAGGAGTATTGTTGGAGCTATTTTTAAAGCCTATTGATTAAGAATAATGTAAGGGAACTTGACACCTGATAATGTTTTGTTTGTTTGTTCAAATAAATATGACTAAGACAAGCTATTTATTGTCAATATCAGTGACATAAGAAGACCAAGGCGACTTCATTTCATAGAAGACCAGATTAATAAAAATAAACATATTGGGAAGTATTTTTATACTTTTCTTAACATTTTATGAATTTAATAATTTTAACATTTTTAATTATAAATAATATAATCAGTTTTAGATGATGTAAGAGATTTTTATTTTGAAGAAATTTTTAGAATAACAAATCTAACTAGAAAAGACAAGTACAACAATAGCCATGACAACAGTCATCAAAAAATCAATCAAAGCAAAGCTTTAAAGCAAGCATTTTCAATCTTCATTGTTAATTTCTATTTGTTTAATTAGAAAACATTCCTTTGGAATCAGATTAGATGAAATTCTTTTAAAGATGATTATAGCTTTAAAGCAAGTATTTTCAAATTAATGCTGTCATAACAGCAATTAGTTGCTCTTGTTTACCTAATTTACTTCTATGCTATATATTAATCCTTTGGATTTTTTTAAGATAGTTTTAAGATCAACTCCTTAACCATACTTAGTTTATTTAGTTGTGGTGTGCTTTTATTGATTGTAATGCCCTCACTGACATTACCATATTTCCACCTCAAAAATCACTAATTACTTCTAATCTTTGAGTTTAAATTGTTGAAAACATTGGGATCCCAATAAAAGATTTCTAGAAAACATTTTATAATCATTTGGGTTATTCAACCCAATACACAATTACATACACAATGGAAGCATACAGATTGGGTACATCAAAAGTCAAGAATCATGTGCATCACTTAAAAATAAAGTAAAAATTTACATCGTGTACTACGACTTATGCCATATATGCCACAGCATATGGTAGAGAGGCCGCAATAGCCTACTTTATGCCGTGCGCCGCGGCATGCGAGCACATGCGTCACAGTGCACGCACTTGAATTTGCTATCAAATGGCAGTTTTTGATATGAAATTCATATGTGTGCCATTTCCACATATGAAGTCCGATTGGGATGGTTCAAGCATCCACACGAAACTTATTTTGAAATCTAACTAATGACACTGGTTTCATCTCAATTCGATATTTCTATCAAAAAATGGACACTAAAGTGCACTTTGACCATTTCCTATAAAAGTTTTGCCACTTAAGTATCTCAATTTGAGACCAAACTCCTGAATTCACTTTCTACTTGATTAAGACTAAAAGAAAATAGGGTAGATTCAGAGGTTAAGGCAGTACGTGACTTATCCAATTTGTAACAAGTCAGAAACACCATCCTTGCTCCTGATTTAGCTTGCCTTAACACAGCCTTAGCTCTTCTCCACTCTAGAACTCTCCTCCCATGTTTCTCCTTTCTGTTTTTCAAGCTGGACATGTCTTTATTAAACTGATTTCTACTCCATAAGCTGAGGCACATCTGCCACCCATCAGGACACATGACACAGTGAGGAAAATCCTCTCTATGCTCACCCACTCTGCTTCAGAACCTCGCTCTTCTACTTATATATGTTCATATAACATCCTAATGAGTCAATATATCAGTTCACTACTCAGAACTCAAATCTCTATACTAAATCACTAACTCATAACTAATCAATTATTAACACAGGATTAGAAATTGAGGATATTACAGTTCTCCCCTTTGTTTTAAGAATTTTGTCCCCAAAATTGAAACAACCATTAACTCACACTTACCTAAGGGAATAACTGAGGGTATAGCTATCTCATCTTAGCTTCTATTTCCCAGGTCTCATCACCAAGAGTTATACCCTTCCAAAATACTCTTACCAGTTGAATAGTCTTATTTCTTAATTGCTTATCTTTCACATCTACTATTCATTCTGGTTCTATCCTATAGGTCATATTTTCTCATAATTCTACTTCTTCGGGCTCAATCACATGAGAAGGATATGGCTGGTACTTCTTAAGTTGAGACACGTGGAACACATTATGAAGATTGTGGAGGTAAAGCAATTCGATAAGCAACTGGTCCGATCCTCTCTAGGAATTCAAACAGACCCATGAATCTAGGAGTCAATTTCTTTGGTCTAATCAATCTCCCAATTCTTATTACAAGCATAACTTTTTGAAACATGTGATCACCTATTAGAAACTCTAATGGTCTCCTTCTTTGATCATCATAGTTCTTTTGCTTGCTTTAAGCTGTTAATAACTTCTGTCGTATAAACTCAATCTTTTGAGTAGTTTGATCTATAATATATGGCCCTACTATGCTTCTTTCACTCAATTCGGTCAACACAAAGGTGATCTATACTTTCTCCCATATAAAGCTTCACATGGAGCTATTTGAATGCTAAAACGATAACTATTATTGTATACAAATTTGGCCGATGGCAAATAGCTATCCCAACTACCACGCAACTCTAACACACAAGATCGCAGCATATCTTCTAGAGTCTAAATGGTTTGCCCTATTTGTTCATCAATCTGAGGATGATAAGCAGTACTAAACTTCAAAGTGGTACCCATGGCTCTTTGTAACGTTACCTAAAACCTGGATGTAAATCTCAAATCTAGATCAAAGACTATTTCTTTAGGCACTCCATGTAAACGTACAACCTCTCAAATATAGATCTTAGCCAACTTCTCTTAAGAATCACTGATCTGGATGGCTAAAAAGTGGGCTGACTTAGTCAATCGGTCAACTATTACCCAAATAGCATCATGTTCCAATTGAGTTCTTAGCAATTCAGAGATGAAATCCATGGAAATGTCATCCAATTTCTAATGGCTATAGTGTCCCAGCCAACCTCTGATGTTCAATTTCACTTTCTAGCATGTTAAATACTGAGCTACAAACTCTGTCACATCTCTTTTCATTCCTAGACACCACTAATAACGCTTAAGGTCCTGATACATCTTTATAGCTCCTGGGTGAATAGTGTACTTGCTACAGTGTGCTTTATTTAGAATCACCCTTCTCAAATCTTCATCGCTAGGCACACAAATTCTATCCCGATAAACTACAAATCTATCATCATTAAAGCTGAAGTTCGTAGCCAAATTCGATTCAACATCTTCTCGAATCTTAAGAAGATACTCATCATAGTAGTATAAGAAAAACTAAAGCTTTCAACGATGCATCCTGTTGAGAATCAATGAAAGATTCCATTAAATTGTGCTCTCGGATCATTAGACTGGCTATATGTAGCGTCTTTCTGCTTAACGCATCAGCTACCATGTTAGCTTTCCCCGGATGGTATTTCAACTCAAAATTATAGTCTTTAAGCAATTCCATCTATCTTCTTTGTCTCATATTCAATTCCTTCTGGTCCATTAGATACTTTAAACTTTTGTGGTCACTGAATACCCTAAACACTGACCCAAACAAATAATGACGCCAAATCTTCAGTGTAAAAACCACTGTTGCTAGTTCTAAATCATGAGCCTGGTAGTTCTCTTCATGTGGCCTAAGTTATCTTAATGCATATGCCATAACTCTTTCATCTTACTTTAGCACACAACCCAAACCTCTTAGGGAAGCATTTATATACACCTCATATGGTAGTCTTAAATTCAGAATTATTAACACAGTTTTAATAGTTAGTCTCTCTTTCAGCTTCTGAAATGCTGTCTTACACCTCTCATCTCAAATAAAAGGATGATCTTTTCGGGTCAATTTTTTCAATGGGGAAGCAATCTGAGAGAAATCTTGGATAAATCTTCGATAATATCCAACTAATCCCAAAAAACTTTAAATTTCTATAACTAAACTAGGCTGTTCCCATTTCAACATAGCATCAACTTTATGAGGATCAATAGAAATCTCATCTGTTGATACCACATCACCCAAAAATCTAACTTCTCTCAGCCAAAACTCATACTTACTAAGCTTGGCATAGAGTTTATTCTCCTTAAGGATTTGAAGGACTATCTGAAGATGTTTGGCATGTTGTTCCTCATCTTTTGAATAAACCAAAATGTCATTGACGAAAACCACAGGTGCATTAGTTAGATCAAATGGCATGACAGGGAACTTATAGTGCCCATAACGCGTATGAAAGGCTGTCTAAGGTACATCTTTCTCAGAAACCTTTAGCAAATGATACCCTAACCTCAAGTCAACCTTGGAAAAGACTGAGTCTCCTACCAATTGATCTAGCAGATCATCAATCCTAGGTAAAAGGTACTTATTCCTTACCGTCACCTTGTTCAACTGTCGATAGTCAATGCACAATCACAAACTGCCATCCTTCTTTCTTACAAACAACACTAGTGAACCCTAAGGTGATACACTGATATGGGGCTTTAGAAATTGGTTCTATACTAGAACCAAATCTATTGAGAATTGAACATCTCTTTCTGGAGGTAATCTAGATATCTCCTCAGAAAACACCTCAGGAAATTCACTAACTACTCCAAGCTTCTCAATACCACCATCTTACACACTACTGGCAGTACAAACTACTATGTAGGCATCGCACCCTTGCCTAATTAGCTTCTCAGCTTACATAACTGATAGGAACCTAAGTTGCTTAGTAGAATTAGTCCCTACCAATGATACCGGTAAAGACACTAATTTCCTAGCTCAATCTAGCATAGCATTATTAGCTGCTAACCAATCCATGCCAACTATCACATCAATCCCTTTTATGGGAATGCAAATTAGATCGATCACAGATACTCGATCCTCAAATACAATCTCAACTCTCCAACATGCTCTGCTAGTAATAGTTGAGAGTCCAGAAGGCGTAGTCACTTTAATTATCATAGGTAACTCTTTCAATTCTAACTTTAATCTATCTACACATTCTTTTGAAATGAGCGAATACGTAGCTCTCGAATCAAATAAAGCTTCAAGATGCTCTAGCCTCTTCTTGCGTCACAGCAAATACTTATCCTGGAATTGTAGTGTGCTGCTCTGCCATCTCAACTCCACCTTCAAAATAATATTTGGCAATATGGCCTGGCTTCCTATACTTGAAACAAGACCAACATTTTCCTGTATGGAATCTACCACAAACACTACACTGGGCTAACCTTCCAATGCTAAAAGTAGGAGCTGGTGTGTTCGAGGCTTTCCTTGAAGGTTGCTGAGGCCTAATTCTGACCCCAATACTCCTCTATATAGATCCTCTCTAAACTGATCAAGTCTGAGAACTTCTACCAAAACTCTTCTTCCCATAAGCTCTAGAACTACTCGAGCTATGCATAGGCTTCTTTAATATGCCACCCGATAGACCCAAAGAAGGTGTAAATCTTCCCACACTATCCCTCTTCTTCTCAACCTCCACTTCTCTACCTCTCTTCGCAGCTGTTCTCAACTTATGACACATGTCCTCATAAGTAGTGATATCAAACAAAGCAATTTACTGCCTGTACTCTGGATGCATCTTCTCTAGAAATCATTCTGCCTTCCACCTGGTATCATTATAGTGTTACAGATAGGTAGAATAGGCTGATAAATCATTAAATCTCTTTATAAATTCCTCTCTATCCAAGTCTCCCTACCTGAATGCATGAAACTCTTCCTCTTTCTCAGTGCGAAAAAATGCTGGGAAATAATAGTCGAAGAATATCTTCTTGAATTCTTCCCAAGAATACCTCACACCACCGGTCAGCCTCACTAAATCCCACCATCTCTTGGCTGCTCTAATAAACTGAACTGTAGCTAAGGTTACTCTCTGCTTTGTACTACAGGTCACCACCTCGAATATTGTCTCGAGATGCTTAATCCATTGCTCGGCTTCTCCTTCTCTCATACTGCTATCAAAAGTAGGTGGATTGAACCTCACATATGTCTTCCAAGCTTGGTCAATAGACGGATCTATAGCAACTCCCATAGTCTGTCTACTATTCAAAGTTTGAGGCGGCTCAGGTCTACTATGAACTTCTTTCAGTATTGGCCTCTCTTGAGCTTCTCTTTCCTCTTCTTGATCTCTACCTTGCAATAATACATCATGCTCTCTAACTATTTTCTAGATATGGATCATCATATCCCTCAATTCTTCTAACAAGCCATCTCTTTTATTAGGTTGTTGAGGCATATCCAGTTAAACCTCAGGCATAGGTTCATCCTCAACCGAACGCCTAAACACTCGGGTGCTACGAGTAGCTCGACTACCTCTTCTTCTCATTTTCTCTCCTCCTAAGGATAAAAGAAGCAAAAAAGTTAAGGAAAAGGGAAAGAATGGTGTAATGAATAATATATAAGTTGCCAGAAACTAGAATGAATGCAGAAACAAAGCAAAACTGAATCGAGAGACTGGAGAAACTAATACTAATAATTTATAATGCCCTCACTAACATTGCCATATGTTCCACTCCAAAAATCACTAATTACTTCTAATGTTTGAGTATAAATTGTTGAAAACATTGGTTTAAGTGAAATATGTGCCATGTGCTGTGGTGCACATGGCATAGTGAGCCAAAACTCACTACTGCTTGCACATTATGTCTTAAATTGCCAACCTGTCATTCAATCCTATAACCACACTAGCCAACCAATACTATACATTAATTTATCATTTAAAACCATAATCAATTCACTAATTACTAATCTATCCTTATTAGCAACTGGTTTCTTAGATTGAAATTCAGGATGTTACATGGTACATATGACATTTTTTGCTATCATATGACAATTCACAAAAATGAACTTCCAGGGTGCCCCATTTTCTCAGTAATTTAAGTGCCATATAAAGCTTATTTCATAAGCTAACTAATGAGATAAGTTTGGACATAATCTAATAATCTGATTTAAATTTGGATACTAGGGTGTAAAATGTTACTTTTCTTTGAAAATTCAAGCACAAAGTGTTCAAATCACACAGTTTGTCTTATTAGATCATTTTGGGCCTAGAACTAAATTCAAAAGGACCATCAACACCTAATTAACCAACAATACAATCATGCATATGAATCCTATATCAACTTATTCATTTACTAATGTGCAACAAAAAAGATTCATTACACACAAAATCTTGATTTATATGGCTGTAGCACTACCATGCCAACCTTAAGTCTTTCCCTTTGCCTAACTTACTACTCTGACCTGTAAAAATATAACCATGGGGTAAGATAATAATCTTAGTAATAGAATTATTTGCTACCACAAACTATCACAAATAATTGTAAATAAGTACTACATATACATAATCAAATAAAACATATAATAAAAATTCACTTCACAAAACTCTTTTCACAACAATTTATCATCACTAGCGTGATCAACTAGCATCCAAACCTCCGTATCACCTTGAGCAAAACTATAAGCTCTTATTAGGCCAGCACACATTCATTGAATTGAATGCACTTTTAGTGGTAGAATCACCTGGCCAAAAGTATTCTATACCACTTCTGGACTATAGTTTTTCTTATCGCACATAATGATCGAGGTGTTATTACTCTAATACCATATCACACAAATGTTAACAAGCCGTAATCTCTAACACCATACCCCACATAAGTACTAACAAGATAATCTCTAACACCATACCTCAATAGGTACTAAGGAGATAAAATTCTCCAACACAACATGTAAGGTCTCCCTTACTTAATTGCATTTAACTCCATAATCAAGTTAATCAAGGGATTAACCCTCAATGGATCACCAAAGTTGTAAAATTTCATAAAAGAGAAGAATTTTCAAATCATATACAATGGAATCCCTAAGAATTTAATTTTCAATCTTTAACACATACTTAAAATGTTCAAATCAAAGTTTGAAAATAGTGTGGAAGTTTGAAAAATAAACGGGACCCACAACAATGTGTTTTAAAAACTCAAAAATGAATTTTGTGCAAAAAACATGACATGTGCCATAACTTGTGACATATGCGCTATAGCTCACCCTTCTCTACACCATGCGCCGTGGTGCATTACACAAATTTAATAGCATTGGTTGTTGTCATTTAACAGTAATGGGATCAAACTTTCGATGTATCCCAAACCTTCATTTAACATTTAATTGAGGTGGCTTTAGTGTCTACACAGAGCTTTCTCCAAGCTCTAGCTAATGGCACCAATTTCACACTCAAATTCAAAATCGACAAAAAGTTAGACACCAAAACCCATTTTACTACTTTTTCACAAAAATCTCATAACCTTGGTGTTCCAACTCAACCATAAGTATCAAAAGCCTACACTGACCATCCGACCATACTCAATAGACTCTAGTGGACCCATGCAACACACCATACCCAACCAAAAATACATATTTCTTAAAGTCACCACTCAACCACAATTTTCATAAAACATAAGGGGGAGAAAATCACGTACAAACCCATCATTTTCATTTCAAACCATGCAAAATACACATGCTTCTACTTACACAAGTATTTTAGCTATCTGTGCGCTTACAACCAAAACTTACTAATTCAGGGCACAAAATACGCAAGTTGTATACTAAGCTAATGCAAGTAGTACAAAAAAATGACATGTGATCTTAGGTGGCAATTATACAACATTAATACACAAAAATAAAGTAAAGAGGTATGAAAGTAGGATTTCACCACAATCCTATGCCTCAAAATGTTTTTCCCTAACTCAGATCTAATGCACTAGGCCCTGAAAATATTGAAAATTAAGAAGTGAATACAACCACTCAGTAACCTAGTTTCACCTAATCTATACAATTGCATATCAATTGTAAATAGATGTAAATAGTCAAACATAAATACAACATATATGAGGAAACTTGGCCACGATTCCTAACACTAACAACCATGTGATCAGGCTTAAAAATACATATATCCCTTTTAAATTACAATACACAATACAGGTCACAATACTACCAGCCATGCACCCCAACACATGCCAGATCATAATACTAACAACCATGTAGTCAAATTTATATGCATGATCAATTGCCAACCTTACACGCTCCCATTACCTCCAATATAAAACCGGCGGCTATCATGTGGCTACGTATTTTATGGACTAACCTAATCTTCTACTTGTAAGGAGCTATTGGGTCAAGGTTGACTTACTCACTTATGTAATTTAGTTTCCCTTAATACTAACAATCATGGAGTATCATACCCCTAATCTAGCCTTCTCATGAACCAGTGGAGACTAGTTAGGTTCAAGTTCCTCATAGAATAAGTGAGACAGTCCTAAATAAACCATGGGACAAAGGCTACTTCTCAATTCCAACAGTCAGTGCCAAGGCAAGTTCCCGATTCTAATGGTCACTGCCAATACTACGTGGATTTATTCATCTACTCCTCTCCCTAAGAGAATTCCCACCAATGATCATGTTATGCACATTTTACATATTTATGCATTCTAATTCACAATACATCTCACATGAAATCATACCTCCCAATTCACAAACTCTACATACTTCATAAGTTAAAAACATATTTAACAAATTATCACAACATGCTATCAAATTAAACACCATCAAATACAAATGGATGGTATGCATAGGATTTTCATATTTCAAAACTATTTCCCTAAAAATCATCACATTGCCAATTGCATGATTATTTAGAAATATAAATCACATTTCAAATCAACCATTTCAATAAACAAATAATTAATATCCAGGGATGCCTTTTCCCATTCTCAAACCACATATTCAACCTCTCAAATATCATATGATTTTGTCACAAAACACTTTCAAACACACACACACACACTCATTTTCCACTTCACATAACATTTGAAAATCTCAATTAAACATCCATACTAATCATATACTAGCTCAAAACAATAATATTATATATATATATATATATATATTGCAATCTTACAACTATCCAAACACATAAGTAAAAAGATTAGATCATTCAGTTACCTCAACTTTTGTCACAAAAAGGGTTAATATGGCAAATTGATTACTCCTCAAGTGTCTACTAGATCAATAGAGCTCGATCAATATGTATTCTACAAGATTAAACACTAATAATAAATTATAACTCTAATTATACCCCATTTTTACCTAATTTTTTGTACCCATTATACCCAAATTTTCTCTTTAGCAAAATTAACACTTCCAACACACTCCATTAATTTTATTTAATACCCAAACACTTAGATAACAACAAATCTTTACCCACAATATTCCTAATATTCCAATCAAACCCTAACTCAACTCTAACTCACTATAAAATCCTTAAACCTACATTTAAAAACTTGATTTATCTCCCTAAGTCTCCATCTAAGACAATGGGTTTGGTTAAAACTTAAGGGAGAACAAAAACAACATCCAAACCTAGCCTACAACCTTAGAAATTTGAATTCAAGGGAAGGAGAAGGGAAAGGAAGCTTACTTAATGATGTTTCTAGCTTAAATTGCCCTCAAAACATCTAGATGATAAATCCTTAGAAGAGCAAGCCTCCCTCTTCATCACCCTTCTCGTCTACTTATTCCCTGCCTTCTATTTCAGCTCATACTTGCGATCTAATTAAATTAGATTTTTGTACATCTGCCGTAGTGAATGGCACAGTGAAGCCCATAATGAGTTTTGGACCTCACTTGATGCCCAATCAACTCGTACACCAAAATAGCCCATTTTTAAAGCTATCAAATGATCTAATAATCTCATTAGTTGTCCAAAACATCATCAACTTATTAGTTACCTAAATTTACTAACTTACCCTTTTTAACACCTAAAAATTCACAAATTAAAATTAAGGATTATCTTATATATTATATTGTAAATTACACACACATATTTATACAATTTCAATCCTTGTCTATATATACATATTATTTTTTGTTTAAAAATAGTTACTTATAATTTATCTAATTATTTTGGGTAAATTCTATTTCTTAAATTATTTTACTTATTTTCTAAATTTCTAATACTCAATAAATGCTCTTTTTTAATGTTTGTAAACTCCCTTTCTATGCCTCAAAATTTTCAATAATTAATGTATTACCTAGAGTTTAAAATAAAAGATGTTACAGCTCTTTCATCCTTTAAGGAACTTTTTCCTCAAAATTCATCACTTGATGCCTCATAAAATCAAATCTTTTCCTTTCTTTCTTTTTTTTTTTGCTTTTGCCACCACAAACTTAGCTTATTCTAATTATACTTTCTTATCACTCTCACATGAATAAATGTGTGCTATTGCTATTTTCATTCAGCCTTAAAAGCTAATGTTCCTGCTAGAAGACACAATCCATACAATTTTTTTAAGATCCTCTTACCTTGCTTCAACTCCACTACTTTGATTGACCAAGAGAATAAAATTTGCTACTACATTTTTCATTTTACACCATTCCCATATTTTGCCTAGAAATTCCCCTTATGGACTACGCAATACACATTACTAGCTCTATTCTTATATAACACATATCAATTTATATAATTCATTCTCCTTCAACTTGTCATAGTTATTTTACTATGATATACTTTCACTCAACAATCTTGATTGTTTAATTTTCCTTACCCATGTCTCACATTGAAATACTAGCATCTCTCCTCAAATCCTATAATTTGTAATCTTTGTGTAAAACTCAATCACCATCACATTGTTGTAAAGATTAATTCATTGCATCTTAATCCTATAATTGCCTGACACGTCATTCGTGTTTCATCATCTCATGTTGTCTTTCATTGTATTCAATCATCCTTCATCTACTTGAGTGCTCATCATTCATCCCTCCACTGTTCATCACTTTGAATCTGTCTAGACTTATAGTTGACTACCTCTTAATCATTATCAACAGGCCTAAGCTCCCTTTATTCATCTTTCTTTATTCTCACTTCTCACTTCTTTTCATTGTCTTTGAAATCCTGGTAGTCTATTATATGACATTGGATGTTAATAGTGAAGTATAATTAGCTTGTTTTTTAAATGAATGTTGACTTTTTGAAAATGTTGTGCTTGTTTGATTATCAAATTTGGACTTTCTTCATGATGTGTTAAGATATCTTAGTGTCATAGTATGCACTTAGATTATGTGAATGCATTTTAATGTGTTTTATTTGTTTAACTATGAAGTAAGTGGATTAATAGTAATAATTTTCCCTAAGTTTAATTATAATTTTTTGTATCTAATATTTAAAATATATTAATTATGCTAATTTAATTTCAAAGTGTCTGATCTTGGTCATATCATTAACATTGTGAGTATTGTATTGGTAAACATTCATCCATATCCATGTTTATGTATTTGATGTGTTTTAGATAATTTAAATTATTGAGGTATTATTTTCTTGTCTTAAGGAAATTAACATGATTTAGAATATGAGAGAGAGAGAGAGAGAGAGAGAGAGTGTGTGTGTGTGTGTGTGTGTGTGTGTTTATGCATACTGTAACCATTTTAGTAGTGAGCCTTATTATGAAAGATTATTTAATCATTTGTAAATTGAATATTAGGAACATTCAATCCCTTCATTTGGATTATAAAATAGACCCTTTACTACTTGGATATTTGTATTTATTATTATGATAAATTTGAATCATTGCCTTCTGGTATTCTTTAGTTGTTCTACATAATAGGCAACATATCAATTTCTTTATTTTTATTATTCATAGATTAAAGAGGTAATTCTCGTTTTTTGTTCAATTGGATTGTTTGCTTGTTTCAAATATTTTCTTTTATGATTTTACCCTTGAAAGAGATTTATTGACTCTTTTTTATTATAACTAGATTTCTCCCTCATGTAATGCACGAGGAAGATTTCATCACATGTATAGTTTGAAAATGCCAATCTCTTATATATTACAAAAAAAATTAATTGAATTTATAATGTAAATATAAGATCAATTTACTATAATAAATTAAATGAATTATAAAATATTCAATCAGTTTGAGTATTTCTTATCCGAATTGGATCACAAAAATTCTTTTATCAACATGCTATTCTAAAACTATTTCATTATAATTCTCAAACAGACAAAAAAATAAAAAGCTATGTGAAAAAAACTATGTCTTATACCATTTCTAAATTCTCTACCCAATCCTTGAGGCTCTTATCAGTTTATTGTGTACTTGCATGTTTCAATCAATCAACAACAAATTTATCATATACATTATCTATAGCATAATGCACCATGTGAATTTGCATCTATACTTTATCTCTTCTTAATTATAACTCCCTTGGATCCCTAAATTCTTAATAAGACTCCATAACATATCTTAAAAACTTGAGCATAAATTGCAATAGAACTTGTTAGCTCACATTTCTACATCAATTAGACAATATAGTTGACCAATATAATAATGCTCAGTTATTGCTGATTAACTTTTATGTACTCCCAGATATGCTTCAAAGTGAAGCATTTTCCATCAAGTAGTTCAAAAGAAGTTAGCAAGTGTATTTGATTCTACATCTACATGACTATGGTAAAATGGTTGCTCTACAAAAATAAGAATTCAAACAATACACTAAAGCAGTATTTCATGAATATGTCCCCACAATCTTGACACATACTTACTAGTTCAATAGCGATAATGTGTTTAGCTAGCAATTTATTTATCTTGAACATGTCAATACAATCTATCTTAAATACCACATGTGTAGTTTGCAATTGTAAATACCTTTACTTTTGTTCAGAGGGTCTAGGAGATTTTTTTTTCCTTGAATAAATTGTCATGGCAATAAAAAAAACTGTGTGATGTGAATGATGTTATTATTCAATCAGGTGTAAATGACCATTTTGGACTTGGTTCAAGACCCAAAGTGGTCTAATGAGACAATGTGTAAAGTTTGAACACGTAGGGTGCTTGATTTTTTAAAAAAGTGACTTTTACACCTGGGTGTCCAAATTTACATTGGACTATTGGATCATATCCAAACTCATCTTATTAGGTAGCTTATCAAATAAACTATGTGTGGACACTTGAATCACTCTGATCAGACATCGTATATAAAAACAATGCACGTTAGAAGTTTACCTCTATGAACTATCATGATGGAAAAAAAAAGTTATCATGTATGCTACAGTACATGGCACAAAAATAGAGCTCATGGCTCTATACCACATGCCCTGTGGTATATGCCATGGTATATGTGTAACATTCTTAATTTTAAATTCAGATTAATTAAGCTTAAATAGATTAGTAAAGTGTATCTTTGATGTGTGTGGCCAGAGAGGCCTAATAGGCATGTTTGATCTCAATTTCAATACTAAACGCAAGTCTGAAGGAGAATTAGATCATCCAGGAATAAAAGATGAAGAATTTCTAAAGGAAGTAATTCTATGTCACATGCCGCAGCGTGGGGTTACTCCACCGCGATGCATGCATGACAACACACCTGAAAGAAGCTCTTTGTGCCATGCACCATGGCACATTGTGCATCCACCGCAGTGCATGGCCAGAATTTTACAGTATTAAGTCACGAATCTGAAGTAAAAAAGAAGAGGAAACAAAAGAGAACGAGAGAGTGGCAAAAAGGCTGAGCTAGAACTTAAAGAAACTGACTATTGGGAGTAATTTAGAGCTCTTAAACACCTAAGGTAAGCTTCCTTGCTTAAATCTTCCTCTCTTCTTCCATTTTCTTGATGGTAGAGGTTAAGGTTTGATTGCTAATAGTTATTTTTAGTCCCCAGAAGTTATAGGCCCAAACCTATTGACTTAAATAGAGTTAATGGGGCTAGATTGAGCTAAGTAAACTTGATATTTATGGTTTTATAATGAATGGTGGTTGGAAGACATTAAGTGTCTGAAATTTTCATAAATTTTGTGGTTAGAAATAATGTGGCTTCATTAACGCCCATTTAAGAGCTCATTATTATAAATGAGAGTTATAAAAAGCTAAGAAACCTTATGGGTACTTCTACATGAGTTTAGAGTAAATCTTGAGTATTAAGAAGTGATGAAATGCTAATGGAAAATAGCTCAAAATAGATATTGATATTTTGCATGGTAAATGCTTATGGTGTAACTACCATTGACACCATTCAAGCTTCTTGGAAGCTTCAGAAGCAAATAGTTGAGGAGTGAAAATTTTGACCTCTTAAAGGTTTGAGGTAACTAGGAGAATTCTATCTTATGCTTGTGTGTGTCTATTAGTTTATTGATTTATAAATTATCATTTGAGGTGTATAAAATAAAAGAAGTGCAAGTGTAGCTTAATTTATAAAGAAATCCACTAGATCAAATTTGTGAGTTTTATGCCTTTTGATGCAAATTTTTTCCTTGAGAACAATAGTGGTTTTCATATTAACGTTTATTGGGAGTGCAATGATTTCTACAAATTGAGAACAAAAATAAATTTTTGTTTAGGAGGAGTTCAATGATGTTTGAAAATAGGAAAGTTCAATTATTTTAGAAATGTGAGGTACAATGAAAATAGGGAAGTTCAATGACTTTAAAAGTGTAAGGTATAATGATTGTGACTTGGGAGTTCAACGACTTATTTGGTTTTGAAGTTCCATGAAATATGTTTGAGAAGTCCAAAGAATATGTAATATGTGAAGTTCTAAGCATTTTGAATGTGTGAATTATGGTATGAATGTCTATTGCATGATCTAAAAATGCGAGAGTTCGCCTAAAAAGCAGAGTAGATGATAAATCCACATGGTAAGGCCCTATCTATGTGATGGATTGCTTAAATTTCTTCTATCCATATCGTCCCACTTGTTCAATGAGAGACTATCTCACTGGTTCAATGAGAGACTCAAACCTAGCTAGCTATCTACCGATTTAATAAGGAGCTAGTCTAGAGTGTATGACACCCTATGGTGTGAGAAATGGGAGAAACTATGATCTATAAGTGAGATGGGTACACCTTGGCCGGGTAATCCCCTCATAAGTGTTTAGGCTAGGGAAGTCAAGAAACATAGACTATCCCATTGAATTATAGCCCACGATTTTATGTCAGAGGAATATGGAGGATATAAGGGAGGTGTGATCATGCACATAGTGAGAAAAGGCACTTGTTGTCTATATTGTATCCATAATGCGGATATGTTGAGTTGAGTAATAATTTTTGCCATTAGGCTTGTCAATGATTTATGTGATCAACTCTATTTATATGAAAGATGCTAAAAGCTTTGCTTTTCCAAGTAAATGCCATTATGTGAGCTAAGTTGTGAATTCTTAATTTCAAATGTTTCTCATGGGTTAAAGTAATAATATTTACTGCCACTTATATTTAAACTAATTGTTATGCATTAGTATGGGCTAGTCAGACCTTAGTTGCTAAGTAGTTGTACTCACCCTGTTATCTTTAATATATCAAGTAATAGCTCAAGAAGTGTGGACAAAGGAAAATACACAGAGGCTTAGGATCACCATCCAATTGTAATAGGCCTCTTTATTTTGGGTAATTTATGTGTATGACAATTTCAATTGCCAACTAGGATTTCCCCTTTTGTTACTTACTTGGATTAAGTGATTTGTAAATTGTAATGGTATTTTAGGCCCTAGGGAGAGAGTTGATTAAAATGTGTTATGATGATAGGGCCAAAATACTAATGCAAATAAGGGTAGTGAATATTATGTGATGATTTGAAAAATCTTGATGAAAATTATGGTAAACTCCCCCTCCTTATGATTTTGAGTTAAAGGGTTAAGTAGTGAAAATTTGGTTTGGAAATATTTCTTGTGTTTTAATACATTTCACGAGTTAGTTTTGATAAGTTGTATGTGGTCACATTGTTGCTAGGGGCTTTTGGTCCTTGGTTTTGGTTAGGACACTTGAAATTTGTGAAAATTTTCATAAATGTGTAAGTTTCGAAAATGTTGTCCAATTTTTGTTTTAAAAAGAATTTGAGCCTAAGACCAACACCATTAGTTAGAGTCTGAAAAGAACTTTTCATAGACTCCTAGGTCACATCATTTGAATGTTGGATGGAGATTTAGGGCACATCGAAACTTGGCCTTGAAGCTATCTAATTGACAACAAAACTTGCTGTCAAAATTCATGCATTTGAATTATGGTGCATGATGTCATGAGCCACGGCACATGTCACAGAGGCAAACATAGCGCATACCTTAAAAAAATTTTAGAATTTTTCTTTTTCAGATTTCTGCACCAATGCACTCACTTATGTGATAATCCCTTGCTTCTGCGTATTTGTGAACTTTGATTTACCTCTTTGCAAGACTTAATTTGTCTTTAGATTCTATATATATTGTCTCATTTTCCTAATTACTTGGGATTTGGGTTTTAATTGTGGGATAAAAGGAGGAGGATATTGCAATATGGCCCTATTTTTGGACTAGGTTATTTTGCTTTGTTTTTTGTGATGTGAGATGAATACACAATATATATATGCTTCTATTGTGCAATAATTTGATATTTTTGAAATGCTTTTAAAGGTTTTTGATAAATTTTTAGATCCCAAATGTTTTATAGTATTTATTTTCTTCATTTTGAGTATTTATCAATTTGACTCAAAAAGAGGTTAGTAGAACCTCTAATTATGATTATGTAAAATTAGTGTGATAAGTTGGTAATGTCAAGTAGACATTACAAAATTCCTAACACACTCAACAATCTCCAATTGCTACAACTTTAGATATATAATTGCTCTAAATTTATGGCAACAACTTGAACACCTCAATAACTATTTTATAAGTTTCTCAACTAAGTTGCCATACGAGCAAGCCCAACAATATGAGAAAGCTGGACTGAAGCTATATTTATATTTTGCAACTTCTACAATTGTATATTTTAATTGTATGAGAAAAAATGAATTGTATATTTTTATGGAAGAAACCATAGAAATGATAGATTCTAAACGTGATAAAAAGAAAACACATTTAGTTGACACTTCACATATAAAGAAAACAAAAAAAAAAATGTGCCACTAGTAAATACCATCGCAAGATATCATTTACACAAGATATGTAAGTTTGGAAAAGTTTTTCTTTTATGAGAATAAGCATAAAAGGGCTAGATTGGCCATCACAAATATATAAAGATATCATTTACACAAGTGTCTTCATTCCTTTTATACTTTACTTCGTTACAATAGATGTAAGTGTGTTACAAATCTAATGCAAGGAAAAAGATATCATATCACAATTAAGCATCCACATGCCTTTCATCCTCTAGTTTAAAATATAAAAGAAACCTGTATAGCACACCCCATTTTAAAGTTTATCTTCAAGTGCAGTAAGACCAAGAATCAAATACTTCACAACTTTTTTTTTTTTTGCCACCTCCTCTAGAATTTGTTCCCGATTTCCAATAAGCAAGTTCTTGGCTTTTATGCATTCCATGTTATAATGAGTATATTCTCCCTCATCAAGTACGTGATATACAAGCAACAATTTTCTCATATACCACAATTGGCATACTCAATAATGTGCTTCTTTGTCTTCTCAAACACTTCTTTTTCTCAAAAATGCTCGAGCAAATCAAAAAGAAAACAAACTATTAAATAAATGGGACTAAAATAGACTCGTGTTCTTACAATTTTGGCAAATAGCTATCCACTTGTCACAAACTCCAATATAATGTATATTTTTATTCTCAATTCTTACATGACATGAAAATAATCATGTAATTTAGCATAACATGGTATCATGAAAGGAAGCTAGCAACAAAGAAAATAATGGTATTGAGAATAGCAAGGTTTCAAATCATGATAATACTTCTTTTATATAGTAAGATCTTTTGATTTCCACTAATTGAAGTTTGCTTATTTCTCTAAAGCCCCAAAGTGAAATGCAAGACGAAAGGTAAATATATCAAAACCATTAGCAAATTTGAAAATGGCCAAAAGGATTCTTTTTATTATTTTTTTTATTGTCAGTAGTGTTGGATGGGTTGGCACCCAAGAGGAGGTAAATTAGTTGACACTAAAAATTTCAAGAAAACTTGAAACATGAGGAAGATAAGACAAGGAGAGAAGAGATAATATACAAGATATTTATCCTAATTCAGCCTAACTCTTGGCCTTTATTTAGTCTTCAAGATTACATTTGAAATTTTCAACTAAAAACCACAAGCTTCATTAGGTATTAGCTATCATTGTAAAACTCACAAGACTTAACTTATGTTGATACAACAACAAATCTTACTACAATCCAGCAAGTTGCTATAATCACTTTAAAAACACTTTTTTAAGATTTTAGTAGAAGAACTTTTATAGAAAAACTTTCTTGAAGAGTAGATAGATTATAAATGAAAGCTTAGTAACTTGTGAGAGCTTTTTCATAAACTTTATCAATAATGATAAAATGAATGCTATATCATTGAAAGCTTTTTAGAATGCTCAAAAGTTGAATAGTTCACTCAAAGATCAAAATTCTCATTCTAGACTTGAATTGTATCACATATATAGTTTTGATAGTTGACAAACTGTTGGAACAGTGTTTCTAGCCATTAGTGACATTTCTTATGTGCAACCAGACGTTTCACACGTGAAATGGAGCTAACTAAGTTCCAAACATACATATGTGACAATTCAAGCATGAATACTAAGGTTACACATGTTTTGGAGGATATGGATATGTAAACCATTCTATATGACAAAATAGGCATATGACCCTCAACTTCTAACACGTGAATTGGCTGGCCAAATGCCCAACTCAAATCTGTGAGATGAATCACTCATAAGACCATCTCGTCATCACGTATGGAATGGTTGGTTTAAAAGCCAGAACCAGTCTGGAAGATAAATCACACATGGAATACTCTATTACTCATAGGTGAAATGGCTGGTTGTAAGACTCAGCCATTTTAGAAGACAAATCACACGTAAGACCAATGTGCTCTCAAGAAAGAATTGCATGATTGAAAAGATTTAGAATGAAGAGTGATCAATCATGCAAGTGTACAAGTTGAAACATGCTTGAAATGGCTTAAGACTCAAGTAGATAAAATGTGTTCAAGAGACTTAGTGACAAATAATATGTGGATACATTCTTATTCAAGTGTGAAATGGCACTTCACAAAATGCAAGGGAACACAAGATAACAAATCAAGCATGTGTACCTAAGGGTAGCTAATGTAAAATGGAGCACAAAAGCTTTATCAAAGTATCACATAAACACAAGTGACAAATTACACATGGATCAGTCCTAATTCAAGCGTGAAACGTCAGTTGGTATGCCTAACATGATAGATCACGTGTGCAACCATATTGAATCATGCATGAATCATTGAATAGTGAAAATCTCAATTTCTATGATCCACTAAAAGCTAAAATGACATAACTCACAAGCTTGAATATACTAAGATGAGTCCTAAGATGCACAAATAATACTTATGAGCTAAAGATTATGCATTCATTTCAAGAATAACAATATGTGATTAAGCTCTTAAAGTTTTCATATTGAATCTAAGAGAGTTAAATAACTTATCCTATAAATTTTCATTCTCTCTTGATTCTTCATACTCTCAAGGTTTTATCTTCATCCATGATTCTTTATATATTTGCATACATAACAAACACTTCCTCTCTTAGTTTTGCAATCATCAAAACATATTATCTAACAAGTAGGACTCTAGATTATAAGAGCTCTGGAATCAATTTGTTAAATATTTTGTTAGATATTTTTTCCTATGACCATAGATCATTATGAAGGAGTTCTTGGAACCAATAGTGATAGAGGCTTAGTTGAAATGTTTATGTTCTTGCCTGGGTTTACCCATGTCTTAAAGAAGCTTCTTAATGAGACTAAAATTCAACACATTAGCTTTTACTATATAAAGTTTCCTAGCATGTTGATATTGCAGACTAGTTCTGGGTACACTAAATGGAAGAAAGGAAAAAGAAATAAAAAATAATTTCCATATATTTTGCTATTTACCACATCTTATAGGCATTATTAGGTTCTTCTCTCATATTCAATTTTTCTAGTTATCATTTAACAAAAAATTAAAATATCAACATAGATAAAAGCAATATGTAACCCACATAAAAGGATGAGAATAAAACTAAGCTATCAAGTAAAATACTATAAAGACATTATTGGTGAAGATGATACTTATGACTCTCAACTACATTAACAAATGACCTTTAATATGTCTCTAGAAAAGGTCATGGGAAACCACATACATAGAAAGCCTAAGAATAATAATGCAATTAAAGAATTAAATAAATTATAAAATAAAAAAGACAGCGCACATACCATATTGATGCTTACAACTTGTCTTCAAGCAACTACTAATTCATGTTTCTAACACTGACAACTTTAGTGTCATTTTCCTACACAAACATATATAGGAGGCAAGTTTCCAACTTAACTATCAATGTCATAAAAGTTCATAATGCATATTAATGTTTAAATTCTCCCCAAGCAGAGAAGAGGATGCATCAATACTAAAAATTTCATTACCATATTTTATAGCAAGGCTCCAGTAGCAAGCCAGGAATTACCTCTTCAAGAAATTTTCTCTTAAGTAAAATAGATAGCAAATGTAACGAGACAACAACAAAAGCAGATGAATGTAATTCTCATTTTAATGAAAAATAGAAGGCATTTCTTCTTGAGTCAATATCATTCTCTAATTCATTTATGCCAAGACTCTATAGAAGATCATCTTATAATGAGCTAAGTTAATGCCAAGCATATTTTCATATAGCAGTAGATTAAGAACACAATAAAAACAAAATCATGAAGGAAAGATCACTCAGAAAAATCCTCCTACATAATGCAAATTTGAATTAAAGAATAAGGTTAAATACTTATAGTTAAAAAATAGAAGTAAAAAAAAAGTTTTTGACAAAGCATTGATTTACAAAGGGAGTTTAGCCAAAGCTAATCATAGAAGTACAGCACTACTTCTCAAGTATATTTAGTGCTTCATCAACTTGACCTCTAATCAGCAAAAGCTGGTAAAATAAATACATACTAAAATGCGAAAGGACTACTGGCATCTAAATTACTTTAACATATAGAAACTCTTGTCAAACAATTTGAACCTTTTCTTTTTACAAAAATTCAATTTGAACATTACAACACTGATGTACCATGTACATGTATATGATCATGCATGCTTTATACTTGTATCAATGCTAGTAATGCTACTAATGCTAAGGGAGTTGAGTCAAGAGCTATTTGTAAATACTTCACTGCCTCTTAGTAATAGTCATTAAGAAGTTTGTTGTGCATGAAAATGAAATTCTTCACAAATTCTAGAATATAAATCATGACTACTCACTATAGTCATAGAACTGCAACCAAAAATGAAGACTAGCGACTTTGTTATCTTTCTAGATACCACATGTGTAGAAATGAATACCAAGAAAATCCACGCTTTACTTGAACTAAGTAACCACCAACCTTGATAGACAAAAAGCTAACCTAAAGAAATCATAGCCTTAATCTAAGCCACTGATGGATCTTAGAAGAGAAATGCAATAAATTCATCTTGATATTTTTTCTTCAAAGTTTTACTCTTTAGTTTAGCAAAACCGTAAAGGCTTGCATGATTCTTTTATCTTTCATATACAAGTTGAGATTGTTGGGGTTTCTCTAAATATCATGCATCGTTTTTATGAAGGTGATGTCATGACATAACTGATAGACCTCTTAACAATGAGGCACAGTCAGTTAGAGGATATGCAGGGAGGTAGAGAAGGCAAATGGATATACACTACAAATGGAAAACATGGATGGAAAAAAGCCTAAAACTAGTTGGAAGTTGGTGTAGGTCATTGAAGAGGCAGTGAGAGTAAAAGAAGAAAATTAAAGCCCATGAATGAGTACAATTTTGGAGCAAAAAATTTGAAATGATGATTGCTAGAGTGGGAAAAGCCTAAAAGCATCTAACTTTAAGGTAGTCAATGCTAAATGAATGAAAGAAGCCCTACTAAATGAATGAAATAGGCAAGAAAAATGCTGAGATATGAAAAATAGAAGTTTTAAGAGGAATGCAATCGAAGAATAGAAGGCCAGACAAAAGAAGTGAAATAATGAAATAGGCAAGAAAAATGTTGAGATGTGAAAAATAGAAGTTTTAAGAGGAATGTAGTGGAAGAATAAAAGGCTAGACAGAAGAAGTGAAAAAATATGGCCGCATCCTCAAGTAACATAGGCCTACCCCCCAATTCTTGAAACACTTGAGAAAATGATGTATAGGTCCCACAAATCAAAACAAAACACACCACACCACCAAGAACTAGGATTGGACTATTCATCAAATAAAATGAAAAAAAAAAAGCAGCTCACGTGGATGACACTATTTATTTATTGTTTATTAGGAGATCCCAAGTTTATATAGATATGGATGACCCTTGAAAGAGATTTACACTACTATAAAAAGGCAATTCTACTACCCTAATTCACATCACATTTTGAAAATAGGACTTAAAAAGAGCACAATCCATGTCACCCAAACAAAAAGAGGATGTGGATTGAAAAAAAATTATTTTTTAAGTTAAAGTGCAATTTTTTCCCTAAACTATTCTTGGAGGAGCAATGTTGCCCCTAAAATATTTATCATAGTAATGTTATCCCTAAACTAATCAAATCAGAGCAATGTTGCCCCTATTATTAAAACGTTCATTATCGTAGTTAGTGAGACCCACTTTTTATAAATTCAGGTGCAATTTTGCCCCTAAACTATTCTCAAAGGAGCAATGTTACCCTTATAGTTTAAAAATCATAAAATTTAATAAAAACAAAATTATAATAATATTAAATAAAATAATATTAAATGTATATATAAAAATAAAGTTATAATAATATTAAATGTATATATAAAATAAATAGAAGAAAAAAATCTATAGGATGTTAATAAAATGTCATAAATTTATTATAAATATTAATTTTATAACTTGTCAAATATAAGTAAATCTTGGTTAAATTAGATATGAGTAGACTCAAAATTATCTTCATTTGCACCTATAATTATCAACCAAAGTTGTTATTAATGACTTGATTTGGACCAAAAAATTATTTTCATGATTGAGCTGGATTAGACAAGAGTTAAGCCGCTATTAAGCCAAAAATTAAAGTTGAAGTGAAAACCGGAGCGATTTTTAGAAAATCAAATGGTTTTAAATATAATATTAAAAAAGCTTAAAAATTTTTAAAAATTAGATCATACAAAAATTCAACTTTATTTTTGAACAATTAACACATACAAAATAAGATTTGAGACTTTTTTTATAAAGATATATTTTTTTTATTATTTTTAAAATATAAAAGTGTGTGATTTTGATATTTTTCTTTAAAAAATCATATAAAAATTAAAAAACTTTGATACTTTAGAACTTCAACGAACTAAAGAAAAAAGACAATCGGAATTGAAAAGAACATTACAAAGGAGATTGGAAAAAGACATTAAAAAAGCCTCATAACCCTTACTTTATATGATATGGCAATATAATTAATAAAGCTAAGACATATCATGATCTAGGTACTGTAGCTTCTTTGGGGCAAGTATGGCAGCAACAGAAAGGAAAGGATAATGGAAGAGAGCCAATTATAGGAAGGAATTTGTCAATCTACTTCCCCCTCCTCCATTGGCAACGTGGCTTCTTTAAAGGAATTCAGATGAACACAAGTTCATCATTGAGGGTCTCACATGGCTTCTTTATAATCCATGTCACTTAGACTCCTTCTGGGTGACATGGATTATCAGAATCCACGTCCCTCATTAAGGAAGGGGACATAGAATATACGATCCTCGAGCCCCTTACCACCAGCTTTCATTTTTCAAAACCTAACAACTTCATTCTCTTAGCTCAACCTATCTATCTCTCGTCTCTCAGCTTTCTCTCCCTTGCTCTGTCTCTATTATGTCTCTATGTCTTTCCAAGCTTCTTCCTTGTCTCTCGTCTTAGTTTTGTCTCTTATAGCTCTCATTTTTTTCAAAACTCACATCCTCTCTTAGCTGCTCTGTGTCAACAAAGCCCCATTCATGACTGAGCACCTGTACACCTGTGAGACTTGTCTCTTGTTCCTTCCAACTACCCCTCTTCTCTTCTCTTCTCTTCTCTATTGAATCACGTTAGCTCCAAGTACTGTTTCTTACTTTCTTTTGTTCTTTATTTTTTTATCTGAGGTTATCTCTAGCTTTACCTTACTACTACAAAGTGCTCCTATAAGTCTCCTATTTTAGAGCATTTTCAAAACTCTCCCGTACATACAAGAGCAATGAAACACTCTAAAAGGCACTTTTTATTGTAGTGTCTCTATATTATTATGCAGACCAGTGGCAGAGCTACATTGCTCTAAGGGTGGGTAGATGCCCCCTTAAAATATGAAAGCTATATAAGTATTTTTATTTGATTTACATTGTGACCTCGCTCATTTTTTGAGAAGCCCCCGCATGCAAGTAGAAATCCAAGGAACAGGGGGGGGAGAGAGAGAGAGAGAGAGAGAGAGAGAGAGAGAGTTATAAAGTGTGTGTGGTGTTGAGATTGGGTTAGAATAATGATTTCAATCAAATAGTAGTATCGCCAAAAACAAAATAAAAATATAAAACAATGTAATTGCTATTTTATTTTTTGAGGGAAAGAAGCCTATATTGTTCTTGTGTGTGTCAATATTTGTTTTTTTTTATCTAAAGATGTGTCTTTTAAGATATGGTTTTAAATGTGTGACATGCAAGTAAAGAAAAATTCCTAACATTGTTATATTATATATCTCCAATCAATTAAACATGATTTATGATCAATGGTTTATAAAATTTTTTATATTTTGAATTTGAATACAAAATAAAATAACTTGATAAAAGAAAATTAATATCAAGATCAATATAAAATATAAGATACATACTTATTTTAAACTTCTAGCAAATGCATAAGATTTTCTCAACATTAAATAAATAATAATAATCATTTAAGGCTTATAAATCAAATTTTTTATGATATTAACTTATAAAATTTTTCATCAAAAATAAAAAAGTATACAATTTATTCAATTTTATATATATGTTCTTACAAATAATTTAAACAGTTATACAAATAAATTAATTTTTATATAATTTTAATATCTATTTATATAACTTCGCATGATTATATATGCATAACCATTCTTAAAGGGGAAAAAACTCACCCTTGCTAGCTCTGGGTCCTAGATTCACCACTAATTATGCCTAATTAATTTTTTCTAATTTATTTTCTCGCATTATGTCCTTTTTTTCACTCTTCACTTAAGTAATTTATTTCTCTAATTTAATTAGATAGTTTAAAAAAATTTTAGATAATATTGCACTTGAGAATTTGTGATAATGGTTAGTCTTGTTTGCATTGAATTTAATTTAAGAATTAAGTTTGGGAATTAGTTTAGGTAGGAAATATTTGTTTAATTGCTTGCTGCATCTATTGGTTTATAATTGTTGTAATTTTAGAATGTTCAATTTTTAAGGAGAGATTCTGCTAATTTTTTTTATATAAAAATGAGTCTAATTGAAGTACAAGTAAGGTAGTGAATTATTAATTTGATAGACTTTGTGATGATTTGTTAGGTAAAAATAGAATAAATCGTAGTTGGACGAATGCCAGTAGAATGACTCAGGAGTATGAAAATGGTGTGAATCAGTTTCTTGAATTTGTTAGGAAAAATGTTCCTAATAAAAATGAAAAGTATTGTTGTCCTTGTGTCAATTGCATGAATGAGATTGAATTGGGTATTGATAAAATAAAAGAGCATTTAATTTGTGATGGGATAAATTTGACGTATACAAGATGGATATGGCATGGGAAGGCAGCAAGAACAACTACTATGTTCTAAAATGAGCCAATTGTGAATGATTGGGATGATAGAATAGAGGATATAATTTATGATGTTAGGATGACATCATTTGCACAATCTCATGTGTATGACAACTTGCGTAATGATGTAGAGAAACCCTTATACCCGAGGTGTACTAATTTTACGCTCTTGATAGCTGTGTTGGGATTGGTTAACTTAAAGTCTAGAAGTGAGTAGACTGATTCAAGTTAAATAAAGTTACTTGAATTCTTGAGTAAAATGCTTCCAGCCCATAATTTGCTTCCAAAATGTATGTATGAGGCAAAATAAAAAAAAAATCTTGTGTCCAATAGGTATGGATTATAAAAGGATAGATGCTTATCCTAATGACTACATACTATTTAGAAATGAGTATGAAGGGCTACACAAGTATCTGAAATGTGAGACTTTGTAGTACAAAGTAAAGAAGGATGACAATGTTGATCAAGGTGATGAGATTATAAGTATAGAGCTTCCTGCGAAGGTGATGTGGTATCTTCCAATAATACCAAGATTTCAATGTTTGTTTGCTAATCCAATAGAAGCAAAGAATTTAAGATGGCATTTTGATTAGAAAATATTTGATGAAAAACTTTGGCACCTGGCTAATTCTCCTTAATGGAAGATAATAGATCATATGTTTCCTCAATTTGGATTAATAGGTTTCTCAGTAATCTCTGCACTGGAACACGGAAAGATCAATTTGGATTTTTATGTCCAACTTCTTTAATGTCGGTTCATAATGATATCAGTGATAGGATGAGATACGTGGGCAATACTATTTCAAAAACAAAATTATCATTATATTCATTTATATATATATATATATATATATGTATTTAGTTTGATAATATTTTTTATGCTTTCATATACTAATTTCATTTGTCTCTTTGTAGTTACAGTTGGTCCCTTTGTAGTATATGCCCATATTTGCACAAGATCTCTTGGTTTCATTTCATGGGCAAGCAACCAAGTACTGAAATTAAAAATATATTCAACACATAAGTTAAGATTATTTTTATAAATATTAGATATTTATTTTATTTTAATACTTTATGTTTCATTTAAATTTCATGATAGAGCATTGAAGATATATTATATGATTGGGGAAAAGCATCGCCTACTAAAAAATGTATCTCAAAAAAATCCGTCACTGACTTAGATCTTTCTAAATGTAAGTAATTTCAATTCAATACTTTTTATTCACAACTATTTCATATATATTTTTGTCTGCACTTATCGTTCAATATTTACTTTTCAGTGCCATTACCAGATAGGGAGTATAGAGTGTGGATATTATATTATCTATTATATGCATGAGATTATTCAATTTGAAACTAAAGAAAATTTACACATGGTAAGTTATGTTGTTATTTATTTTATTAATACTAGTTTTGTGAGGCTTTAGAATTAGGATATCTAATGAACATCTAATAAAAATTTGTAACTTTTTGACAATGAGTACCCCTATATCAGTGAAGACATAAGTGACATTTGAAATAATTTAGCAGGTTATCTTCTTCAAAAGCTATTTATATAGTGATTTTATAGTTTGTCCATTAAAGTAGAATTTACCAAAACAATAGAAAGTTAGAAGGATATAAACACAAATTTGTTAAAGTAGTTTGATAGAATTTGGGTGTAAATATTATTGACACTTGAATAGGTGACAATAATTTTGTTGTTCCATTAATAAGCTTAATTTGGTATATCTCATTGTAATGGTGTACGAATGGCTATAAATAAGTTGCTATTTGCTGGACTTTTGTTGTATAAATTGATTGTTTTTGTGGCATACTTTGACAAATTCTATTTTTGTTGTAAATCAAATGCAAATTGTATATTAAAAAAACTTAAAAAAAACACATTACAAATATAAAAGGAGAGACGTAATACATAACAAACCACGTCTCCTTTTTAAAAGGGGGATATGGTTTTTCAATATAAATGATAAACCATGTCCCCCTTATTAGAGGGAGATATGGTTTATGAAGAAACCACGTCCCCATAACAAGAAGGGGATGTGGTTTCTCATCCTTTTTGCCTATGCATTGGGAAACCACGTCTTCCTTATCAAAGGGGGACGTGGCTTTTTTGAAAATCACATCTCCATTAATGCTAAATGAGGATGTGGATTATATAGAAATCATGTCCCCCTTTATTTAAGGAAACGTAGTTGTGATTTTTCACATCATAAATATTTGTGACGTGGATAAGTCATTATTCTAAGTCGCTCAATGTGATGTCCCCTCCAGTTGTAATATGGAAAGGCCTAAAAATGCGACATGAAATGTCTATTTTATAATAGTGTTATTGACTCTTTTTTATTATAATCATGAATGTATATTTATATTGATTAGGTTTATGAAACAAGGTTAACCTCGTCTTTTGTATTAGTCACATTCAATGTTGTGGGTATGACAATAGCCTTATAGTTTTCAAATTTTTTTTATGCAGCAACAATGCTACAATGGATAAGTGAATCAAGAGACATGATAGTTGGAGAGAGAAGAATGCAATAAGGATTAACTTTGTTAAAATGAATTTATTGATGACGTTGAAAGAAAATTCAGGTGGAAACAATATATTGGAAAAAATATATTAAAGACAGAAAATTCAGAATTATGTAATGGTATAAGATTGTGGATCACATAGCTTGGCATATGTGTAATCAAAGTAGTAACACTAAATGGTTCTTGCCCAAATTAAAAGGTTCTTATACACATAATAGATATAAATCCTTCAGAGAGTATACAGCCTTTTCATATGCAAAGAAGACAATTCCTAATCATTCTTTCTTTCACAACGACAATAAACAAAAGTCAAGGCCAATCACTATACAACATTGGTCTTTATCTGCCAAGGCTAGTATTTACACATAGCCAACTGTTTGTTGCAATTTTTAGAGTCAAAAGCATGGATGGGTTGAGAAGACTAATTCATGACATTGATAAATAACCAAAAACAACCACTGCCAATGTGGTCTTCCATGAGATCTTCCAACACCTCCAAACTACAAATGCATGATTTTTTTTTTTTTGCACAAATTTGTTCCTAAATTGCCATGTAATGAAGAATGACATTCTTATTAAACATTTTTTTGTCAAATACAATAGTTCTTGTTAAGCAATACTTCATTTTCTTCCCAACCATGTGCCATATATTATGGTTATAATTATCTGAACTATGCTATCATTAATTAAATTTGTGTCTTTTGAATTGATTAACCCGTGCAAGGTATGGGGTTATGGCTAGTTATATTGCAATAATAAGAAACGAGCTAATTTTAATTTCATTTTGATTTAAAAAAGAAAGAAAGTTAGTTAATTTGTAAGGGTAAGATGGTAAATTAAACATAGATCGTTAAAAACCTTTTTGCTTCCCCACCTTCCCCAGGTTGATATGATAATGTTAAAGAGGATGAAGTCTCCATCTTTATGGAGGAATCTAAAACGATGTAAGCCTTCTCGTCGAACTTCATATTCTATCGGTCCTTTGTTGGTGTAGAGAAGAAAAGGGGTAATAAAAGATGTCGTATGATGATATGGAGATCAAGGACATGGAGTAGAACGAGGAGCTCCAGGCTTATACGTACACTTGTCCATGCGGCGACCTCTTACAGATCATGAAAGAAGAACTTAAGCTAGGTGAAGAGATTCCACGATGCCCAGTTGCTCCCTATACATCACTGTCACCTATCACATCGAGGATTTTCTCAACGATCAAAATTCTAAGAAGAATCTCGAGCTGTCAAAGCAACAAGCCAGTATCGTTGCCCAAATTGCAGGTTCTTAATAGTTTTTATGAGTCCTGTTATCTCTTGATTGTTTCAGTTTTTCCAACTTTTTCCTTTTCATATTAGTTGGGAATTCATTCTAGTATTCCAGAGTTTAATTTACTTCTTTAAGATCATCATCCCCCAGGGCATTCGTGTCATGTATCTAATTTTGTATTTAGCCGGGTTGATTGTCAAAACCTGATTATCCTCTTCTTTTATTGAGATCTTGGGATTGTTTTCTGGTTTATTTTCTAGCTTGCCTATTCCGATTTGCATTCAGTGCTCTTCAAGCACCGCATGCTCATCAGGGTCAAATTTCATTTCAGTCCAAATTGATATCTGCCATTCATTTAAATTAATTTTAAAATATTTTTAATATTATATTTATTAATATAAAAAATATAAAAATTTTAAAATTTTAATAAATTTGTCATTATCAATCTAACTAATACAAATTTAATATTAAAAAATTTTATAATTTTATAATTTGACTATCCAAATAAATTCGGGTCAATACTGCATGTTGATTGGTAAAGAGCAGTAAATAGTTACACTTCTTCCGGGTATAGGACTGAATGCTTTCTCTTGCAGATGTTCTAAAACGGAGGCATCTAATGATTTTTGGTGCGGCATCATTGATCATATCACACGCAGACTATTTCTTGCAGACATGAATTTTTTTGATATTTGAGACTTGAGATAAAAAAAGGAGAGAGAACTATAATAATATAATGTAGTTGAACAAGAATACTGTTTTTTATTAGAATTATTCAATATTGTCCATACTCCTTCGTAGTGAAAAGTGAGCCTTGTGGTGGAGTACCTTCTCAAGAATTTTGTTACCTTGTTTCTATAGCCCGAGGTTATTTAAAGAACAAATTGTGTACTAGCCTGACCTTGTTCGTGCCTCTTTGTTGAAGGATTGTAATGGAGGACGCCAATAGATAAGGCCAAGCCCTCTGCGCTTTATGGTGAACAAGTCCTTCCTTTTCCTATGTATTTATGACTACGTGGAAATCTCTTTTTTGAATTTGAACTCCAAAAATTAATATGTTTTTATTTTAATGAATGTAAATTTTGAGGTGAAGACGATCTTTTGGTTTGACAATTTCTTTTAAAAAATTAATGTATTATTTAAAAATTGATAATTTAAAAATTCACGTATAAACTGTTGAAATTAGATTCGGATAGAATGATTGCATTGGCGGGCAGCACTAAATTGAGACTTATTTTGTCACTGCTTCTCTTGTAGTTTGCAGAGATTCTATACGAATTGGCTGGAGTCATGTAAACTTTGGTGTCTACATTCAATGATCCTCTTAATTAGTTCTACAGTTATAAAAAAAATGATCGCAAGTCTCTGTCGATTTGGAGCTAATTATTTTTCACAAGGCACTTCAAAAGAGTTTTGTTCATATCAAATATCCCGAATTTTAGGAAGTTGTGGTTATAAACTTCAGTACTTTAAGGTAAATATAAAAATCAAGGATTTATACAAATGTGGGGAGATGTGCCCAAGACGCCAATCCTACAAAGTTTGTGAAAGTAAATCACTTTATAAATTGCAGGGTCAACTTTTCTGTAGTGGTCAAGCGTGAGATCTGAACTTCACTGAGATTCTGGTACCAATTCAATGCCTTTCATCGTAGACTCACTTGGAGCTCATTTCCATTCTCTCTTTCCCCATCCTTGCAATTTCCCTTCAAGTTCTGGATTTTCCTTCCTCTCACTCCTCTTTCGAGCTTGACAGTTTCAAGCATGTAACCATCTTCGTACAGCTTTCTGTGTCTTCAAGCTTCATCCTTTGTGCAGAGTTTTTGACTGATTCATTTGAGCATTTGTCTGGTTTTGTTGAGATCCTTGCATCCTCAGTGTTTGCTTAAGAGTTCTTTTAGCAGCATTTGAATTGAAGGACACTAGGGACACTACCACTGGTTGCTTCAACTCTCACTTTTAGCAGCTATTGCTGCAACTTTTTTCTTCAAGAGTTTTCAAGCAGCACTTGTTCTTTCCATTTCTTTCATGTTCCAAGGTTGTTGTCCCTCGAGGGTGTTCTATGAATGATCTAGGCAAGACCAGAATGGGTCATAATCATGTCGTGCTGGGAGCCATTTTTTGTGGCTATGAGGCTGATCTTGCTAATTTACTGATTTACAGTTCAGTTGGATCTTTTTTTTTTCTTGGTTATTCTGGTAGTTTCATGAATGATTTGTCATCATTTCGGTTTTTGCTTGCTGCTGTTGCTGTGCTTGTTTATATTCCAAAGAGGCAAGGATCGTCAGTAAGTTAAGGTTGTAATTCTTTTGCGTGAAATTAATAATTAATATAGGAAAAATTTCAGTCAGAACACTTGCCCGCATTTAATAAAAAAGAACCTCAAATTTTTTAAAACTTTATTGAAGGACTCGTACAAAATTTCTATTGAATTTGTGATGGAAATGATAAAATTATCTTCATTTCAATAAATAACATAAACTATTTATTTGTTTTCATACTCTATGTTGATCATTTACTTACGGAATGTTATTCGTTTCCCTCCCTCACTTGTTTATAAGCTTACTTTCATTTGATTTCATTCTAAAGGCTATAAACAAGTGAAGCAAAGAAACGAACAACATTTACTAAGTAAATGAATAACATACAATATAAAAACGAACAAGTCGTCTTATCATGAACCCAACACAAAATGAAATCAAGTGAAACTAGACTTATAAACAAGTAAAGTAAGGAAACAAATAACATTCCGTAAGTACATAAATAACATACAGTGAGAAAACGAACGAGTTATTTATGTTGTTTATTTAAATGAGAGCAATTTTATCAGTTCCATCACAAATTCAAAAGCAATTCCATATGAGTCCTTCAGTGAACTTTTAAAAATTTTTGAGTCCTTTTTTTGATTAAGTTTAGTCAAGGATCCTGACTGAAATTTTTCCATTAATATATATATAATCTTTTACGAGGTCATGTATTGTGTCCCAGTCTACTCTCTGAGAGATAATTTTTGTCAGTTTCTCTTTTTTGAGTGTATTATTATTATTATTGATAATTTCGATATGAACTTTCTATGTGAAAAACGTGGAATAGCTTTTCTTCAGTGGCAAGCCAGTTGCATGCTAACATTTTTTCAATGTTCAAAGGGAATCTCTATTGTCAGATATCCAATGAGAAAATACTCATTTGGTTCTATATATTCAAGTTATTTTAAACTAATTCACTGAAATTAAAGGGAGATGATTAAATTATTAATATTATATAAAAATATTAATTTATTTTTAAAAAATGCATCATTTTTAACAAACTTTTTCTTATGAAACCTCTTATCCTACTTATAAAATATTATGTAAAAATAAAATTACAGGAAAACAATTTACAATCTATCTTCATATGTAAAGTGACTTCTAAAATACTATCAATTTTTTTTAAAAAAATATGACTAATATACAAGACTAGAAGGGGTATCTCAATTACACCTGAAGAGTAATTAATCATCTTAATTATTTCAATCATTTTTTATCAAAAAAAAAATTAAATGCAAGTTCTTGCCTACTGCTCTTTCACTTTTCAATTGGAAAAACGTCATTTAAGGACCCCTGAGAAGATTTAATATAAAAATCAAAATCAAAATATTCAGAAATATCATTGCTAGATCAAGGATTGAAATGCAATTAAAAAACTTTTTAGATGAGTAAGGGGTTATAGGATCAAACCCTCCTTCAACCACTTTGAAAAATTAATTTAATCTACTTGTGAGAAGTAGTTTTGTCTTTTCAACATAAATTTTAATTGCATTTTAGTCTCCTAGTTCTACAATAATATTTCAAAATTTTCTGTCATTGTTTGATATTAAATCTTCTCAATGATCTTTGAATGATATTTTTCTTAGTTTTTTTTTTATGAATAAGCACATTTTTTTAAACCTTAGTTGGAATAAAAAAAATTAAAAGAAAAATGACATATTTATTCTTTTTATAGAACTATTAAATTAGGTCAATTTTAATTCGAATATTGTCAAGTTCGGTGATAATTCAAAAACATTTTATATTTGAACTCAAACTCAAAATCCTATATCTAAGTGAACATAGTTTTTAATTATGAATTCGTTATTTAACTATTTAATTCTTTTTAATTTTTATTATTATCATTTAACTTTAAGCATGAGATTAAAACCATTCTAATATTTAATATAGTCAAAAAAATTATAGAAAAACAATAATTTATGTATCCAAAATCTATATATATATCAATATCTATATTTGTATAAAAGTAATCATAAGTAACTATATTCCCACCTAACATGTATGTGTTTTCTTGAATATAATACTGCAATTTTAGGTTATACATGCCAGCACTAAATTTTAATTTTTTTTGCCATGTTTGGCGGGCTTGGATAGTTGCAGGTGAACACGAGTTAGGAGTTTAAACTACATAAATGCACAATCCTCTCCACAACTCCACAGGCTAGTGTCATGCTTGTCAGTTAACTCTCTTTTGTGAATAAAGCATAGATAATGAACACAAAACAAGCTAAGTTACGCAACTCGTGACTCTGCAACCTGAGCTAAGCTTTTAATTATTCTATCTAAATTACAATATGAGTCATTGTTAATTAATTTATGTTTTTTAAAAAAAATTAGTTAAAATCTTGATTTTCTAAAAAATTCCACACATTTCCAATTTGAATATAATAAATATAACATTTGAGTTATTCAAAAGACTCTAATTAATTATTCAATAAAATAAGAGTGTAATTGAAAAAAAAATTATACCAATACTTACCCAATATCATATGTTTTGGATCAAGTAAAATTTTTAGATTCCACATTTTCCAAGTGAAAGGAGCTTTGAGTGTATAAATATTAAAGAGTAAAATTGAATTGGTAGATGGGCTAAGAAAAGGAGAAGTCTCACATATATTATATATTCAATTGAATTGCCGAGACCCTTGTGACGTAGTGGCACTTGCATCCCTCCTTTAATAAGGAAGTTGTGTGCTCAATCCTATGGGCAGGAAATTCTGGTGAGTGTGTGTTCCTACCCTTTGGGTAGGAGTGTGAATATGGATGAGCGTGTGAATATTATGGGTAACTGACCGCAACCCAAAAAATATTGAAATTTGATTTGATTTGATGATTTGCCCCTTCATGTGCCGAACGTTCACCTAGGTTCGAGCGTATATCAGCGTTTGCACACCAGCCAGAGTTTTCAGGCTCTCTTTTCTGCTTTGCCACACTGCTTCATCTGTGTTGCTCTATGCCTGCATTATTATATTCATTTATGCTATTGTGTGTCCATGTTCGCGGCATAGGAAGGGCCCGTTTAAGTCTATTGAGTTAATATTCTTAACTAGTGAAGTTGAATGGTTCTTAACAACAATGTTATGAATTGAATTCTGCATTTTTGCTGTCAACATTCTTAAGAGATGATATGGAATCACATCAACTTGCTATTGATCCCAAGCTTGTTATTCTTGTTACTGGTTTTGGTACGGGCTTTGTTGGTGGAGGTGGTGCATGGAATTAATAATTCGACCCAAGCCTAAATTAACTTGAAAACATTTTTGACGATACTTGAAAACATTGTATACTTTTTCATGTTTCTGAAAAAATTTGGGCCAAGCCCAATAACCTAAATATTTGAGTAGAAGCCTAATTTTTCAAAAAATATATCAAATATTAATTAACTTTTTTATTTTTAGTATTTTTTATATTGAGAAGCCATATATTTGAGTACATTATGATATATATTTTTTAAAAAAATAAAAATATTAGTATTGTTATATTTTTATTATTGTTAATATATAAAACAACTTAAAATAATATTTAAAATATATTTTAATATTGATTTTTAAATTTCAAGACCCAGAAATTTTTTGAAAAAAATTGAGCCTTTTACATTTTTTAAATATTCTAAAAAGTATATTTTATATTTTTCATAATATAAAATGGAATTTTTTTATAAAAAATTTGGGGCGAAATGACAACTCAAGCATTTGAACCAACCCTAATAAATCTCAAGTCTGAGGGTTTTTGCACTAGGCTTGGCTATATGAGATTTTGCATTAGTTTAAGCTTATTCAAACGTACAAAGAAGCTAATTTGAATTGAGCCAACTTGAATAAATGCACAAATCATCAGTTCTAGTAGTACTTAAATCCCAATTGTTATGCCATTTCCAGATATCTTAAAAATCAAGATGTTTTCAAAAGTAAAGATGTTCAAGGGGATAAATTTCAGACGACGGTAGGATTGTATTTTTACTATCATCGACATGCTTGAAGTGGTCGCTTCCAGTGTTCAAATACTATAAATAATTACTTCTTCTGTTTAAAAATATAAAATATTTTTTAAAAAGTTGAATATTAAAAAATATAAAACATTTTTAATCATTCGATATATAATTATTGCCTTTTTTTTAAAGTATCGATATTGATAATAACTTAATATTTATTATAGGATGATTAATAGGGATAAATATAAAAAAAATATGATTACTTTAAAAGTAAATAATTACTTTATTGAGAAATAAAATTCAATTAAAATATCTTATATTTTTAAATAAAAGGAATAAATTGAATTAATGGATGGGCTAAAGGAAGGAGTCTCCCGCACATAACATTTTAACATATGCAAATTCAGTTGAAATGCAATAATTCGCTGAGCATTTTTTACCAGAATTATTTTTGCAAAATTATAAAATTAATTTGTATACATGTCTAGTGGAAAACCCTTATTTTTGCCTATTTCAAATTTGAGTCCTCCTAATTTCTAAAATAGCAAGATTTTATCTTCTTTCAGCCAAACGTAATTTTCGATTGAACCTTAGAACATATTATTAGTTATTCCTTGTTAATTATTCACTCATTGCAAATTACAATCAAGTCCTGATAAACTTGGCAGTATTTTTCCAAATTCATGAGTCACTTGTAAATAAATCCCCTTATATGGGACCTATATATAATTTCCCAATATACTTTAAGAAAACTAGAATTTTGGCTTTCAAAATTGATTTTTCTCCTTCTTTTTGTGGCATCCTGACAGGCACTGAAACAATCTACAATCAATCGGTCACGTTTTCAGAACTTAGCCCCATAAAAGACTATCATCGAAGCCGAAACATAATACAAACTCGTACTATGTACCCCATTCTATATTCTTTCTCCAAGAATACAATCAAGAAATTCTAATTTAAATTTATACAACTACATGGCAGCAGCCAAATTTAACATTATTTTCTCAGACGATGCATCACGCTTCATCGGGTTATGTATTGAATCTCTGCATGTTCTTTTACCCATTCAAGCACTTTAGCTCCTTCTAGTATCTCTTGCACCTGCCAAAAAAAAAAATACATATATATATATATATATATAACAGAAAACAGAGAAAAACCTCCAAAACTCATACAAAGTCCATCAAATAAAACGTGTTGTTTGCATACAATGGTATAGAAAATGCTTATCCAAACACAATCCACTTTGAAGATGGTCAGAAAATATTCATATATGTGCGCACATATACTTGAAAAGTTATGTAATGTTTGGTAGGTTAAAAAAAATGCTTTCTAGGGGGGAAAAAAACAAAAACAAAGAAAGAAAGAAAGAAATGCACCTATTCCATTCTTTCCAGGTACACTTTCCATTTCCTTTCCCTAAAACACTTTTTCATGTATCAAACATTTACTAACTACCATCAGATCGACATTAATATTCAAAATTAGAACTCATCTTTCAAAGAAATGGAAGAACTTGAATTTGAAAACAAACTATAGATGTGTAACAAAGAACTTTTTAATTTTATCAACAACAAATTGAACCAAGAATGATTAGTGACCGTTCAGTTCTCAACATATACACGAACATCCAATAAAGATGGTAATTGTTAACAATCGTGTCAAAAATAATGCACAAACCTGATCCTTCACCCGTTCTTCATCATATTCTTGCTTTTGACGCTTAAATTCAGCTATGGAATTTTCAACCTCATTGACAAGATCCTCAGTAGCAAACTAAAAATGATAAATATGCAAAAATTAATAAGCCAAAACATCATCCAGCCGCACTATACAGTTGGTCAGATTCATCAGAATTTAGTTGCTATAGCAAATGTCAGATTTCGTTGCTATAAGCAAATGTCAGATTTTTGTGTTTTTTCCAACTCAGGACAGAAATGCTACAACTTACATTTTCACAACCTAGACCATTATAGAATCAGGAACCAGGAAATTCAATTCATAATTTAATGAATAAATGAAATTATGTTTAAGAATGCAGAATTACAAGGGTCTTCTCATGATGCAAATTTTTCCTTCTTCAAATTCTAGGTCTGATTTTGAATTAGTCTCTTGATTGAAAATTGGCGAAGCAATCAAGAAAATCCCATGAAGTCATTTTCTCCACGACTCCACCTTAATTCTTGAATTAGATCTAATTTTATTTATAGAATTTATGGACTTTTGGTGTGATTGACTGAAAGTAGGGCTGTTTGGGAATTAAGGTTTGAGGGTGACTTTGCTTGAGAAGGAGGCAAACCCTAACTTTGACTCGTGTTAATCTTTGGATAATAGATATAATATTGGAAAAGAAGTTGGTAAATAACACGTTCGTCATTCGAATTTAGAAAGTTGAAATACGGATTGAGAAGTTGAATCATCTAAGTGGGAGAGAATTAAGCACTAGAACCAAAAGGTACGCCATAGCAAATTTGGAATTCATTAAAATAACTACAAATTTTGAAGCAGTGATATTGATTTATGAATTGCATGTACTTAAGTTAGTATGTCTTCATTCTACATTGTGATTTTCCTTGAGGTGCATTATGCCTATGAAATTTAATATTTAACAAGATAACATGGTTCTGCTGCAACATAAGCAAGGCCACTCTTAAGTTATACAAACATATCCATCTAAAGTGAAGTGCATGATCTAATGACCCATTCTAGAAGATATGAAGGCACTAAAGGGATTATAGATCTTAGACCTCGTTGGACATTACAGCTCATTTGGGGGGTCAAAAAAATTATAGTAGGATTGCTGATCCTTTGACAAACATGGCCAACAAGCATTTGCAAAATCCTCAAGTTCAGTGCTGCCCTCTTTGATTTCTCCCAACCATTTACCAGAGGTTGATGCATCAGGATTTGGGATGGTTGATGCAACAAGGGTGCTCCATTGTCGACCAAAGCAAGTCTTATCTCCCAACTCACAACTTGTTTGGTATATGCGACATAAATATGGCTATAGTTTTAGCTATCAAGAAATTAAATCATTACTTCATCGGACACCATTATTAGAACTAATCCAAAGGTCCTCAATTTTTTGTTGAAATAAAGGTTTATTGACCCAGACCAAAATACAGCAGCTGATGCTTTATCTAGAAAGGGGATCCCATGGAATAAAATCCTTTTCTTTGCGGCAGCTAGGCATTTGGGAAGAGTGGTAATCTGGTAATCTGGGTTGCACCAAGACCAAAAATAGCCTCTGATGGAACCCTCTCTTCTAATAAGCTTTTAACAAGCATAAACCAGAAACTACAATACAAATGGGGACTGAAAATTACTATTACTGAATAGCAAAGTTGGATTACAGCAAAATAAGGAACTGAAAATTATAGCATACTGAAACAGAAACAGCACAAAATACACTCCACGAAACAACAATCACAAAATATAAGTCACTCACTCACAAACATACACTAAACAGAAGATAAAATGATGAAGAAAGATCATTTCCTCCACCCCTAACCTGGCATTCGAGAGGCCAGAGCTCTCCTCACCACTCTCAATATTCAAAATACTCTCCCCTCTCTCTAGGCCAAGAGGAAGATTTAAAGACCCAAAAAGTGACTCTAACACAACCCCTAACACATCACTAGGGCTCTAATACATCACTAGACCATCAATTACTTTTCCTTATAAACAGCATCCGGAGGGCAAACATCTGCACCAACAACAATGTTATCTTCTAAGCTCATTTCCTTCATTGATTTCCCCTTACAGGTCTTAGTAAAATCATGAGCTCTATCAGCCTCCTTCATACAACAGCTAGTTTCTAGACAAAAGTGTCATGTGAGTAGACATTCCAAGGTTGTTGCTTATCTTGTCAAGGATGTCTAGTGACAAGGTAAATGTTTTTATGAAAGAGACATGGTATCCCCTCTGCAGTTGGTTTATAGCATTAGGTAACATAATACACAAGAATAATCCTCATACATAACAAATATGAGAAACCTTTTGTATTACTTTACAATAAAAATATACAACAAATTACTTGTGTTTCATGACTGCAACATATACACTAGCTATTGAGATTTGCCTCCTTTATATTTTCCAGCTTCCCATTTTCCCAAAGAAAAGTGCACAATTTACCCACTTGTCAATAGTTTCAGTACTACTTGTCAATATTTTGAGGCATGAGTTATGTATGAAGAGTAGTGTTTGTTAATATAGCATGTGTAATCCTTAGTGATTGGGCGCGTCATGATAAGAATGAAAGTGATAAAGAACAGCAGAGACTAAATAGGACTAACTGAATGTACGTGTGAATGATAAGCATTGTCTGAAAGTTGCAAGATTCAGTTGACAGGATCAAGGTTCAGACAATTAGATCTTAAGTTTCAATTAAGTGAGAATAGTAACCAGACTCAGTTAATCGGATCTGGAGCCAATTGACTGAAACATGATAGTTAGTATTTATTTAACAAACACTAGCATCAGTTACCTAAGACTTGCATGTTCAGAAACATTTAAGGCAGCAAAAACAAGACACAGTTAGCTGGAACTAAGGGTAGCAATGATGAAATATTCAAATAGAATTCAATTAACTTCATCATGATTCTGGTAACTACAAACTATATGTTAGAATGTGTTTAAAAAAGTATGAGGCAATGTTATCCTAATCAGTAAAACCAACTACATGCCATTTAGGATTGACAACATGAACAAGTGTTCATCGTTGGTTAGTTATCACATGTAGTGAATACAAACCTGCAAATTCTCACGACGATATATGTCTCCAACTGCCAGATTCTGTTTTATCAACTTTGTTATATTATCTCTTTGGTGTTCGAGATATTCATTCACGGCCTTTGGACTTGACAGAGAAGCCAACTGCTGTTCAGTTAGTTTTACTTTTGCCTGCATCATAATTATTTTAATTCAAAGTTAATACACGGTGATGAGGAAAAAAGAGAGATTCCTTGTACTGAAAGCATATGAATTTTAACAGTGACGGAAATCAAACTTATTGACATGTCACAAGCTGTACCTGAATTTCTAATAGGTTGGCTCCATAAAGTTGTCTACCTTGTTCCTCAAACAAGGATTGAGGGATATCAACCTCCACCATCTGAAAAATGACACATAATATGGATCTCTGGCAAATGAAATGCTTAAATGAAAATTATGTGCCATGAACATCTGATACATTTCAAAAGTGACGCAGAGCATATGACAAAGAGTAGTTGGCATAAGAACTTGCACCAAGTTCAGAACACATTTATTCCTTTGTTTGAAAATGAGAGCTAGGCTTGTTTCGAACTGAAAGTTTGGATGACCGACTCTAGTCCAAAAGTAGTAACAAATAACCATATGAAAGGTCCAAATGTCTATTTTGGTCTGATTCAAAATTCAGCTTATTTAAAATTGTCTAGAATAGTCATAAATCATAATATTTTGATTATAGACTACCAGAATAGTGTAAAATTGACATTTGCATTTAAATCCTAGTAGAATAGCTCTACATACTTAAACAAGCTTGCTCAGCACAAAATTACCCCATTTCTCATATTGTTTCCTATGCTTGGATGGAAGTTTCAAGGTTATCCTTTATAAACTTCTCTTATGTCTTGTTGAACAAACTTAAATTTTGGTATCTCAAAAAATGTGGATTGCTTTGTTGATTTATCTCATTAGTGGACGCCATTGATTGTGAACTGAACCCTAGCATTTTTATACCTTGATATGGTTGAAAGAAGAGAGAGAGAGAGAGAGAGAGAGAGACAGAGGAGCGAAAGAGAAGAAAAGAGGAAGAAAGAGGAGAAAACAGGGGGGGGAGGAAGAGATAAGAGAAGAGGGAGAAGGGGAAACAAAGAATAGGGAGAACTGAACTATGTTTCTGTATTTTCAATTTTGCATGACATCTGACTACACTTAGGATTCCTCATATAGGCTCCTTCATTCCTTCATTCTAACAAAATCTAACCAACCAACCCCCATCAAACTAAACTATTTATTCTTTCTCTACGTATCATACCTCTTTTGTAGATTCTTTTGAGTGGTGCGTGCAGATTATCATTCTGATGGAACCCTGAGAAAATACTCATTTATATGAAAGGTCTGCACCAATATTCCTCAGTGAACAGAGGATGGATGCAGCACCAATGTATAAGAGAATGCAAACAGACAAGGAACATAACTCTCTAGTATTTGAGAGTCTAGGAGCTCTTCTAGCTCAATCCAAATTCTTCCTATACCCAACAAATACTCCTCCCAGCCTTAACAATATTCCTTCAACACAAGTTTCATCCCCCATACAATGCCAAGGTGGTTTTGTATGTAGTTCAACCTCCTCAATATTCTCTGTCCTACAGGTTCCTTCAGCACTTATCCCTTATTCCCCTGAACTTTTATGTGTTAAAGGACCAAAGCCCATTCCTAATAATTCCGGGACCCATCATTACCTCCCCTAGGAAGAGTCACGTTGTCCCCAAGGGGAAAATCTGGGAATTGTTTCTGTCTTGCATCATAGTCTTCCAATGTACTCTCAAAATTTAACAAATCCATCCATCTAACAATAATTTCCACTTCCTATCTGTTTTTTTCCTCTCCTTGAACAGTGCCTCTAGATACACAGCTAGCTCCATGTCCTAAGTCCCAGTTGAAGCAAGAAATTGTAGTGATGGAATTGGGGAATGCAATGAGTGACTCTAATTAAGAAACAAGGAACAGCAGATACATACTGGCATAATGTGATAGCTCAACATCTCCATGCTTCTCTAGGAATTTATAGGACCCAAGAACCTTGGGCTCAACATTTCATAGCCTTTCTTTGGATAAGGATTTTAGTTTGTAGAGCCCTAACAAAAGAAAACTTAATCTCCCATCTCAAAGGATATATCCTTCAGCTTTTTATCAATAAATGCCTTCATATATTCTCATGCCCTGTTCAAGTTCATTTTCAGTTCAATTAGAATCTGATGGAACTCAGCATTATTTCCGATTAACTAGGGGAAAGTCAATACAGGCCTCTTCAAAGTAAGGAAGTGAAAAGGAAAATTATAGCAAAACACTACCTTCCCTAATTACAGCAGCAAGAGCGAGAAAAAATTAACACTAACCTAAGAAAGGAAACAATTTCCCTGATTTCAGAGAGTTCAGGACCCTTGCCATAGTCACTGGTTGCCTGTGACATACTACCCTAGATAACCCCAGTCAGCTCAGTACAGGGCTGTGAGCCTGCTTTCTTCAGCATGCTGTCTTCTTGTTTCTCACTAGAACTCTGGGGCTTGTTTCTTCTATAAACTCAACCCACTAAGTGATTGGGGTCATCAAAATCAAATTCCTCTCTTTTATAGTCTGATTCACATCTTCCACAGCTCAATAAACATAAGCTTGAATACAGTAGGCAGGTCACAGCCATACAAGGCCTTGAATAGTGTCATCTCTTGGAAGGCAGTCTGGCCCTAGGTAACCTGGTCCATTGGTTAGTCTGCCTCATACAAAGCACCATAAACAGGTTCCCAAATTTCTATTAACCACCTCTGTTTTCCCATCAGTTTCTAAGTGATACCAAGAAATATAGCCAAGTGAAGCTACTGCAACCTTGAACAACCCCCCCAAAAAAAAAATGGCTTGCAATGACATTGTCTGAAGATTTTGGAGCGGTGAATTTTTGTTCATTTAAAGCCGATTGACATTGCATCATTTCTCAGTTTTCCAAAATTCAAATTTCAGAGCTTTCAGTGACATTCCTACAGTCAGAGTCTCATCTTTTTCTTAGTTTTTAAATCACTTTGATCAGAGTTTTCCATACCAACTTTGATTACTTTTAGATTCACACCAATTCAAGCAACAAAAGAGTCATTTCATGTTCCATCCCCATGTCTCTGTCTTGACCATCATACATGATATGCATGACTTTTGAGACACATCAAGACTTATGAATTAACTGCGGAATCAGGAAGAGGTGGGTCCAAGCCATCTCTTTTCATACCCTATCACCAGATTAAAGAGAATACCCAGTGCACCAAAATAATGGCCAAAAGCCTACCAGAAAAATAAGTAAAATTTCGCAAAGCAGTTACATCAAATTTTAGTCTTCAGGAACACAATATAAGAAGCACACAAACTGAACCAAATGTACTGTAGCAAAAAAGTTCTGACACCAAAAAGGGAATAAATTCAATCTAAAACATCCAGTTAACTGTTATCAATGTAATGAGACCTTAGAAAGCTGATCTAGGATAGCATTGTCAGTTGCTTGATCTTGAGCCGTCTGCTCCACCTCTAGAAATCGCTGCAACAATATTTCTTTGACCTGTAAATTCACATGGGCATTTAAATCATGGTCAAATAAATATTATACTTCAGTCAAATGGTACTAGTACTTTAGGAGGAAAATTATACTTGCTCCACTGTTGTGCAACCAGGAAGAAGCTTATCAGCAATAGAATCATTTAACTCAGGCAAATCTCTGTAAAAAAGTTCTCTGCAAGTAACCTGTGAAAATCAAAGAAAACAAGTTCAGTGACATATTCTGTTTAAATTTAACAGGTACGATGATTTAAGGGGTGAGGGCGAATAATTAGTAAGAATTTGCATACTGTGCTCAACATATGATTGAAAAAAAATTATGACAGTACACAATATAAAATATTAGCAAGCATTGGTAGTTGAATTCAGACATTGTCAGTTATAATCACCTAGAGTGACTACCCAATTATCCCTATAATGATTTAAATAGAGGTAAGTCAGAATGGAAAGAAAATTGGCTGCTTAGCAGAGGTTTTCAGTTTTTCATTGTCCTGCAAACCCAAGAAACATGCTAACATATAAATGAAAAGAAAGAAAGAATAGTATGCCAGCTTATGTCCCTAGCATAATGATATAGAAATCTGACACATGAATTAGTTATAACAGGACAAACTCACAGTAAATTGTGCATGAATGCCACGGAGATTTTCTTGCCTCCATGATTCAGGAAATACTAGGGGAAATGACTTTGTTTCACCTGGACAAATCCCCACAATCGAATCAACGAAACCAGGTAGTACTTTGTCACCATCATCCGTGTCAAAATGAAACCCTGCATACAAAATATAAGGTTCAAATTGAAAATGTTCACGATATAATACAAATGAAGAACTACCATCGTTGATCAACCTATCATCTTTTATGCACACAGCAGACCTTTACTTTCAGCAGAAGGAATATTTTTAATTTTTGATTCATCTTGATCAATTGTTGTTGCTGAGATATCAAGGACAGTAACATCACCAATCTGTAAACAGGAAAAAGGACCGTGTTTTAGCCACTAATATAAAGATTTAGTTCAATCACAATTATATTAAATGCATAGAGTAATATGACTATAAGAAAATTACAATAATTTCCATATATCACAAAAGCTCTTTCATTAAGTTAGCAGGTAAATAAAAATAAAAAAATACAAGATTGAATGAAGTCTTAACTCTTGCTGCATAATGCTTGAAAAACTTGTGAATTCAATAAAATACTACTTTTAGATTTAATTAAATAGAAATTCAAAGTCATCAGTAATCATCTTAAAAACAAAAACCAACTGGCTGTAATTGGTGTAACTTGAAAGTACCTGTAGCCCTCTGTCAGTAACAATTTTCATTGGACCAGTGGAATTGTGACGTCTTCTTAATTCTTGTTCAGATGCTATGTGAGGATCTATATCACTGTCTATTTCAACAACTATCTTCAAATTTTTATATGCATTCTCAGTAATCCACTTGATTTCAGGTACAACATCAACTATGACATCATATCTGGAAAAGTCAAAACAGTGAAGGCAGATAATAAAGTAGACTGTACAAGCCATTAGATGAAAATGTGAATATTCTTGTAAGGAATGCATTTTAGTATTTGCAATTGCTATGGAATATGGTTAGAGATTGTAAAAATTATCATAGAACATGCACTTCCAAGAGCACAACCTAGATTGGCTACCTTAGAGACCCGAGAGAAGAATACGTCTCCTCCAATTCAGAAAATTTAGTTACTATACGTATTGAGTCCTGCAAAGCCTTTCCAGTAACCTATAAAATAAAACAAAATGTTTGATGTTTGATACTTCAACATATAAATAAAACCATTTGTTTGGACTGATAATCAAATTTTTCACTAATTGCTATGTGCAACAGATTGGGTCCATATCAAAAGAGAAGTCATCGTGATCTTCAACTAGGTTTGAATATTAGCAATTCTGTACATTAAAGTCATTTCATTGCCAAGGGGATTTCATGTCCTTTCAACAGGAAATGCACAATTAAAGACATTTGCAATTTAGAAAAAGTAGCTGACAAGTTTGATTCAAGGACTGAATGAAATTAAATTAGAATAACATGGTCAACATAACTGTTACATAAAAGATTCTCAGTCTGTTATGTAATTATAATAAACAACAAAATAATTAGGATTTAAATAGATTTAAATATGATTTATGATTTAAATAGGACTTAGATAGGATTTGATATTTAATTATATTATTATATCAATAAGATTAGGATATATACTCATATGAAAATAATGCCTATAAATAAGAGGCAGTAAAGTACCAAATTTCAGACTTTGATTTCTAATGAGAATTGCATATTTAGATTTTCTCTCTCTATCTCTCTGTTTCGTTTCTCTCTCTTTTCCCCTCTCTCTGTCTCTTTCCAATCTAAATTCTATAACACAGTCAGACATGACATGTAGAAGATTTCAAGCCAGAATCAAGAAACATCCACCAGAGTGACTGCAATAAAGGTGAAGCACCCAAAATGTCTAAAAGGATAGCACCAAGAGAGCAACTAAGGACATCCGATAGTACAGATCAGAATATTGCATCATACCTTCAACATGGCATGTGAAAGTGTCCTCCTCAAAATAGATTCAACTGTAGCCTTTTGAACATTTTTCTTGCCAACATAATTTACAAGGATACTCTCTGGGACCTTTCCAGGGCGAAAGCCAGGAACCTGTGAATATGAATTACGCAATAATGTTAGTTCGTCAAAGCAACACATCTTGTAGAAGTAAAAGTGTCACGTGTAAGGGCTGTATTTTGTAATTGAAGGTGTAATGATAGTCTGTTGTTTGGTAGTCAGTCAACAATAAAAGTCACAGTTAACCACTTCCATTAGTAACCAAAGTGAAATACTCAGGGGAAGGAGGTATAAATACGCCCCTTGTACTATCATGTGATTCATCTAGTGTATTCATAGAAACATATCTCTTTTCCTTCGTAATAAAAAGGCTCGCGTTCAAAATTATCTGAGCAAACTATTTGTAATAGATAAGAAAATCATTTTTTAGGGAACATACTTTAAGACCGTGATATTGAATAAGGTCAAACTCAATCCAAACACTATTACAGAAAGCTTCTGTTAGGACCCTAGCAATGGCTTCTAGAACAGTATACAAAATGATCATATAGAGAACAGAAATCGCCTAAGAACATCAAAAGAAGAACTAACATATATCACTTCCAATTACAAGTACAACTTCCTAATTCATATAAACTTACAACGAGACAAAAACTACAGAGACACTCTAGATACTGATACTGAACTACAACAAACACAGATGATACAAATAATGCTGAGAGCAAAGATATGAACAATACAGAACACTAGCAAAGATGGAGAGCAAGAGGATTACTACACAGACAAAGACACACAAAATACAACAAATACCCTTCAAAACGTAATACAGAAAATGTTTGCTCTCGAGAGGTCGTCTCTCTCCACTCAAAACCACACTCAAAGTTCTCCTCTGGCCTCCTACCCTTCATCATTGCTCCCTTATTTTGCATTTGCTCCTTGACTTTTCTATCTTTTGTATATTAACTTCTGTGTTTTCTTCTGGACCAACAGTCTCCCATTTTCTGCCACTTTACCACCCTTCTATGGCTCCTTGTGTGTTTTTTGGTGGCAGTAGTGATTGGGATCTATCAGGATCCAGCATTCACCAGAGAGAGTATAAAATTCTTCTCTATCAGAAATTAACGTACGGAATTGTGCAGGATATGGGTGGGCAGAATCTTTTGATTTTATAAAAGAAAAGTTGCACAATTGTTTTCATGCCATGCCTAAGAAAGAAAGAAAGATGACTCTAGCCATTGGTTTGTCAGTATTTTAGTTACCATTGTTAACTTGGATTAAAAAACTGGATAAATCAATCCTCTCAAGTCCCAACAGACAACATAATTGAAGGTACAGACTCAGACAAAAATTTGTAGGACGCATTTTATTTTGCCCAAAAAGAAACCAATCAGAAAAAATAAATAAATAATGCATAAGTAATTGTAATCCAACAGTACCTTTGCCTGTTTAGTAAACTCAGCTACAACCATTTTGTAACAATCCTCACATACCAAAGGTGGAACTTCTACCTGCAATTTGACCTGCAAAGAGAGAGTGATACCATGTATGGACAGAAATCATCCCAAAAAAAAACAAAAAATAATAAAATGAACGGATGAATGACACTCTAAAAGATTACAGGAGAAAGAAAAAGGAAATATAAAATGCAAGAAGATGAAAACACCTCGCATCCAAGAGGCAAGAGAACTCTCCTCTCAGATAACAAACCCCTCGATAAAACCTTATCCAAGAGACGAGAACTCTCCTCTCAACCAGGGTCACTCTCACGTGTAAAAGTCAGTTATCACATCCCCTGCCCCTTCTGCCACCTCAATTATGCAACCGAATCTCTCCCTATCCTCCACTCTTGAAATATGATATTCGACCCACTAAAATGATGCCCATTAGTGTATCGCACAAGCAAAAACTTCAATGATATGAACAACGGACCAAACGATAAGTAAGTCATAAACATTTGAATTGTGTTTTATTCCACCAATCAAAATAGAAAAGAAATATCAAACAAATCCAACATTTTTAAAAAGATATTTAAACAGAAGAGAATAATTCTACGAAATGTAATGGAGGAACATACTCTGGAATTGGGTTCTTCAGTTTCGATGACATTTAAATCCGCGGGGAGCCGGTCTATTTCAGTGTCTGCAGCGACGGAAGAGGAGGAAGACGAAGAAGCTGAAACTGTAAGGCGACACAAGTTCTGACGATGTAAGGCGAGCTGGAAGAGTTGAATTTGGGGAGAGACAGATGGATGCTTCAAAGAATTGAAGGCCTTAGGCTTAGCCTGGAATGGGGAATTTTGCAAAGGAAAAGAAGTAAAAGAAAAGGAAGAGAGACGAGGCGGAAATGGGTTGGAATGGAGAATAGTTCGGAAGCTTATGCCGCAGAGCTCCATTGATGACGAGAAGCGCAGCGCGAAGGAGATTGAGAAACCGCCTGCGTCGCTCCGCAGTGGCAACCGAGTTTAGTGGATAAAGTAAAAGATTTTTTTCTTCTTTCTTTGTTTTTTTTTTTGGACCAACGTACTTTATCTACAAATCATTTGTATCAATTCCATCAACATCCATATAATAAAAATATAAAAAATAAAAATTAATAAAATTTTAAATATAATTCTCAAAAATAAATAAATTATATAATATTATTTTTTATATTTTTTATATTTTTCATAAATAGTTTAGATATTTTATTTAAAATAAAATATTACTATTAATTTAATTACTTATAAATTAGATCATTTTATCCTTTTAGAAGGTGATTAATAAATTGGACTGTAGGGAGTATTTGTTTAAAAAATTAGAATTCAAGTCAACTATGCTTAATTGTGAACCAACATCTACTCAAAAAGGAAAAAAAAAATTGAGAGATAAAGACCTCCAACCAATTTAGGAGCTGTTTGAAATTAGTTTTATTTTATTATTCTAAAAACTGGTATTTTATAAAATATGTTTTGAAAATAAAAAAATAATAAAAATATCTATTTTTCTCATTCTTCCTTATTCTTCAAAATAATAATCTCAAAACACCTAAAAATTATTTTTATTTTCTATTCTTCAGAGCAAGATTTTATTTTTTTTGTTTTCTAAAATATTTTTTGAAAATATGTTATTAAATAGATTTTTTTTATTCTCTTGTTTTGAAGAACAAAAAATTATTTTCATAATAAGTTACCAAACAGGGCCTTAATTTTGTAAAAGGACGAGGCTCCCTTTGTTTAAAATTATAAAATAATTTTTAAGGGATTGAATATTTGAAAACATAAGGCATTTTTAGTTTTTAATTTATAATTATTATCTTTTTCTAAAAGTCCTGTTATTAAATAAATTACTTTATATTTATTTTAGGGTGAAATACCTATTAAATAGAGATAAATATATAAAAATAAAGTTGATTTAAAAATAAATAATTACTTTATTATGATAAAATTTGGTTAAAAATGCTTTATATTTTTAACAAATGGAGTAAATATTAAAATTAATAAACAAAGTTTTTATTTTAACAAGCATACAATTTATCATAATTTTTATTAGATATTAAATTCTTTTAAAAATTATTATTTGATATTTTTTCAAACAAATTATATGAGGATTAATATGCCATAGTGTGACAAATGTTTGAATCTTTAATTTGTTAGAGATGCTCATATTTGGTATATAAACGTGCCTAGAACATTATTACTCCAAATAAAAAGAGACATATAACATTTTTATTTTAAATTACTGTTTTAATTCACTTTTCCAAAATTCAGAAAATAAAGATACAAAGAAATGAGGATATATAATGTACACGCACATATATGTTATCGTGGTAAGTTGTAAGATGTTTAGTCCAATGCAATTTTCTAAGAAATCATGCTAGAAAACAATTAAAATGATATAGCAACAATTATTCAAGTCATAAGTTTGGTAGCTTTTGTATGGGTGTGTCAAAAGAAGCATAACAATACTAGTATAAGAGCATATCAGTAGCGAGATTAACCAATAATAATGATGATGAAACTCTTCCTAGTCACTTCAGTACCGTAATAATTCATTAGTTACGGTATATAATACTTTGAAAGTCTTCCAATATAGAGTAATACTGGTAATAATTTGTTAGTTCGTTGATAAAGCTTACCGAACATTTCAATGCTACAATATCGATAGTGATTTTTAGTTTTGGTAGTCATGCAAGGCTCCGAGCAATAAACTTTAGTTCCAGTACTAAAAGGTTAGTTGGGGCGCCCAACCTTGTTTGCCAGATTACATCACACTCTATCATGGTCATAAGAGAAAAGATCGTTTTTATGTGATTGGCATGATAGAAAAGTTTAACCATGCATGTTGAAGATTAACCATAGTAGAGAAAAAATTAACAATTAACTAGAGTTACCAGACTATTATACTTATTAAGGAATTTTGCTTATCTTTTAAAATTAATGAAATGCATTATTATAATAGAAAAGATTCATGGTAGGAAAAAAATTAAAAATATCAATATTATATACTACTATAGTTGAAAAGGGTAAAAATATGATTTATTACTCAAAATACCCAAATTATAAGTATACCATGGTAGGAAAAAAATTTACTATGGTGATTACATAATAAAACCAATTTAATAAGCTTATATCACAGTGGAAAGAATAGGACTCATCCAATCAAATATGACTATGGTAAAGAAATTCCAACTGATCCTTTAGAATTTAATAAGATCAATCAAACGTAAATTTCCATAGAAACAAGAATTTATAAATCAAACTAGAGTATAAAATTTTCAAATCAAAGTATTCAAGCATAGGAAGCATAGAAAGTCAAAAAGAGTTGGAAAACTATTTTTCAATGGCCCATGAAAAATTGAGAATTTTAAGACTGAGCAATCCCACTGTATTTGAGGTGTGCTTGGCATGGAAGACCAAGCAAACCAAGAAGATCACCACTATATCCCATGCTGTGGCTAGGGGTGCCAAGCGTCACAACCTATGATAGAGAATAACTTTCCATATTTTTGTGTCATGCACTATAACAAAGGCATCATGCGCTGCAACAAATTGCATAGGGACTAAGAAACAAGTCTTTGTTGTCAAGACAACTCTCGGAAGCAACTTCTAATGAGCTATATTTCCATGTCCGACATCCGAATCAAGTAATCTAGGAGTTAATAGAAAACTTATTAAATAAACTAACCAATGACATAGGTTTCACAACCAAAATCGTTCATATTACAAATTTGGATGCCTAGAACCAAAACACATATGTTTTCATAAATTTCTACAACCAGGGTGTCCAAATTCCCAACCATATGCCTTTAGATCACCACAACCCCTAGACCATACTCAAACGGACCCTAGACAACCTATACAATTTGTAATATCTACCCTGACATTACTAAACAAACAAAACGGACCCTAGACAACCTATACAATTTGTAATATCTACCCTGACATTACTAAACACACAAAACACGAGACATCATACTGTTATGATAACCAGAATTAATTAAATTCCTTATATAAGCTTATCATAAGACAAGGGTTTAGAAAATTAGTTTAAAATATTGAAATTCCAAGAAACCCTTTTTGAAAAGACGTTTGAGCTTAAACTATAATTGAAAACAAATTAAACAAGGTAGCGAAAGCATAGAAAACAAAATACAACTCTTAAACACCTTAAATGGGGCATTCTAGAAATTCCCTAGAAATGCACCATCCACCACAGTGCAGGTATCACGTGCCATGGTAGATAGCATAAAGGGACCGTGTCTCTATTCTTGTATTGTGTGGTAGTGCATTCCTACTGTCAAGATAGCAAATAACTATCATGACATCACTCCAAGACTAACTTTCAAAGTACGCTGTTTCACCATCTGACGTCTAATTTGAGCAATTCAAGTGTCTACATGTAGTTCTTTAAGTTACTAGCTATTGACACTAGTCTCATACCCATACTCTTTACCATTTAAAAGTTGGACACTCGGACATAAAATGGTCTATTTTCCTTTCAAAACAACCACAAGGATGGCCAAACCCACATACCTAGTGCCAATAACCTTAGAACTAATTGAAGCAACTCAAATGGACTATAAACAATCTAACAGATCAATTATACAACAATCAAAACAATCCAAACACAAATTTACCACCAAAACCCCAATGCCACAATGAATTCAAAGGAATGATAATAATTCACATTAAACATCATTTTGGCCATTTCAACACATAAACAGCACAAAAACATCATTTACACTAATATCAATCTCTCCCGACAATTTCAACATTGGTATGTCCTTCTAGGTCGAGATACATACCGTTACACAATATTTCTCATGCAAGTGATTACAAAACAGCACACAACCCTAAGTTAGCATAATCAATATAAATTCATTACATTGCCAAAAAGAAAGAGAAGAGCTATACAAATTGAAGCTTTAAGGACTCGGTAGGCCCTTCCTTTCCTTTACCACTATCAAAGCCTTTACATGTAAAATATAATCACGAGGTGAGCTGAGAACTCAGTAGCCAATTAATCTAAACAAACGACTCATGTGTGAGAATATTTAGTGAGTATGTGAAGTGACATTTAAAACATATACTCTATGTATATGTCGAGTTACATACGCACACATGGCTATACAATAGAGATATATATGATCAACATACTACCTTATATCCTTATTTTCTCTTACTAAATTTGTAGGAAGAAAATTTGATAGAACCAAATTCATGTGATTGAATTGACTCAAGCTCACTAATTGTAACGTAATAGGTTTTCAACTTGGAATGCTGAGTGTTTGAGAAGAGTAATTTTGTCAAAATATGTGATTTATAAATTAACGATATTTTTAGGACACTAATAAAATTATTTGACCTTTGAATAGCCTTAGAAATGAGCTAAGATAATGCATAGGTCAACCGGGCTCAAAAGGGTAGCTAAAATGACATGTGGTACTTGCTGTGACATGTGCCATAACGCACCGCCATTTTCTAGCTTAAATCATATGTGAAAACACATCTATTTCAAAAGAAGAAAAGAGAGAAATGAGAGATAGGTGCTGGAGAAGGCTTTAGGTCTGTTAGGGTATGATCTTGGGGGCACATTAAAGGCAATACAAGCTTTAATCATTATTAGGTAGGATCCATTTCCCATTTACTTTCCCCATTATGTGAATTTTTATTACTTTTGGGTAATGTAGCTTTGATTTTGATTTTCTTAGATTTAGATTGAATCCATTAGCTTAGTAAAGGTCTTGGGGAGTTAGATCAAACTTCTAAACCTAAGTTGATGATTTTTGCATTAATTTAAAATTTTTAATTAGGGTTTAGACGAACCTTAAGTGAAAATTAGGAGTTTTGGAACAATGTGGGTAAATGGTTGGCGATATTAGTGTGTTTGGATGTTAGATGAAATTAATGGAGTATGTTGGAATAGTTGATGTTGATAAAATGACATTTTTAGATCTAATGGATACCCAAAATTTAGTGATTTTGAAGTTTAATTAGAAGAATAATTGACAATTATTACTTAATCATGTAGATTAAGCATTTCTCAAGTAATTGGTGAGCTTGTGGATTGTGTGGAGAAAATGTTAGATTATGGTAACCCTTTTTATGGTAAAAGGATTAAGGTAACGAAATAATTTACTCCATTTGATTAAGTGCTTAACTATTTATGAGTAGATATGTAATTTTCTTGTATGTATTTTGAAAGCATTGCATATTACAAAAGAAGAATTTTGTACATTTGAAATGATTTTAAAACAATAAAAATTGTGAAAGTAACTTATATGAGTTAATTGTGGTTTTGTTACAAGTATGTGATAGGTATGAAAAATGTGAGCAAAATCATGATAGAGGGTAGGAGTTCACCTGTAGGAAGGAATAGTAGAATTCTGTAACATCCTAAAAATTTTAAGACTCAGATTTATTTTAAAAATAAAATAAAATAAAATATCTTTAATTAAATTAAAATTTAGAATAATTTGATAGGGGCCAAGGGAATTAGAAGTTTTCTTAGACATGCAAGATTCTATCGCCAGTTCATTAAGGATTTCTCAAAAATAGCCAAGCTGTTGTGCAATTTACTTGAGAAAAAAGTTGAGTTTAAGTTTGATGAGAAATTCCTGAAAACCTTTGAAGAGCTAAAAAAGAGGCTCATTTCTATACCAATTCTTGTAGCTCCATATTAGATTCTACCTTTTATCATCATATGTGATGTTAGTGATTATACGGTTTGTACAATGCTTGGTCAAAAGAAGGAGAAAGTGTTGCATCCCAGCTACTATGCTAGTCGAATACTTGATGGTACTTAGCTTAATTATACCACTACTAAAAAGGAGTTGCTAGCAGTAGTTTTTGCATGTGAAAAAATAGATCATTTAACTTTGAAGTATCTTTTCAATAAGAAAGACTTAAAGGCTCATCTAATTCGATGGGTGTTATTGCTACAAGAGTTTGATTTAGAGATTGTTGACCGGAAGGGAACTAAGAATTAAGTGGCAGATCACTTATCGTGGTTGAGTATTGATACTCAACAAGAAGCTAATGGAGGAATTAATGAAGAATTTTTGGATGAGCAACTTTTTATGGTGAAGTGCAATGAGGCACCTTGGTATGTTGATTTTGTAAATTACTTAGTATGCTATGCTCTTCCTCATGACCTCAAGCCACATCAAAAAGAAGAATTTTCTATCTGAAGTGAGGCATTATGTATGGGATGAGCCTCATCTATTCTGACAATGTTGTGATCAATTGATAAGGTGATGTGTGCTGGAGTGTAAGCAAGATGACATACTTCATAACTGCCACTTTTTTTTAGTATGGAGGACATTTTAAAGGAGAGAAGACTCCACACAAGGTCCTTCAAAGTGATTTTTATTGGCTAACCTTATTTAAAGATGCTTATGCTTTTATGCTCCAATGTGACTAATGTTAAGAAATTGGTAACATCTTAAGAAGGAATGAAATGCATCTTAACAACATGCTAAAGGTAAAACTATTTGATGTTTGGGGATAGACTTTATGAGATCATTTCCTAAGTCATTTAATAATAAATATATCTTGGTGTCTATTGATTATGCCTCCAAGTGGGTAGAGGCTACTATTATGCGAAAAATATGGCCAAATCATGTTGAAATTCTTGAAAAAACACATTTTCATGAGATTTAGAATCTTGAGAGCTATTGTGAGTAATGGAGGAACTCATTTCTATAATAATCAATTTCAAGTTCTATTGAAGAAGTATGGGTTGAAACACAAGGTAGCATTAGCTTATCATCCACAATCTAATAGCCAAGCTGAGATTTCAAATAGAGAAATCAAGTCAAGTTGATTTGGGCTGATCTAGAGTGTTTTGTATGAAGAATTGATAGCTAAAAATTTTCATGTAAGCTTGATCTTGATTCAAGGAATTTGATGTGAATTTGATTGAGTATCAATGTTCTTAAATGTTTTTGGATGGTTACTGATGGCCATTTAATGAAATTTTGGTGTGGAATGGCATATTGAGTAGTATTGGATTGCATTTTAGCATTGTAGGGATTCATTTTGGCTTAAGCTACTAATGTGGGATCTGACAAATCTTAAGTTGCAGCCAAGAAAAATTTAGCTATAGCTAAACCTTTGGCTGAGAGCTTTTGGCTACAGCTAAAACTCTTAGCTGAGAGGTTTAAGCCGCGGCTATTCTTTATTGGCCGTGGCTTAACCGTCAAGCTTGGATCTCTTAGTTATAGCCAATTATTTCTTAGCCACATCTAAGAGGTTCTGTTTAATAAAAAAAATCTAGATTGCTTCAGTTCTTTTTATGCAACCCACACCTCTCTTTCATTCCTTTCTCTTCCTTTTCACTTTGGCCAACATCTTCCTCACCTTTCACCTTCAACCTCCGTGAGCCATGCTGTGAGCCTCATTGATAGAACACATTTGTTACCCACTTTTATTTGTCAATTAGGACCATTTTATTAATGATTTATCACCTTCAAGTGCACACATTGTATTAGATTTGGAACTTTACCTAAGTTTCTAGGTTCAATGCACTAGGGGCATTTTGGTCCAAAAAATGAACTTTTGAGAAAATGTACAAGAAAAATTGACAAAGTGCATTTTATGTCCAGTTGATGAATGGTAAAATTATATTTTTAAAATTTATTTTAGTTTGGGAGTAATTAAATAAAAAAGTCAACACTTTCTTAAGTGTCATAGTTTGTCCTAGTTTTTGGTTTGCCTTTGTGTGGAAATTTTTATATAATTTTGTGCATCCTGAAACTTGATTAATTTAATAAATTCTTCCTTCTAATTATGAATTTAATTTTGGACATGAATTAGATTTTATTATATCATATGCTATTTAATTGAATTATGTGATTTATGTGACATAGGTGGCATGTGACTTGTGCATCAATTGAGAAATTGAGGTCAACACTCCTTGAGGTCAATGGCTGATGGTTTGCACATGAATTATGATTATTTTGAGGGGTTAAATCAGCTAAAATGATGTGGATGACACATGAGAAATTAGGCACACATTGGAATCATCTACAAACCAATAGGAAGTTGCCACCTTGCAAGTGTGACAAGGCTTCCATTTACATTTTAATTTCTTTTTCCTTATTTTAATTAAGCTTCAGCTGATGGGAGACACCAAGGAGCACGCCATTTTAAGCCCCAAATGGAATCCAACACATATCTCATTCATCTTCCACATTCTCTCTCTCTTATTCATAGTGTTCTTCATTTTCTCTCTTTTGTTCTTCATTTTCCAGCACCCTAACCTCCATTTCTAGCCACCAAACCTCCACAAAACTCATACCATTCTTCTCCTCTCTTCATTTTTGTTCCATCCCTTCCATTTTCACAAGGATTGAAGCTCATTTTCATCATTCAAGAGCTATGGAGTTTGGCCTTCACAAGCAATCACTAGGGTTCTTGAAGATGAAGATTGGCTAAGTTTCTTTGTGGAATCCTAGAGAGATGAAGATGGAGGATGAGTCTTGAGCTTCAAATTGGCTAAGTTCTTTTGTTTCCTATCCTCTTCTCTTTTTACTAGATGGTTAGATTCCTTAATCTAGGGTTTAATCATCTTAGCTTATAAATTCTAATTTGAATTTGATGTTGATGTAAAGAGAGAGGATTGTTTCATTTAATTTCTTCCTTGGATAGCCATGATTGAATTTTGCCACTCTTTGTTTGGCACATAATCTTATGTTTTTCAATTAGTGAATATCTTGTGTTAATATTGCATAATCTTGTGGTGTTAATGCTTGTGTTGTTGAGTAGCTTGACATAATCTTGTGGTTGCTCAATTTATGTGTTTCACCATAGCTGTTGAAAGAGGATTTTGAGTGAATCACTTGGCTAATGTCTTCACCAATTAGTTAATTGAACTAGGGACTTTAATCTAAGACATAGGGAGGTTAGCTAATTAGGTTAATTGGCTTAGGACAATTTTCTTAAGTCATGACAACTTTAGTCAAGAGGAAAGGGAAGCTAAACTTAGCCTAATCATGAAAAGATAATGAGTCCAAAATCAACTAATCTCTAGGGTTCCATTATTGTGAAAAGGGAAGTTCATTTCACTCACTTTCACTAGCATTTTAATTACTTGCACATTAGGTAATTAGTCTAGATAATTAGCTAGGTAACTAAATTCCTACAAACTTTGGTTGATTTATTTCACTAGATAACTTTCAATTAGACTTAAAACCATTCCTTGGAAGATGACCTAGGGTTGGTCCTATATTGCATTAGGGTTAGCTTTAGTGTAATTTTGAGGATAAATGACTAATTTCCTATCACTCATCCCCAAACATCTCTCTCATCTTTGCCAAACCACCACCATCCACCATCTCTCTCGCTCTCTATTCACCTCTCACCGCTGATCACTCTTTCATCTTCATCGTGAGCCTTACCCTCAAATGCTATCTCTCATCTTGGCTAAACTATACTCTCTCCTTATTTCATCTCTCTCATTCCTTTCATCTCCACACCGTCGATGCTCTTGTCCTATCGCTATCCACCACTTCTTTCTGCCTATCAAGCTCAACTCTAACTTTATTCATAAATCTCCCCTGAAATTCCTGACCCCTTGAACCCCTTACCAAACACCTTTATCCTATGCATCAGTCGCACCTAGTACCACCACCGTTAGGCATGTCATTCTTTGATCGTCCTTTTAGATTCTCCATTCATGCTGTTAAAGCCTGCATGTTTGTCGCACCTTCACACACACAGACCTACTTGTTTAGATCTATTGAAGTCTACCTTGTAAAGCTCTAACTCGCTCGTTTGCCATAACTCCTTAAGTCTACATGCCTAGAAGAGTCAAGCTTTCACCCTCTATTTCTTAGACACATTTATCTACAACTAAAGTTCTTCATTGTTACCTTGCTTGTGTCAACCAAATTGAGCTTGCTACTAAGTGCCCGAGTTCCCCTATTTCATGTCTAGGTTCTTCTCTCCTTTTGTCTTTTGATTGTCATTTTGAGGTATTGTTCTTCTCTATTTTGCTTAGCACAAGGATAGGATTAGAGAATACTTGACTTTCTAGCTTGAGGTTGCTGCAATGAGGAGTATAGGATGTTAAGTTAGAATTCAAAATAAGCTATTAAGACTGGACTAGTTTACCTTTGTAAGTATTTGATAACTTGATGGCGATAATTTGTTGAGATAATTGCTATGATGCTCTACTAGTATAGAATTCTCAACTGAATCAATTACTAATAATTGCTTGCTTGATATGAGAAGTTGATGTTTGGTTTCTTAATGCCCTATGACTTTAGATCTGTGTAAGGGGAATGATAAAATCATTGAGTTTAAAGCAAGGATAAGGTGTTATGGAGGTTATGGTTTTGGATTTGGTGACTTTGATTAGAATGGATTTAGGCTTGAATTGAGTGTTGGGGGTAGTTTTTGAAGGGCAAGGTAGCTATCTTATGAGCATGAAAATTGTTGCAGTTGAGAATTGGAATTGAGCTTATTAGAGGTTTAGAGTTGTTTAAGTTTGGAGGATTCTATCACCTATTTTAGTTTGTTTTTAGATAGTTTTATTTTTGGGTATTTCTTTTCCTTTTTTTGTTCTTTTTGTTTGTTGCTTAGTGTTTTTAGTTGTTTTTCCTTTTCTTTTGCAGATTTCACAGCTACTAAGTACTTTAGTGCTTCTTCTTCTACGCAAGCAACTCTATCAGTATCCTTTGATGTGAAGGCACAAGTTGCTTAGAGGAAGCCCTTTTAAGAGAGGAATTTTCAACCACTGACAAATTTGATTTTTTATAGCAATACGATTGATATCTACCATTTAAGCAAGGTCTTAGGTCCAAAGAAAAATACAAATTTAACTATGGTGCAAGAATTTTATACTCAAGCTTGCATTAGAGATTCCTTAAGGTGTATTGTGCCAATTGTTGAGTTGGATTTCACAATTGCTAAATTCTATCAGTATGTAAACTTGCCTAAGTGCCTAAATTGCATATACAGCTACTACCTTAAGCATGAGGACCAGATACCTTATAATGAGGTTGCGAGAAAGCTTGATTATAAGGGTCGAGTGGAATGGCAGATTCCTTGTGGTAGCCAAAGGTACTTGGATAGAAAGCATTTCATTGTTGAAGTTATGATTTGGCTCTATTTTGTTAAGGACTACATTTGGCTATCGACAAACAAGAGTAAGTTGGCTAAGGAAAAAGCCCTGTTGATTTGTTTGCTGATGGAAGAGAAATCAATTGATTTGGGTATCCTTATATATCAATCTTTATGCACTACAATTATTGATCACTCTTGTGATGTTATTCTTCCTCATTTAGTAGCTACCTTTTCTAAGGAAAATGGGTTGCTTGACAAAGTTGGTGACCATCCACTCATTGCTGTCGCACCTTTTAACTACAAAAGTATTAAACAAAGGAATCCTCCTGTACCACAATTGCAATGCCCTATCTGACATTACCATATGCTCTACTACAATTAATATCAATCAAATCAAAATCATTTACTTTAAAGTTTTGAAAGCCTTCGGATCCCAAGAAATGATTCTCAAAAATCATTTTATAACTTACTCAAGTATAAAACTTTATATGCACAGCAAAAGTAATAAACCTTTGTGCATCAAGGACTAGGAAAACATATGTAAAATTGAAAAAAAAAGTGAAATTAGTACCATGCGCCATGGCTTGTGCCACATGCGCTGTGGTATGTGGCACAAAGGCCATAACTGCTCACTCTATGCCATACACCAGGGCATGTGAGTACATGCGCCATGGCGCACATACCTGAATTTGATGTCAAATTGCAGTTTCTAATACAAAATTCAGATGCACGTCATTTTCACATACGATGTCCGATTGGGATGATTCAAGCACCCACACGAAACTTGTTTTAAAATCTAACTAATGACACTGGTTTCTATTCAATCCAATATTTCTATCAAAAATTGGCTATCTAAGTATATTTTGACCATTTTCTGCCAAAATCTTGTCACTCAAGTGGCTTAATTCAAAACCAATTGTCATTAACCACTTTTTGGGTCTTGACCATGTCCAAATAGACAATACACACCTGATTGACCATACACATGCATAATATATCACACATATACATATTTGGCCTGTAAACTACACATTTTACACTTTTGGCCAAAATCACATTTTCACTTCTTTATCTCATACATGGCTAAATCATCCTACATACTTTTCAAACATCTCATACTTACACACATATACATTCATCCACTAGTCCATCCAATCATTTCATCATTCACACATATACAAGGGCTAGAGAACTCAAAATCATCAAACGTACCATAAATGCAACTTTATGCATATGAATTGAATTTTATGGCAACTTATACTTATTTACAACTACTAGCAGCAAATTCATTACACCAATTCTTACACAGACTTCGATGAGAGATGCCAACTCAGCTTATATCCTTTTCTTTTGAACTACTAGTACCGGAACTTGAAAAATGTAAATAACAACGGGTGATATAAAAATCTCAGTAATCAATATAGCTCATTAAATATTTATTTTCACAAATAACCATGTCAAATAACAAAAACTATATTATAGCATATATATGTAATATATGATAGCTAAAATATTTTTTTTTGCATATAATTTATGTTTCAAACACTTCTATACCCTAGCATGATCATTTATCCACTGATCTTCCAAAGCTCCCTGACACGAAACTATAGGCTCTCTTGGATCAATAGCTTATTGACCTGAGCACACTTTGCGTATAATAGAGTCAATTTTATTTTGAATGTCATTGTTGAAGGAAATTGTGACAAATTGATTTGTATGATACTATTTTAATGAATGAATTTCATAGCTTGCTTTGAACTTTTTCAAAATCTTCTAGTTGTTTAACTTAATTTTGAAAAATGATTAGGGCTATCTTTAAATGTGTTGGGGCCTTTCAAGCTAACCTAAGTTGATGCCTTTCATTCGAAACCCATAATTTGAGCCTAAAAAATAATTTAATAAATTATTTTGGCTATCCACGTGAAATCCAAGCCTTATAAGCTCAAAAAATCATGGATTACCTTGGCTTTGAGATAAATGGATATTCATGATAGGTGATTAGGAGTGATTATGGTTGATGGGTTACATTACTTTTAGTTAGGAATAGATGATATGAAAGAAATTATGAGTCTTTTGTAATTTAACCTATTGTTGGAAAAAAAAGAAAGAAAAGAAAAGAAATATATATAAAAAAAGAGAAAAGGAAAAAAAAAAGTTGTGCATTTTGAATTCAATAAAGCTTGGAGTAAAAGATCAATTTGGTTCAAGTTTGGAGGAAGGTACATGTGTAGTTGAAAAAAAATTTGTTTATTCAAGGATGAAGAGTTTAAGGGCATTTATCTCAAAGTATTTGATTTATTTCTTGATCTTATTCTTTCAATTACCTTTACCCCTGGCCACATTACAAGCTTATATAGTCCCTTTTATTTTTAAATCCAGTGAAATAACTTATGGGTAGAGAGATAGGGAGAAGTTGAGATGTGAAAATTTCATTGACTGAAATTGTTTTATGCAAGTTGAATTGATGTTGTTGACTTTGGCAATTACAGGATAAATATGTTTTGACTCTATTCATACACTCACTTCAAAATTATTGAAAAGCTAGCTTTAATTTTACAAAATCATGCATTCATTAATGTTCTACTTTCTTCTTACTTGGAATACTTGCTTGAGAAATTGATGAGGACAAAATCATGCATGCTTGGTAAATGGATAATCTATTAATTGAGCTATTTTACTTGTTTTTCTACTCAAGGATGAGTAAAAATTTAAGTTTGGGGTTGTGATAACCTATAAAAATTTATGTCATCTCAATGCATTTTCCTATAGTTTCATATGCTTTTTGATGAAATTGTGCATACTTTTGGCACATATAATAGGAAAATGTGCATATTTCACACTTGGGTTAAAATGACAAAATCTTGGTGTAAATTGTGCATAATTCTTTATCTTACTATAATTAATCTTGGATTTACAAAATTTCTTGCCTTCTTAGGTTGTTGGAACATTGTTTGAGAAGTAAAAAAGGAGTTACGAAGTTATTACATCAAGAAAAAGTCAAGATAAAGAGTGAAGAATTAAGTCTTAGCCCAAGTACTCTTGGCCTCAGCCGACAATCCTTCAGCCTCAGTCAAAAGCTAGAAATACAAATCAATTAACGGGTTTTGGCCGTAGCCAAGGAAGAATTGGCTGCAATTAAGAGATCCTGATCGAGAGGTTTTGGCTGCAATTGAGGAAGAATTGGCTGTAGTTGAGAGGTCTTAACTGAGAGGGTTCCTCTCAACTGAGAGGGTTTGGCTGCAGCCAGGGAAGAATTGGCCACAACCAAAAGCTTTTTACTGAAACTATGCATTTTTTAATTAGACTTGAAGCTAGAGTTACATATGCAAAATTCTTGCACTTTGAAGAGAGAGCTACGATTTCCTAAGGTTCTTTGAGACTTGCTCTACTAGGGTTTAGAGTTCTTGAAGGAAATTTGGCTAAGAATTGAAGATTTAAAGAGATTCAAGTGGATTTCTTTCAGTTTTTCTTCTTCTCTCCCCTTTTCTCTCTTTGTTTATGATATAGATGCTATATATTGTGTCATTTATGGCTCTTTTCTAAACATGAGTAGTTAGTTCTCTTATTATAGGATTATTTTGAATCGTTGTATGGATTAAGACTTGAATATTCCTCTTTTTTTATCATTAATGATGTGTGTGTGTGTGTGTTTTTTTATTTTATCCTATGCTTAGTGCTTCTAAATGTTTGCTCACCATTTAGATTATTTTGTTCACTTAAGTTGTGCTTGAAAGAGCTAAGTTAGGTGGAGAACTTGAATAAAATAGTGTTGGACTTAAAATTTACAAAGATAAATAGATGATTTTGTTAGTAAAATAGAGATATTTTATTGACTCTTTATAGTTTTATTAAGATTGGAGCTTAAAAGTTATTTTTGCTATTTATTTTTAAGGGATTGTGAAATTTTAGTGTTTGCAAATATATTTGATTTTAATTTAAGAAAGCTTTTTCAAGTAATTTTTTTATTAGCAGCTTTTTCAAGTAAATTAGAATATTAGACTAATACTTATTTTCATTAAAAATATATTTGAGAGGAAAAGGAAAGAGATAATTTTAGATCCTCACCTGTTGAAGTTAAGGTTTCAACAAATTTTAATTGCTTTAAAACACTTATTAATCTAATTTTTATTACTTTCACACAAACATACTATTAATTTTATTTAACCTATCTTAAAGTTTAATAGTAAATTTAATCCTCATTTGTCTAAATTCTTATGGAAATAATAACTTTAGAATATTCTAAAATTGTGACCACCGCACACTTTACGCTTGATGTCGGATAGGTTACAATTAATTATGATGATATCAAAAATTAAACTCATTTAATTATAGTTAATATTAATGAGAGAGATAATATAATAAGGCTTAAAAATAATATTAAAAAATATATTTAATAAAACTTTATTTTAACAAATTATCTTATATTTTAAGATATTAAATTATTTTTAAAATTATCTTATAAATTAATACAGATGGAATAGTATAAAAAAATTTCAATATATTAAAAATAATAAATCTAACTACTTATGCATGATTAATATTAATAAATTAATATTTTTTAATAAAAAATGTTAGACATTTTTTGAGAGAATAAATATTTATAAATGTAATGGATTTTTTATATTTTAAAATATAATTAATGTATTTTTTTAAAATATTATAATAAATAAATTATTTTATATTTATTTTCAAATAAAATTTTATTAAATAAAAAATAAATATATAAAAATTATGTTAATTTGAATAGAAATGAAATTCAGTTATATATTGGTAGGGAGTAATTTAATTTATTTCATTCACAACAAAGAACCGTCGTTGTCATTGGGTGACAGGGCCCGTATCCCGGTGTGACGAATCAGTAAGCAACGCAGTGACGAATTTTCACTTGCTTGTCTGATAAGCTTTCCGTCTTTTTGATTACTGAAGCAGTGGATTGCTACTTCATTCCAGAAGTTTCAAGCCATAATGAAAAAAATTCTAGTTCGCATTTGGTGAGATGTGATACTATGGCTTCTTACTTCTTAAATCGATATTTTAATCAATAATTTATGTTCTCGAGTGTTTCACTTGATGATTTGTCGGATTTGTTTCACTATAGTGCATATTCTTCATATTACTGAACCTTCTCACGGCGTTGCTTCGGCTTGGGCATTCTTTCATCTCCTTCCCCTTTTTCAATTTAGATTTGGGGATTTCACAGCCTGTGACTGTTATATAAAAAACTTCCGTTTCCTTTCTCGTTCTCTGTTATGATTCCCTGAACTGCAAATTTTAAGTTCATTTTCTTAGTACTTTCCAGTGCATCTGAAATTTGCAAGATCATTTTCATCTTGGCAGGTTTGAATTCGTTCATTTTTTGATCTCAATACAAGCCACGTCAAATTCATTAGCGAACCTTAACTAATTTGCTTAATATGATGCTTGGACCTTAAAATTGGTTGTGTAGGTGGTTTGTTGGATGCGAACAGGGGAACGACTAGCATCGAAGATGAGAATGGCGTAATGTCGATAGAGAATCAAGATCCAAGTCTATTTGATTCAGAGGCGTTAAACAGGAGAGGTTAGATCTGTCATTACCAGGACATTATCGTTGTTCAGGATGCACTATCTGGAAAGGTATATGTACACTGCATCAGTCCTCATGTCTGATATCAACTCTAGAAAAGTAGTGAGATTTGGAGGGTATATTTTCAGCTGGTAAAAGATTACTGGTTGTATTCTTCTGGTTTGACTTGAAATGCTTCAAATGCAGTGTTTTCAGACACTATCTTTATGTTCGTGAAATTTGATCCGCACGCCTTATGTAAAATTGGTTAAAATTGTTTGCGCTGATATGTTAAAGTTCAAACTTCTGCTTTGCCATGCATGAATAAGAAGCTGAGAATTTTTGTTGGCAGCTTTCTGAGAAGCAAAGATACTTCATAAAACCATTTAATTAGCTTAGTCTCTCTCTCTATTTTTTTTTTAATTAGATGCTATATTATGTAATTTGTATCTCTTGGCCTCTATTGAATGCTTGGCTTGAATCAACTGTTTTGTTTGCGAATTAAAATTTCTGATAGGCAATGAATTATCTCATTAGCCACTCTGGTGTGCAATCTCTTTTATGTTTATTATTTATTACTTAGGTGGGCCCCTATATATCATATGAAATTGAGAAATGACTTGCATTGTTTATTTTTGGTTTGTGAGTAGTGCTACCTGTTATGGATTCTTATTTTATGCCATTGTTTTACGAATTAACAGAAGCAGGTTTCTTGACAAAACTCCGATGCTTAAGTTAGTAAATGTTGAAAGAGTGTGTGATATTAATGGGAATTTATAAAGGACGAGCTGAGGGAAAATATGTACTTCGATGTTTTTTTTTTTTTTGGGAAAAAAATTGGTTTATTCCTTTGTAGTAATCGATAATTTCTTCTTTGATGTCAATAATGTTCATAAAGATATCTCACGGGAGGGGTCTCTGTTCACATAATGTTGGCTAAATACACCGTATTCTTGATATCCTATGCGGATTTCCTTTTGCATAATGCTCAGAAAGTTGAAGGTCAAAAGCATGAGAACGATAATGTTTTAAATTTTTGGGCTCCAAGACAGAACGCATCAAGAGAAACAAAAAAGTAAACACATTATGAATCAAGATAACAGATTGTTCGACTGTAATTATCTTTTATTAGAAATTCAGGATAAACTTAAAACTTGAGTCCAGTATGATCTACAACCAGATTATCATGCCTTGAAGCACATTTAAATATATGCCAAATCATATAGGATAATGGGATCAAATTTTGTATGTTCAATGCTTATTTTATTTATGAGTATTCTGTAAAAAACTACGATACTGACAAGAAGCGCACATTCTGAGGCAGAAATCACGTGACACATCACCTCTCTACGGCTAAATACACCAAGGGCCATCAAGTTTATTACGTTCATGTAGATAAGCTTATGGGCATTTTTGGGACTAAAGGTAACTAAGTCCCATGTTGAATACAACATAATCAAAATTGGAGTATAAAAGGTAGGAAACCAACGCAATTAGTTACGACCTTACTTGAACAGGATCTGTTCTATAGGCTCGTACATCTGTGTCCTTGAGTTTGAAGGAGACAAGAACCACAGCTTGGTTGATCAAGTATGACCAGGTAATCAGAGCGTGATTATTGGTCTGGTTGCCCAGATTTTTGTTAGCTTGGCTGCAGACGATCATTCCCAGGCAGTTCAACTGTGTGGGATGGTCACTTGGTTGTCTGACAAGCTTCCAATACTTTTTGCTAGTCCATCTAACTTCTCATTATATTTTATGATTAAGTTGTTACTCTTTTTTTTCTTTTTTAAATATTCTGAGTCAAACCCCCCCCCCCCCCAATGTGTGTTTTATCTTGCAGGATGGCTGAAGCACCATGTTCTTTGGAAGGACCGCCCTTCTTTGTATCCGTTATGTTTAAATTGTTATTCTTTTTTTCAAGTATTCTGAGCTTGGAAGCAAACTTTTCCTCCTATGCATGCTATGTTTTGCTGGATGGCTTAAGCACCATGTTCATATATTTGGAAGGATCGCTCTTCTTTTTACGCATTTGTCTTGGACTTCATCTAAATCTTTTGAAGAGAATAAACCAAGTTAGTATGGATCCTCCTGAAATATCCTTTGCTTTTTTCGTGATGTTGGTTCTTGTTATCACTGTTTGTATTGTAGTTCAAAAATCTCAATACTGTAGCCTTACTTGTTGCTAGGATTTTGATCAGTAGATAATTTATATATGTATATGTAATGTGATAGAATAAAATTAAGCCACTAAAGGTGAGGAGTTTAGGTAGCTTAAATTGGATCTTATGCAAACATGTATTCATATATGAGGAGTGATAGAATTAAAAAAAAAAAAAAGATTATATGTGGGAGTCAACATCTCATCATTATATTTATTAGTTCAGTCCCCCTCCCCCCTGCCCCTCTTAATTAAAGTCCCTCTATATACGTCAGATGCAGCGTAGGTTCAACCATCATAGCCATACATACCCAAAATTTTTTTTAATATTAGAGTATAACTATTGATCAATACATATACATTCATCTATTATAGTTGTGAAAGATTTTAGGCAGATTAGTCCAAATGAAGTCTTTGTTTTGTACGTTTCTTTTAAACTAAATGACTTTCAATACATCAATTTGGAATTACGGAAATGTGATTATTATGTTAACAATAATAAGTAATAATGTAATGCATTGAAAGGGTTTACTGGCTATGTATTTACTTACTGATTTGTTGTATTAGAGCTCTGGTTACCATGGAAAGACAAAGGTCATGCCGGTTGCATATTATCCAAAAAAAAAAACTTTTCTACATAATGTTAGTTGACTGGGACGGCTAATTAGAATTTCATTTAATGTGTAATTTAGTCGTATGTTTCTGTTCTCACAAGATTCTGGTGCCCAAAATCGAACACCATTCTATGATACTATAGCTTTGATCTCTGAGCTTCTTTTCTTTTCAATGTTTATTCTACTGATGGCTACACTAACACAGATCAGAAGCACAAATTCTCAAATAAAAAGGCACGTGACAGCAGTTTTGTTGAGCCAAATACCAAAAGTGCCCTCAAGTTTGCGGAGTTCGTGAGGATAAGCTTATGGGCATTCTTGCGACATAAGCGAACTAAATCCCACACCGAGCACACACGACCAAAATTGGAGTATAAAAGGTAGGAAACCAACGTAGATGGGCACGACCTTACTTGAACAGGATCTGTTCTATAGGTTCGTACCTCTGTGTCCTTGAGTTTCAAGGAGACAAGAACCACAGCTTGGTTGATGACTTATGACCAGGTGATCAGAGCGTGATTATTGGTCTGGGCTGCCCAGTGTAGGGTTCAGCCGGACCGCAGAGGATCGTTCCCAGGCAGTTCAACTGTGTGGGGATGGTCACTTGGTTGTCTGACAAGTTCCAATCTTTTTTTTATTAGCTGAGCCCAAGCAAGTTTCGTTTAATTCCTCTTAAGCACCGAAAGCTTGAGACATCCTGATGCTCTGCAGGATGGCTGGCGTGCTATGTCTGCTATGCTCTGTTTCGAATGATTGAGGCGTTCTGATGATTCGCGTTTGAATGATTTGCAGAGTGACTGAAGTACTATTTCCCGAAACATAGAGAAAGATCGTCCTTCTTTGGGCGTTCGTCTTTTAGAATATAGTGAAGAGATTATGTCGAGTCAGGTATAGATTCCTGCTTCTAGTTTTCTTTCTTTTTCCCTTTGTGGCGTTTGCTTTTTTCTCCCCTGGTGAAAGGCGGTGTTTTTGTCCAAATGTCTAATACTGTAGTGGTATGTTCTGAATGGTTGCTTGGATTGGGATCAGTAGATAATTAGATAAGATATGTGGTGTTAGAATGGAATTAAGCCACCGGAGGCTAGGGTCTTGGGAAGTTTGCAGACATGATACTGAATGTAATATTGGTTTTTTTTGGGGGGGGGGGGGTTTTCCTGGTGGAAAAAAATTAACTTATATGATTATTTCACTTTTTATTATGGTTTTGATCAAAATTTACTGGTTACTTGCTTCTAATATGAAACCAAATATTATTTTTGTTATATATTATCTAAACAATTTTTCAGTTTGTTAAGTTGATTTTTTTTGAAAAAAAAATATATCTAAATATAAACCTCGTTGCAAAAATTATCTTTTTATCAAGTTGATTACTGACAAATAGACTTCAGATAAATTGCTTTGGAATCAAACGTGGATATAAACCGAATTAAATTCTGCGGTGTTATATTGGTTAACCTTTATTGTTGAGTTAATGGCTCTATGATATCGACATCGAACACTTGATGTATGTCTAGATCTTAAAAAAATAAAAAAAAAATTGCCTGGGAATCAAATGTGTTTGGTAACTATTTTATGTGTAGCTTTGATTTGAGTTTGATACTAAATTTAATGATTAATTCTTTGCTACTTATATGATTTTTTCTTGTATAATGTAGATTGCAAGATGCCGGGCTTAGATCTGATTTATGAAGGCTGCTTGTTTTGTATTCATAGCTTCGATGTTGATTTAGTGGCCATGTGAATCTGGACATCTGGTTGTTGTGATTGAATTTTAATGTTTTAAAGACTTAAGTAGACGGTAGGCTTGAGCTTGAATCTTGTTTCAAGTAAATTATACCATGCATAACGCTTTATTAGTACGTTGTTGATTTAGCTTGAATTGTTGTTTCTTAATACGCTGCTTTGCTGTGTTGAATTTTAATTTTGATTGAATATGGATCTACATTCCATGGTGGGCTTAAGATATGCTTGTTATGTTTTATTTTATAAAAAAAATGTGTGTACAAGTTATAGATTTGATTTAGCTACTATTATTTTACAAGTTTATTGTTACATACAAGTCTTGTACGTTCTGCTTTTTTTTTTTTTTAAATCTTTTTTAGAAGAAAAAAATAGCAAAATAGGCTCAATTAGCCAACCAATCGATTATGACGCCTAAAAATCAAATTAATTGATCATATTGATTTGTTAAATTTTAGTTCGATTTTTGTTCAGTTTGATTACATTGTTTGGTTCAATTTGGTCCATATTATTTGTTTGGTTAATTGATTTTGTACGTTTTGACGTTAAACCGAATTGATTGATGCTCACTTCTATTGGCAAACATTGGTTCTGTTGTGCGCTCAAGCGTGGAAGAGGGAAGCATAGATGATGGCTTAGCTTTACCCAAACCAAATCTTACGTATCCTCGTACATGTATGTAATGTATGCCATATGGCCAAAAAGTGTGCTCCTTCAACTTTCGGTTGAAGTAGTTTTATAAACGGACTTCATTTTGGGAACAACTTTTAAATGTTTGAATAATAACTATTTTCATGAATTGATTTGTGAAAATTTAAATTATAGTTAAATTGAAAATGAATGAGAATTATAAGTACTAAAATATTTTTTACGCTATAAATTTGAAATTATAGTTATTCAAGTTGAGAGTTTTGTGCGAAAGTTGAAGGAAAATTTGCATTTACTAATCCCGCTAGGAAAAAAAAGGAGAGAAATAAATTGGTGTCTCAAGAATTGTTAACTTCATTTAATCGCCTGTAAATTAGTATGAAAAAGGCATTAATTGATCCAAGGAGTGGCATATCCAACCACATTTTTAAAGTTAAATTGATTCAATTGGTCTTACTTTTCTGGAACACCAAGAGTCATAGGTTCTCAAAGTAATAAAAGAAAATAAGATAAATAAATCTATTGAGATGATATTTTATACTTTTCTCAACGGGCACGCTTAAGAGAATTTTCAAAGAGTTTAATGAATTATTTTACTGATAATGTGCTAGCTTTTAAGTTGCTAATCATATTTCTAAACGCAAATATAAATGAAATCTAAGTTACTAGATAATGAAAGACTAAATAAGATCTAAATGAATAAAATTTAAATCTAGATAAAAACTAAATATCTAAATGAAATCTCATAATAAATAAAATCTCCTGAATAATATTCAAATAAAATAATAAAATTAGATTTAACTTATCTTTGTATCGCTTTCTTTTTGAATAAATCTTTAAGGGAATTTTATCATTACCTCTCTTTTGGAAACTCAACTTGTCCTCAAGTTAAAAAGAGGAAAATTGAGCTCGCGAGAGGTTGTAGTCTTCCCAATTTGATTCTTCTACAGGTCATCCTTGCTATTGCACCAATAATTCAAGCGACTTATGTCAAGTCTTGTGATGAGCTAAGACTTGATCCAGTGTCACATGGAACTCAAAATCAATAGTGATTGGTAAGGAAGCTAGAGAAACAGGTGGATCCAACCCATAAGCAGGGTGTAGGAGAGATGCATGAAAAATAGGGTGAATTCAAGCATCTGAAGGAAGGTCAAATTCATAAGCTACCTTGCCAATCCACCCAAGAATCTTATAAGGGCCAAAGAAACAAGGGGACAATTTCTTAATTTTTGTCTTGGTGAGAGACTATTGGCGAAAGGGTTGGACCCATAACCCAACAACATCACCTTCAGCATACTCGACTTCCCTCTTGTGCTTGTTCGCATAAGCCTTCATCCTGTCTCAAGCCTTATGAAAATCATCTTTTAGGAGTTTGAGCAATGCATCCCTTGTTTCCAATTGGTCTTCTAAATCAACTATAGGAGTTTCACCTTTCACATATAGAAAGAGGGGAGGCAAATCTCTACCATACACCAATTTGAAAGGAGTAGATTTAGTGGATGCATGATGACCTATATTGTTTGAGTATTCGGCCCATCAAAGGAACTTGTGCCATAAACATGGTTGTTCATGCACAAAACATCAAAGACAGGCTTCGAGGCCTCAGTTGGTTACCTCTGTTTGATCATTTGTTTGGGGATGATAGGTAGCAGTACTCATCTTTAACTTGGTTTGACTCAGCTGAAATAATTCTTGCTAAAAGGAGCTCATGGAAGTAGGGTCCGTATCAAAGATAATTGAGTGAGGCATCCCATGTAGACAGATGATGTCTTCGTAAAAGATTGCTACGACAGCGACAATTCAATGAGGTACCATATGTAGATGGATGATTTCTTCATAAAAGATTGCTATGACCTTCTTTGTAGTGTAGGGATATGTAAGGGCAATAAAATGGGCATACTTGCTCAAATGATCCAGTACTATTAACCTTTAGAATTTCATATCATTTCATCACATTTTCTTTAGATTCTAATCTATTTTAGCTCAATTATGTATATTTTGATTGTCCAAATTAAGAAAATGTGCATTTTTCTTTGGATTTACATTCTTGGCTTTAATTTAATATTTTTTGGGCTACTTTCATGTTATTTTGGTTTAAAACTTAATTAGAAGCATTTCTAGAGCTTTGTTGATATTTTTAGAAGGCTTTTAGATGAAGAAATCAAGCACAAAGTGAATAACTTTAGTTAGCTACAAAAAGAGTGCAAAACTACCAAAGTCGTCCCAAAGTCATGACTTTCACTGTTGAGAGCAAAACGCTTCATTTTATTTATCTGAAAATGCTTATGTATGATGCATATATGTTGTGAACTTGACTTAGAATGCATTCTACACACTTAAAGACACTTTGAGAGCTTTGTTGTGTTAGGGTTTGAGCTTTGGATGAGTTGTGTAACATCCTAAGTTTCTCCATTAGTAATTATTTGTGTTTCCAAGGGTAATTTGGTCAATTTAGATGAACTATTGATTTAGCGAGGTTTGTGAGAGACTAATATAGTTTTTGAATCCTTAAACAGCCTTAAAAGAGGGTTAGGTCAATGTTTGAGTAGATCATGTCACGAAAGGAAGTTTAAAACTTTGTGAAACTTTCTGTGTCATGCACCACGGTGGGTGTGTTAATACACCGCAGTGAACATGTAAAATCTGCACTTATCAAACATAAAAAATAGATTAAAAATAAAAGGAAGAAAGAGGGATAATGAGAGAGCAACAGAGAAGAGCTTGTGGTATGCTAGGGCATGATCCCTATGCTACTTTGGAGGCATTTGGAGCTTGAATCACCATTAGATAAGTTACACATTTCCTCTTCTCCCTCATTATGCAAAAAATCTAGAGATTTAGGGTAATGGGGGCTTTGATTTTGGTTTCCTTAGGTTTAGACCGAACCTATTGGTTTATTCAAGGTCTTGGGGAGTTAACTTAAGTTTATGAGTTTTATGGTGATTGAAAATTTTTGGTAAGGGTTTGGACAACCTTAAGTATAATTCAAAAATTTTGAGATAATGTGGAATATTGGTTAGTAATTTTAGTCTGTTGGGATGTTTAATATGATGGTTAGAGTATTTAAAAATGGTTGATGTTGTTAGAAAAGGAATTTGGGTATTTTAGACGCTTACAACCTAATGAATTAGGAGTTATTCAGAGTAATAATTGATGATTGTCACTTGATTTTGTAGATTGAGCATTGCTATCGTGCACATAGAATGTGTGAAGCTAATGTTAAGCCACGGTAACCCTTTTGTGTGACAAAGGGTTGAGGTAACCATTTAGTTTATTATGTTTATTAACTATTATAACAGTATAGAAATAAATACAAATGATAAAGTTGTGGTTTTGAAGAGTTTTGTGCATAACATGAAAATTGATTTGTAAAAAGTTATTGATTTTGATTGATACGTATATACTATGTATATAAGTTTGTAATGTGAAAATGTGAAGAAAAGTAGTGGAAATTGTGAAAGAGCATGATCATAGGGGGTGGGAGTTCACCCGAGATGTGTGGGGATATGTGTGTGTGGAGATATGTGAGTGAAAAATTCATATGGTCGGGCTGACACCGTAGGACATTCGGTACAACATTATATCCGGGCAATTTGGCAACTTTTTAGTACCCATTAGGGTGTGGTTAAAAGTCAACGATGCTTCTATCATAAGTGTATGAAGAGGAAAAAAATCATAGTCCATAGGTGAGTTGGATTACTTTTGGCCAGGTGTTTCTACTACCAAAAGTGTGCTCAGGTTAACAAGTGATTGAGCCAGGAAAGCCTATGGTTTCATGTCGGGGAGCATTGGAGGTTCGGTGGTTAGATGATCATGCTAGTATGAAATAATGTGGATTTGTTGTGAAAAGATGCACTTATCTCATAAATATGGTATACTTGTTATTACTATAGTTTTGATACTTTATCAAGGTAATTTATGGTAATAAATATTTGATGAACTATATTGGTTACTGAAATATTTATCTCACCCCGTGGTTATATTTTACAGGTAAGGGTTCCGGTAGAGGTAAGGGGAAGGAAAGGGCAATTGAAAAGTGAAGAGCGTTGTAGTATAATTCTTTCCCTTTCTCTTTTGGATTTGTAATGAATATTGCCATTATATATTACCAGTTTAGGAACATGACCTTATTTTGGATATCACTTGTATGAATTTATAATAAGTGTGCATATCTTGATCCAAGATTGATGTTGTAGACTAAATGTGTGTGCTTGGTCAAGTTACTATTATAAGTGAAGAATTGGAAGAGATTTATGTGTCAAAATGACTAAGTGACATATGTGTTAGAATTTATCCACCCCTTTATGTTGTTGTGAATTGCAGTTTTAATAGTCATTTTGAATGTGAATGGTTAATTGTGTGTTATGATTGAATTTTCATGTTGTGTATGGTCCATTTAAGGTGGTCAAAATGTCTCTAGGGCTAATGAAATTTAGTATGGTGAGTTGGACATCTTTGTGTGTGTTTTGAAGTGAAAACGAACCATTTTGGGTTTAGGTATCCATCTTTTAAATAAATGATTATTTAAGTGAAACCTGTGCCATTAGATAGAGGGCTCAAAGAGTTTAGTATAGATACTTGAACCGATCAAATCGAATGTTAGATGGCAAAAAGGCACACCTTGGAAGTTCAAAGGGCTGTCATGACAGCAACCTGTTGTTATGATAATGGGTGTGCACCGCGACGCATGCAGCACGTGGTTGTTGCGTTGCGACAAACGGACCAAAATTTGCAAAAGAATGGTGTTTTAGACTAATTTTGATGTGATTTGTTTCCCATACTTCTGTATTTGTTCTAAATTAATTTTCAATCATAGTTTGAGCTCAAACAATATTTTAAAAATGCTTTTCTTGGGATCTCATTAATTTAACTTATTATCTTTTAAACCCTTAGATTGTGATAACTTCTTTATGAAATTTTATCTAATCTTAGTTGTCACAATAGTGTGTGAGTATTGTCCTAATAATGTCAAGGCAGATATTACAAGTTGGGTTTTAGAGTTGAAGCTTTGAAGACATTTAAAGCTTTATTTCTTCTTGATTTCTCTTATAATCTTGTCATGGCTATTAATATCTTGCATGTTTGTAGCTTTTTGATGCTTATGAGTAGCTAAACTTTTTGCTCTAGGATTATTTTAAAACTTTGTATGGATTAACAATAAATTCTTCCTCTCTTTTTTATGATTAATGATATATATAGATGTGTGTGTGTGTGTGTTTTTTTTTTTTTTTAATTTTGCTCTTCTCTTAATGCTTTTAAGTGATTAGCCACCATTTAGATGTTGGGTTTAGTTGATTGATTCTTGAAAGGGCTAAGTTGAGTATAGAACATGGGTAAAAGAGTGCAAGAACTTGATATTTCTAGCAAGAGAGAGATATACTTGCTAGCATTGCATAGCTACATTAAAGTTGGTGTTTAAAATTGAATTTTATTAATCGTAATAAAAAATTGGACAATTAATTTAACTAAACACTTGTTCATGACTTGAGAGAGCTTGTCTAATATTTTTAGAACCCTAGATTAGTACTTATTTTCATTAAAAGTATTGAGAAGAGAAGGTAATTTTGATATTCTGAAATACAAGGGGAATAAATAATTTTAGGTCCTAATTTATGCTTAAAGTTTACAAATCATTCTCTTTTTCTTATTTTCTAGTTTTAGTTTAGTTTTCTTTATCAACCTTCACCTCATCATGTTTTGCTCAATTTGATTCAATTTGTTTAGTCTTTTATTTTATCACTATTTTTAAACAAATATCCGAGAAAATGATACTTTATTTTCATTATATTTGTAATATCCTTCTTCTTCTATTCCATGATTAACTCCAAATCTCAAGTATTAAAGAGATTGGATTAAGGTAGCTAACAAAATACCAAGTTTTAAATAGCTAGACAAATTGGGATCCCAAGTTTACAGAACTAAAACCATTTTCAAAATCCTTTCTATTGACAAATTAGAGTTCACAAATATGTGAAAATATAGAATCATTACACACATGAGTGCATTTGCTTAAGAATTTGAAAACAAGGAAATTCTAAAAAATTTTGAGTCGTGTGTGCTGCGGCTTGTCGATCATGCACCGTGGCTTATGGTAACATGCGCTGCAACGCAATTGCATGAATTTTGACTGTAAATTCTGTTATCAATTTGATAGCTTTTAGGGCAATTTTCAACACGCCCCAATATCTCCATCTGACTCTGATTGATGCAAACTAGGTGTCTACGGAAAGTTCTTTCCAAGCTCTAACTAATGGCATTGGTTTCATAAGCACATTATTTCTCAATTAAAATTTGGACACTCTTTTCAAAACTTAAACTTTTCAATGATTTTCACAAAACCAATTATCCAATTTATTTACTAAAAGCCATTAGCCATTTATACCTAATTGACTACATGCAAAACATCAAAACTAACTATGCAATGCACCATATCATATTAAATACTCATAGATCACATTTTCACTACTCAACCCCTTAATCTCAAAAACACAATAGGTGGAGTTTGAGCACATTTCCATCCATTAATCCATAACCAGCACATAATATGTCGTACTCTTACTTGTATTAGTATTTTGGCTTTATTACATATTTTACAAAACTTCAACCCTAAGGCCCAAAATACACTTACAACTCACAAACACATAATACAAGTAAGAACCAAAAATGGATGAAACATAGTTAGCAATTTGAATTGTCAAATACACATAATGATAAAAAAAATAAAGAGGCATACTAAATAGGATCCAATCCTAAGTCTCTAGATGGCTTTCTCTTTCCAAACTCCTTGAGCTATTCCTTGTAATATTGAAGTTAGTAGGGTAAGTACAATTACTCAATAACCAAGGTCTAACTAACCCATACTGATGCATATCAATTAGTTTAAATGCAAGTGGGATATATATAAATAATTCTTCAAACCAGGAACATCATTTGAGAATATAATTCCATACCTCCAAGCATAAAAGCACATACTTGGAAAATAATGCCTTTTAACAATTTTCTTATCAAAGAAAGTTTGTCACACATTTTAATGACATATAATCGAAAGTCATTAAGACTTAACTTGTAATTATTAACATTAGGGACGCAATACCGACAACCATGTGCTCTTACTCACTATATACATGATCACACCTCCTTTATATCCTCCTTATTTCTTTGACATGAAACTATGGGCTATAACACAATGAGATAGTCTATAATCCATGACTTCCCTAGCTTAAATACTTGTGGGGGGTTACTTGGCCAAGACACACCCAACTTACTTATGGAACACGGTTTCCCCCAATCCTCATACTATAGGATGTCATACACCCTAAACTAGCTTCCTCGTTGAACCAGTATATAGCTAGCTAGGTTTGAGTCCCTTGTTGAACCAGTGGGATAGTCCCTCATGGAACAGGTGGGACAATATGAATATAATCAATCCAAGCAAGCCACCACTTCGATGGGAGCCTTACCACATGGATTTAATTCTCTACTCCTCTTCCTAGGTGAACTCCTACCTCTCTAGATCATGCAATGCATATTTATGCAAAATTCATATTTAATTTAATTCATAGCATTCTACATAGTCAATTTCATTAAACTTCACCATTTTACAACTCCTTGAACTTCTTAAACACATTGTCATTGAATTCCAAATCAAACAAGTCATTGAACTCTGATTTAAACAAGTCATTGAACTCCAACTTTGAAAATCATTGTATTTCTATCACTCAATCATTGAACTTCTATTTTCATAATCATGATACCCCACACTTTAACAATCATTAAACTGCACAATTCCAAAATCATTGAACTTTTTTGACTCACCAATTCATAGTGGGCTTTTTCAAGCAAAGCAAGCCACATTTACATTTTAATCAATTTCACATAGTTCAATCATCATTTATCACTTAATAACTAATAAACACACAAAAGTTTAAGCTAGAATTTTCCTGATTACCTTCTCAAAGGTTTCACCCCTTGAATACTCACTCTCTAAGCTTTTTAAGAAGCTTGAATGGTGCCAACACTATTCACTCTACAAGTATTTACAATGCAAATTATTAATATCCACATTTGAGCTAATTTTCACCACCAGTTCAACATTTCTTAATACTCAAGATTTATTCTTAACTCATGTAAAAGTACCCATAAGGCCTCTTAGCTTCCTTTAACCCTCATTAATAATATTGAGCTCTTTAATGTCATAAATGGAACCACATTGTTCCCAACCACCATACTTATGAAAATTTTGGACATTGAATGTCCTTCAATCACTAATCATCATATAATCATAAATACCAAGTTTGCTTAGCTCAATATACTCCTATTAACTCTATTTAAGTCAATGGGTTTGGATCCATAGCCTCTATGAACTAAAAATACCATTATCAATCAAACCCTAACCTCTACCATTAAGAAAATGGAAGAAGAGAGAAAGGTTTAAGTAAGGAAGCTTACCTTTGATGTTTATAAGCTCCAAAATACTTCTAATACTCAGTCTTCCTAAGCCCTAGCACCGTCCTTTCACTGTTCTCTGGTGTTCTTCATTTCTTCTCTTCTCCATTGTATCAGATTCGCGACTTATCACAGTAAAAAAGTGACCATGTGTTGTGGTGGATGCACAATGCACCACTATGCATGGCACAGAGAGCTTCTTCCAAGCGTGTTGTCACACATACACCGTGGCGACTTATCCATAAGCCACAGTGTGTGGCACAGAAGCTCCCTTCTTAAAATTTCTTCCTCTTTTATTCTCGGGTGACTTGATTCTCCTTTAGACCTGCATTTAAGGCTAAAATTGAGACCAAACACGCCCGTTAGGCCTCTTTGTCTACACACCTCACTAATACACACTTAATTAATCTGATTGAGCTTAGATAATCTAGTTCAAAATTGATGCTACAATATTACTTGCTATGACTTATGCACTTGCGGTGAGCAATAACTACTACCAATGTAACCTTGAAGTCACTTGACTTTGGAAGGCTGGTGATAAAGTCAAGTGGCATATCTTCCCAAATCTAGGAGGGTATTGATAAGGGATAAAGAAGACCTACTGGTGTTGATGTTTGATATCTATTTTGCTAATAAGTGGTACAATGTTGTACATACGCTTTCACATTCGACTTCATGGAAGGCCAATAAAAGTGCCTTGTGAGCCGCTTAAAGGTTTTAAGAAAACCTTCGTGTCCCCTAGTAGTCAATGAGTGAGCTTCCGCTAATAATTTGGGTCTTAATTGTGATATGTAAGGAATGACTACTCGATTGTCATTGAAGAGCTTTTGGTCAACCAAATGGAATGTGGATTGAGAAGATGGGTCCCTTTGTAGAATTATCTCACTAGTAAAGAGATCTAATGCTAGCTCAAAGGATAGATCTTGTAATTCAGATGCAAGTGGCATTGCCATGTGGAAAAAGTCTACATGTTGGGGTCACCTTGACAAGGCATCCACTCCCTTGTTATCCGCACATACCTTGTGGATAATAGTGAAATTAAAGGGTAAAAGCTTTATGATCAATTGCTGCTGAGTGTTACTGGTGATGTGTAGTTGCAGTAGATATTGAAGGCTAGCATGATCCGTTCGTATGAAGAAATGTCTCCCAAGAAGGTAATGGTGCCATTTTTGTATGACAAGAATTAATGCTAGGAGTTCACAATCATAAGCTGATTTGCAATGGTTAGAGACAAAGAAACCTTTATTGAAATAAGCAATGGGATGGTTGTTTTGCATAAGGATAGCTCCAATTCCTTCCATTGATGCATCACATTCAATTGTAGATAATTCTTCAAAATTAGGTAGCTGTAAGATTGGGGCCATCATCAATGCAAGTTTAAGGCGATTAAAGGCCTTTTGAGCTTGTTCAGACTATAAGAAAGCATCCTTCTTAGTTAACTCAGTAAGTGGGCAAGCAATGATCCTAAAATTCTTTACAAAACATCGATAATACCCTGCAAGGCTAAGGAAACCATGTAGCTCTTTCACATTTTTAAGAACAGGCCATTCTTGTACTACCTCTACCTTTTTAGCCTCAACTTCCACTCCTTGGGTAGAAATTTTGTGCCCCCAAAAGGGAACTCGTGGCATCCCAATAAAGAATTCTTTTAAGTTAAAACAAAACACATTTTCTTGCAAGGCCTTCAAAACTATGCACAAGTGATCTTGGTGCTGTTGAAAAAAAGGACTATACACCAAAATATCATCAAAAAATACTAATACAAATTTCCTCAAATAGAGATGAAATAAGTCATGCATATTAGCTTGAAAAGTAGATGGGGCGTTAGTTAAGTCAAAAGGCATAACTGTGAATTCATAGTGCTCAAAATGAGTGTGAAATGCAGTTTTATGGATATCCTTAAGTAACATTCAAATTTGGTGGTAGCCACAATGAAGATCAAGTTTTGGAAAATAGATGGCCCCATATAGTTCATCTAATAACTCATCAATGCTAGGAATCAAATACTTATCTGGGATTGCAATGCTATTCAATTTATAGTAGTCTACATAGAAATGCCATGAACCATCTTTCTTTGTGACCAATAGGACTGGACTAGCAAATGACTAGAACTAAATTGGATAAACCCAAATTTTAGCAATTCTTCTAATTGTTTTTCAATTTTTGTTTTGTGATAGTATGGGTACCTATATGGTTGTAGATTAATAGGATTAGCCACTGGTAACAAAGGAATGGTATGCGCATGGTTTCTGAATGGAGGCAAACTAGTAGGTTTTTCAAAAACAGAGGTGAATCCATCAAACAACGGCTCTGGTTTAAAATCTTGGAATAGGATGAAGTCAGTGAAAGCAGCTATTTGTTGCATTGAATTAAATTGAGCACCTATAGTGTCAGTAGGTACCCCTTGAAGCTTATATCTCTTGCCATTCAACCAAAAAATCATAAAGAGTTGATTCTAGTTGGCTTGTACCGTATTGAGAGATGCTAACCACTTAATTTTGAGAATCAAATCAGCCCATCCCAAAGTGAAGGGGTAAAAATCTTCCTTAATGGTTAATCCCGTCAATCTCACTTTTATATTTTTGCAAATTCTATTGCAGTGCATAATACTACTGTCATAGATCTGAACTCCGAAGGTGGAAAGAGTCTAGGTAGGGAGATGAAGTTCCTGTACTAATACATCAGATATAAAATTATGCATGGACCTACTATCCACTAATAATAATACTTCTCGAGAGCAAAGCATGCCACGCAGTTTCATTGCTAATCCTGAATTGCCACCCAAAATTGTATTAAGTGAGATTTTTGCATCCTTTGGCTCCGTTTCACTTCATCCACAATTTCCAGCAATGCAAAAGACCCTTTACAGCGATGTCCAAGATGGAAAACTTCACCACAATGGAAACAAATCGCCTTCTCCTTCATTCTTTGGTGCTCGGCTTCCATGGGAAATGGTCTGGCCGAATTCAAACTCGCTGGTTTAAGTGAAGAAGATGAAGCCGAAGAAGCCTGGGACCTGTACACGTCAGTAGACGTGTTCGAGTATTCATTTTATTGCCTCTGATTTTGGTCACGTGCGAAAGAGGATGGGTAATTAGTAAACTGGGTCGGATTCCGAACTAGGTCGGGTTTTGACCCATGAGCACTCATCTTCCCTTCAAATTCTAGGGCCAGACTCATCACATGATATACACTCCCTGGTTTATGTATGCGCACATCAGAATGCAACTCGGCCTTCAAGCCGCTTAAGAAAACACTGAAGAAATAATGCTCTAGCCAATTTTTTACTCTGGTCGAATGTTTAGAGAACTCTTGCTGGTATTCTTGCACGGAGCCGATTTGTCTGATGCTGCAGAGATGTTCATTAGGATTCTGGTATTTAGGTGGACCATAGTTTTCTTGTGGCACAGTCACCAATTCTTCCCAATATAACAAGGTACGTTCAGAGTTTATCCATGAAAATAGATCTAATGTCTCCTTCTAAAGACATTGAGGCTATGTCGGCCTTTGATTCTTCTGGCGTGTGGTAGTACTGAAAGTATTTATTAGCCTTAAGAATCCATCCCCAAAGGTCTCCTCCATTGAATTTGGGAAATTCAATTTTTGGTTGAGGTGGATGAGGGATAGTGAAAGTCTGATTCTTCTTCGTTCTCTTCTTCCTAGTTAATTCGTCTTCGCCGGTCATCTAAGGCCTCTACTTTTTTGTGAAGCAAGTCAAGCTTCTCAATTCGTGATGCAATAGTAGCCAAATGGTCTGGTGTAGTTTGGCTGAGATTTTCTGAATTTTCGATATCTGAAGGTGTGTTGTTGGATAAGTGGGCAAGAGGGCTGACAGATTCATTCCCAATGCGTGTGGTAACCATGGTTAACTAGACTTTGATGTTAAATTAATAGTGCTCAAAATAATAATAAAAAAATAATAATAAAATAAATTTCTTAAAATAATATAGAATAAAAATTTTATCCTATATTTTTTTCAATAATCATCTTTAGAAGTTTAAGGAATTATTTTATTTGAATTGTTAGTTATATTTATAAAGATAAATATAAATAAAATTTAGATAATTAAATAATGAAAGATTAAATAAAATTTAAATTTAAATAAGATTTAAATTTAAATAAAAACTAAATATTTAAATGAAATCTCTTAACAAATAAATTTTTTTAAATAATATTCAAACAAAATAATAAAATTTAATTTAGTTTATCTTTTATTATTATTTTTTGAATAAGTTTTTAAGAGAATATTATCAAAAACACTGGATCTAGTAAGTCGGTCCACTGTTCACTGATTCCTCAAGTACAGGTGTCAATGTGCATGTCACTCCTCCAGTTCTTCGCTATCATAAGCGAAGCTTCTCTGATCTGCTGGACGGTTCTGATTCAACTTGTGAGTATCCAAATAAACGATCTAACTTTGATTTGGATCTTCATTCTGCGTCGTTGGATCATAAGCTTTCTTCACCGCAAGCACAGGTGTCTTCACGTGGAAAGGACCTCATTTACTTAACTACGGCAGGCTTCAAGTTTTTCACTCCACTCTTTTAATTCAGCAATTACCCATGTCTACACTTCATAATTGCTCTATCAGTCCTTTCTTCCCAAAAGACCAATTGTCCCGCTCAGTGACGAATCCAAGGGGGCGCCAGCAGGGGCTGTGGCCTCCCCACCATGTTTCAAAATTTCGTTTGTAAATGGTGAGTTAATTTTTATAAAAAAAAATTGCTAAAATCACCTTTAGGTCCCCACTTTTAAATAAACTTTTAGTTATAGCCCCCCATAAAACAATTTCTGGATTAGTCCCTGGTCTCGCTACATACCTCTTTCAGAGCAGACCCTGCTACTTTTAGTGCATGAGTGGAGACGTCATGAGGTATTCTAGGCTCGTTGAGATTTGGACATTATCGTTGAGCATAATACTTGCATGCGCAGACATCGAGTTCACATTCACGGTCGTCAACGCCTTCGAGTTGGATCAAGATGCTTGTTAGAACCGCGTTTCACATGGGCAAGCTGGTTTTATGGCATTCTTTGAAGTTATGGTTCATTAACCTGAACTGGGAAGCAAACGGACGTCAACATTATCCCCCTGTTCAGCATTGTTTGAATGGATTTTGGCCATTGCTTCCTCATCTGCGCGCAAAGCCGCCAAGAAATAGGCGCAGACCTCTCCTCATCCATAATTTCTGGCATGAAGCTCACATTCGCGTTTTTCCAGTTGTAGGTCATACATACTATGATTTCATGCATGTGGAAGCTCTTGATGGTGGACATCCCAACTTATCTCATATCACTTCCAATGGTTTTATTCAGCATGCAGTTTCGGATCCTCCTGTCCGTTCTCCTTCACCGTCAACATCTTTACCTTAAGGTCTGGTTGAGCTTGGTTTTGTTTCAGCATGTTTTCATCATCAAAGCTTAAGCGCAAGATTGCTCTGCTCCATTCTGATGAAACAGAGGAAGCCGTTGCAACTGGGTTTTTCGAGGTTTTGGCCAAAACACCTCGTACCTTTGCATGACTAACGTAGGGGCCTTCATGGATGCAGCATCATGGAGGTCCCACCAAAGGAACTGCAACTGTTAGGAAGTTATATTTTTACTTTCGTCTAGTTGGTCTGTCTGTTTTTGTTGTCGTCTGTTTGGTCGTCTATTTTCGTTTGTCTGCTTTTAGTTCCTTCATCTGGGTTTGTCTTCATCTGGTTCATGCACGTAAGTTTTTAAAAGTTCCAAAGCTTTTTGATAGGCTTGGTCTTTCAAATCCTACGGGATATTTTCCTGCATCTTGATCTTTTCTCTTTTTAGAGATTTTTTCCATGTGTTGCTTGCTAATCCTTCAAAAATGTCTTATGGACCTACCTTCGGATTGGATGAACCTGGTTTGGGCATATCTAATCAAGGAGCAGCTGTGTTTCTGGTTTATTTGGTTTCATTTTCTAAAGTTCCGTTTTTGTTGGTCCTCATTAGTAATACTTTTAGATTGGGCTTTCAGATTTATTTGAGGGCTTTTTGGTCTGTTGCACTTGATTTATATGTATACATACATTGACTTTTTATCAAAAAAAAAAAAAAGTTAAATTGGTTTCAATTGAAATTGAAACTCAAATGACTTCATAGAATTGAGAGTGCATATAGTTCTATGTTGGAAAATTCTAAAACTGGTTTTGGTTTTGGTAAACTCAGCTAGTTACCGGCTCCTACAAAAAATCATAATCTTGGTAGTCTCTAGGGTAAAAACTCAAACATACACTGAACCAATATTTATTGGTCCCAACAAAAGCAACAATGCATAGGACCCACTTGTACAAGAAGCATACCAAGGTCATGGGAAAACTAATACAAATCAAGAGAAACAAACAAGGATTAATAGTTGTTGGCCAAAAAAAAAGGGGATTAATACTTGAGAATTATCCGAACTGGAATTGCATTGTAGCATTGATGTATACAAAAATAAATCTCATTATTACTTCGTGGAACAATCATTGAAGTTCCACGTAAGTTGAGAGCCGGAAAACTCAAGTGTTACTCTCAGTAAGCCAGGACAAAAAGTGGGAACTAAGTATAGCTAGAAGAATGAGGACATGCTGAATTAACCTGCAGATACAGATAGGTCTATTACCCCAAAGAGTTTGCCCTCCATAAGTTTTTAAATTATGAACCAACCATAAATAAGGGTTGAGAAACCAATTTGTCTGTCATACTTCAATATCAAGGTGTTTGATTTTCTAACGAAGTTGAGGGGTAGTTCATATGTCGAGCAGAAGCCTGCGAGGATCCTCAATAACATCTTTGATTCGACGCAAAAAGAACACAGCCTCTCTTCCATCAATCAATCTATGATCATATGTCAGAGCAACATACATCATTGGCCTTGGGACTACTTCACCTCCAACCACCATTGGACGTGTCACTATAGAGTGCATACCCAAAATTGCGGACTGCCAAAAACAGTAGTTGCATGAGATTTCTTCCTAAATAGTAGCTAACACCAAATTTTGTTCACATGAATAAGAGACCATTATCAGGCGTCCAAAAAAAGGGGGTGCAATGATCCTGAATTGTTGATTAACAATAACACAAAGATTGGCTTGATATTTCAAATTACACTCGTCCCGCTGCCCCACTGAGAGCAAATTCCAATTGGAGAGATGTCGGTGAAAATTGGAATTGTATATTAATAACAAGAAGATGCATGAACAATATAGTTTGGAATTGTTTTTTTACGTGAATGACGTGATGCATAAGCAATGTAGGTAAAGAACTGTATTTATCCCATCACTACCTACTGCCAACCAGATCCCAGTATTTGTTCGAGAGTAATTAAAAAACAACGTGCAGTCAATGATTTAAGATAAATGCATATATATCAGAAATCTTGTGTTGCCAAACCTGAGGGGGATTGATTATAGGGGTACTCAAAAGGCTCCCATAAACACCGCCATTTGATATTGTTAGAGTGCCTCCAGCCATCTCATCAATTGATAAAGTTCCATTATTAGCCTTTTTTGCAAAATTATTTATCTCCTTTTCTATTTCCGCAAAGTTCAACTTATCAGCATTGCGAATGACGGGTACAACAAGGCCCTGGGAACAAAAAGAAAGAACATTGTCACTGAAGTCCAAAAACAACAGGGCACATTAGTCATTTTCATAGTCAAGCATAAAATACAAGTTCAATGTTAAGAATTATTACTGCTGAACTAAAAAACACGGCCCATAGAGAATCGGTAGAGTACTTGATTCATGAAGTGTAAAGAAAAATCAATATTTCAGTCTGTTATCCTTATATCACTATATTGTGAAACAAAATAACAGATATTCACATACCATAGATGGATGACCATGTTTTAAGTGTTAAAATATAGATCCAACCATTTATATACCACTTCAGCTGAACAGACATGACACCAACCAGTGACAGAAGTAATTTTAAAGTTATCTTAGACAAGCTTTCAAGTTTCATCAAAGAACTGACAAATCCAACCCCAAAGGTTTATAATAACAAGGACTGCAGAGAGGTTAAAATGGCCACTAAAAACCTTTGAAGTGCCAACAGCTACGCTGATATCTATATAATCTCTGTATATTATATCATCACCATCAATGACAGCATTTACTATTGGCTGATGCTGGAGTGCATTCACTGCAGCCTGAAATTAAAAAAACATACATTGATGAGAAAATAAACAAAAAATGCTCAGCCAATGCCCTTTAACTCAATAATTCAATACTTAGAAATCATACTTTAACAAACCCAGACATGAGTCCCAATTTGACTCCATGCTTTTCAACAAAAACATCCTTATAATCAGCACGAAGCTTCATCAAGTTAGTCCTACCATAGGGAGCAGAGTAATCAGGAAAATGACAGGAGTAATTTAATATTTTTTAAAGCAGAAAGTCAGGTTTTTATGCCACTGAGTTCGCTTCACTTTATCATTTCATTTTAATGCGCTTAATGTGGAATGGTTCTTGTAAAATAAAAAAACCCTTAAATAATAGTAGTGATGGTGACGATAAATCTATTTTTGATATAAATAAAATTTTTGATGACTATGATAAATATTATCATTTTATTATTACTGTTTCCGTTGTTGTTGTCCATATATAAAATAAAATTTATAAGAAGTCGCATTATTCTTGATCCATGAATGATGTGGCTCACCTCAAACTTTACAAAGCACGTTACAAAGCACGAGGCCCACATTCTATTTATACCAGGTAACAGATTTACTTTAGTAGTTTATGTAGATCAACATGGATTGAGAAGGGGAAAACATGGGTTGTTATCAACAAGTTATAATGGACCTGATCTTAACGGGTCTTTTGCTAGGACCTAAAGCACATAGGGAAAAGACAAAAAGCAAACCCAAAAGGAAGCAGTCCCCGACAGTGTTCCTAGAAATAGCTAAATCTCACCTGATTAGAGTTTAGCGAATGACCTTCAAGGAAAAAGACAAAAATGAGGAGATTCAGATGGATTAAAAAGGCGAGACTAAAAGGAAGGTGGGTTTCTTTTCTTTTCTTTTCTTTTGTTTTTTTTTTTTTGGAGGGGGGGGGTGTGGGGGAGACAGCACCAATGGCTGGGAGAAGCTTTTCATTTTCCGCTGAATCTGGCAATCTGCCTACATCAGGGCACGAGCCCTGGGTAATTTCTTAACAGAATATCTTTTAGCAAGGTCACGTCTCACATCATCATAATTAAAAATAAGAGATAAAAAATTGAAATTTCAAAAGTTTGCATCATTAAATGTAATTGCACGTCAGAAGCTTGTGTCACAATTTGACAAATAATACAACTTACATGTCAACTTCATTGAATGTTGTCAGCAATGCGAAAGTATTTTGGGAATCTTTCAACCGAGTAGCAACCCGCTTTCTAAGTCTTGTCATAGGAACCTTTATATACATGAGGAAAGAAACACATCAAAATAATTTTAAGTGCTCAGCTACATTTAGGTATAATTATTAATTATTAAAAAAAGCACAATGACTCACTCGTCTTTCTCTTTCCTTAGGGGGAAGCTGTGGCTCTGTGGGAGAGTGCCGTGGAGGAGAGGGTGCTTTAGGCTTCTCCGTAGTAGGGGCAGCTTCAACTTTAGGTGCTGCCTCCTCCTTTTTGATCTTTTGGGTTGGCTGAGGAGCAGGTTTCTCAGATACACTTTCAGATGGGGCTACATGAGTTGTGGCTTCAGCAGACCTTGAAATGATTGCTATCTTATTACCTGGCTCAACAGTATCCCCTTCATTGGCTAGAAGCTGAGGATCATTAAATGAACCAGAGTCCAACTTCAACATATATGCAACAAGAATAGTGGGGGCGAATGATTAATTTGAACAAGGAAATTGGACCAATTAAATAGTACCTTCTGAATCACGCCTGACTCAGGACTGGTAACATCAATTGTAACCTAAGAAAAAAATAGAAAATAAAGTAACGGAGTTACATGTTAATTACTTAGGAATCAGGTAAGCCAATTAAATGATAACTGTCAGATCCTTCACAAAAATTAATATATTGCTTCAACTTGGCACCTTATCCGTCTCAATTTGTGCAATTGGTTCATCAACTTTAACACCATCACCTGGTTCTGCTCCCATGAAGCAAAATAAATCAGCAAGAACTATTAATTATTGAAATATAAAAAAAAATCATTTCAACATTTTTCTTAATAAAAAAAAGAACAGACAGACAATGTCGGTCAACATACTTTTCAAAAAGGTTGCTAGAGTGCCATCAGCTATAGATTCAGCTAATGGAGGGACCACAACGTCAACCAGATCTCCTATATCAAACATAAAGCAAAAATGCATCAACTTAAAGCAACAAGTAAATAAAAGCCAAAACAAGATAAGCACACAAGTATAATAACTTTAAAGAGGAGATTGTCTCATTTCTGTTTGGTTTTGCTTAACAAATTGTATGAGTATTTGGTTAAAGGGAAGTTTTATCAAATTGCTATAGGACCAGCTAAGTTATATGGTAGTGAATGTTGGACTTCTAAGAAACAACAGAAGCATAAAGTTGGAGTAATAGAGAAGAGAATATTGAGATAGATGTGCAGGCATATATGAAAAGAGAAAATTTGAAATGAGAATATATAAGAAAAAGTGGACATGGTACCTATTGAGGAAAAAATGGTACAAAATCGTTTGAGATGGTTTGAATATGTATAGAGAATGCTATGGGAGGCACCGGTGAGGAAGTGAAATGGATAAACTTGAGCCCTATAAAGAAGGGTAGAGGAAGGCTAAAGAAAACACTTATAAAAATTGTTAAACGAGACCTCTTAATCAACAATATTCCTAAAAACTTGATTGATGATAAAAAACAATGGCATTGTGTAATTCATATAGCGAACCCCACCTAATGAGATAAGACTTGTTATTGTATTATTTTTGGGAAGCATATGCATCAAAGAATAATCATCTGAGTATCTTGGCTTACTTGTGATGTCAGGAAGCATAAAAGAATAAATCCTATCACTGTTCTTAGTTAGCTTCCATTTAACAGAATCATAAACTCAGAGTACAATTCTTCTACTTATTTTGGCTTCATTTTCATAGGATAAGCTAAAAAAAAACAAATGGCCTAAATGTTTTGGTTTATTTTTTATTGTGGGAGCTGATAATAACATTTCAGGGATCATGTTTAATTAGAAATATTTATGTTTATGATTGATAGCAAATATTAGTTCCATTCAAAATTTAATTTCCTTTACTATAATTTTCCTGAAAAATGTCAAATTCAGAACCCTAATTTCAAAAGATCTATTCAACGTACACAGACAGCCGCTAAGATAGTAGTTACAACAAATCTTGTTCCATGGGAATTGTATTAGTTAGCTTAATAGTTAAATTGTAATCTGTTAGTTTGTTAAGATATTTAGAAAAGGCTCAATTATCTCCCTCTTAGTGTAAATAGCAGGATTTACGAGTTTAACAGGGTGATTTGACTTGAATACAAGCGTGTTACATTCATCAACATATCATGCAGCTTCGTTTCCACAAATGGGGAAAGTTGTTGGTTGAAGCCAAGCTCAGCAAGCTTGAGCACAAGATGAGGATTGTAGAGTTATTGAATGGCGAAAGTCCATGAAGTGAAAGGAGAAGGGGCAAGCAAAACTTGCAGCAGTCCTTTTCAGTCAAGAGGTGACGCTTAAGAGCCACACCTAGACCACCATTTTTCAGGATCCTCCACCTGCAGTTCAAGCAGAAGAGAATTCAAAAGTAGAGGATAGGCTCTAAAAGGTTATCAATCAAGAAGATGATTAAAAGAGGAAAGAAAGTGAAGTTGACAGTGGTGAAGAAAACGCAAGGGCAAGTAGTATAGAGAATCTGGAATAAGTCTTGGAGGATGGCAATAATTCTAAATGATCCGGTAGATCAATGGAAACCTTTACAGAGGCTGATGATGTTTTCTTGGCCAAGTTGAATAAGCAAGGGAATACAAAAGCAGAGATAATAGATGAAGAAACAAGAGCATTGATGGAAGAAACACACTTTGTTTCAGCAATTATGCTAGCAACAAAACCGCTGGTGTTACCCAGTAGTGTTGGTGCCATTTTCAAATCAAAAGAGGCCAAGATTGTCAACTTCTTCTCACATCTAGCACCAGTCCTTTAGAACAATTCAATGCATCAAAACCTCTTGACAGGAGAAGTTGTTAAGGTGACTTTTGAACCAGGCTAACCAAGACAACTAGCCATCTCTTCATCTTGACTTTTGGTTTTCTCCAATCTCAGACACAATGGCCAGTATGAATCCACATCTCATACCAGCAAGAAGCACCAGGAATAATATAAGAAGAGATAGAACCCAAGCTACTTCGATGCTTATCGCGAAGCAGAAGAATACCAAGAAATCTGTACCTGTTGATTCTCTGTGGTTGATGAAATCTTCACTAAGCTAAATGAGGTTTCAAACAAGTGTTTGCTGGGGGATAGATACTCTGGTTTTGTAGAAGAAACTTCTGGGTGGTCTAGAAGGTAAGGCTCACTGAGTTCCAAAGATAGCAAGTTTAGCTGCACTAACATCATTATGAGCCCCAATCTAAGCCACCTTCAGTAACTGAGCAATGGTGCCAGGATTCTACAGTTGAGGGATTTTTCTTTCCATCTGAGGACTAATAGTACAAAGGTTCTTTCAAACCCAATCCAAAGGGTGATATATGAAGTTTCAAAATTCTAAGGCTCTATTTGGTAGGTGCACGAGTACAATGGTTGGTACAATGGATTGGTTGCTACTTGCTACTTGAGATTTGTGAAACTGATGTAGGTGGGATTGGAGAAACCCATGGGGGAGGTGGTCTTGAAAATTTAAGCATTCCCATGTTGTACCAAACATGATTCTTAAAATCTTATTCCCACTCGCAATCCTAGTCCCTATCCCAATCCCATGAAATCCATCCTTCGTATCAAACAGGGCCTAAGATCTCAGGGAAAATGTAATTGTCACATGGGATATAGCATCACTTAGAATTGTTAGCCATTTAGTTAATAATCTGTCAGTTTGGCACTATTGTTAGAACGGTCTAATTGCATCATTATTAGTATAAATAGGAAGACATACAAGTCTTATAAGGTGATTTGAATTGAATACAAGCGTGTTAGGTTTTCCTCTATATCAAATATCATGGCATCCAAATCACCGTTGTCCTCAAATAACCCTCCAATGGCCAATATATATACATGCAGTTACCCTTCAAGAAATAAAAGAAAATTGATGGACAAAATAAGTAAACTGTACAAATCAATGATTAAAAGAGGCATGCCAATAACTCACCATTATCTGAAGAAAAGGAGCGCCTCCATGTTTGCCTGGTAACCTCTTGATAATAAAACTCCCTGCATGCCACACAGCAATGAGAATGATGCCAACACTTATTCTGGGACTGGCCACCCTTGTAACCATAGACTTTGACTAATGCAAATTGTCCTTTTACCCAAAAAAAAAATAGATAATATTTTCACAGAAAGAAAACTGGGAGAAGGGAAAAAGAACTAGTTGATTCATCATTGTTGCATGCCACCTTACACAAAGCCCCGGTGACAGAATTTGATTAAAAACAGAAGAAGCAATACCACAAATAAGTAGAGTTTAGACTTTCCCCATTCTTTCTCAAACACCGTTCAGTTTTCCTTTCTTTTCTTTTTTCTTTTTTGTTTCCTTCTGTTAAAAAAAGATCTCATTTAGATTTTTGTCTTTGGCAACATTTGCTGTTTTCAATCACACAAGAAAAGCTCGGAACTAAGTAATTGAATGAATGTCATATGCAAGTTCATGTCATGTGAGTGAAAATTCAAACTATCATCAGTACAAGCATGCAACATACTCATAGAGTACACAGTGAACAATTTGCCACTAGAATCCCATAAAACCCCAACAAAAATAAATTAAATTAATAGGAGACTTCAGGAACATCAAATAACAAAAAGTATTTTGCAGTTAATCTGTGGCTTGGTATCATCACTGCCATGATTGGAGAAAGTATTTTGACACTCAATGAGTAATGAATCTGATCTCTATTCTCTAACATATCTTAGTGCCTGCTTGGATAACCTCTATAATCAATTTCAGAGGTCAAAACCATGGTTTTGTGAAAATATATCCAAACACTCCAATTACATGTTAAAATCAATTATGAATCTAAAATCACATTTTCCTAAAAATATCTAAGCACCCATTATACATGCCAAAATCCAATTTTGAACCCAGTACCATTTTTTTTTAAATATCCAAACACCTCTATATATGTCAAAATCAATAATAAACCCAAAAATATGATTTGTAAAATAATATATATGATTTTCGGATAAGTTTTTAGAAAAGTATAATTGAAAATATGAATTGAAAAGCAAGTAGTAGTAACTTATAGATAACTGGTTTTGGGTGCATAATTGATTTTGGAGTGTAAGAAGGTGTTTGGATATTTTTTTAAAAAACTATAGTTTTGGTTTCATAATTGATTTTGACATATATAATGGGTGTTTGCATTTAGCAGTTTGGGGGAGGATATTTTCAGCAAACTTTTTTAAACTCCATCCATTTATATTATGGGCCTGATTGATCATGTTAGGTCGCCTATTAGTATTATTATTATTTTTTTGTCTGTTTGAGTTTTTGTCTTTAAAAGTTAAGGTCAAATCATAAGAAACAGTTTCAGATGCAGCATTGCTTTATAGGGGTGCAACATTGTAGTGTTATGGTGAAACAGAAATCATAAGATTGCATGTACTCATTAGGATGCTTGCTCAATAAAAAATGGGGTGGGATCATCAGACGATGTGCGCTAGGGCTGAGTTGGCTTCTAAGAAAAATTACAACTCTTGGCCCTATCCTCCGTGTAAAAATTGCAACCATTGACTCTTTTAAAAAAAAATTGGATCTGGTTCTTATGCTTAAAACCAGTCCAGCTTTTAACCAGTTACTCTATCCGGACCATAATATATGCCATGAGTAACTAACTCACGTTTTATGAAAAATGTTAGAAAGCATCAAAAACCTTATTTTCCTAAAAATGTCTAAATCTTTACATTTATACCCTTGAGTTTTCATAGTAACACGTGCATGGTCTTTAAATATAAAACATTTAAAGACAAGGAATAAAAAAAATCAAAGGTATAAATGGTAGAAGAAATATAAAACTTATCCAACGCCTTATATTTTGGACCAAAAGGTGCTTAGAAAGCGTCTTATATTGTGGTCCGAAGGGAGTAAGCTGCTACTGGTTTTTGACTGAGTAAACTGGCAATTGACTGGTCCATTTTATGTCTAGTTTTCAGGGTTGACCAGACCAGACCAAGAGCCAGTTCCCAGTCCAACAGATTGAACCAGCCAGTTTGGTCCAATTCTTAAAGCCATGGTATTTATTTTTATATTCCCTTACTATCAGTTTATTTCCTTTCTTGTTCTGACTTGATTCTGATTCCTTATTTTATATTTACTATTCCTAGTATCTCAACATTTCCCTCTCTATTTGATTGAGAGTTTGTATCTATAAAACCTACTGCTGCACATGAATAAAATATACTTTTACTGCATCATAAAATTGTTCAACCTAGAAAGATGTCCAAATTCCCGAAGGGATTAGCTCTGTTGGCAAGAAAAGATGGCATCTCCCGTCAAAAAGCTGGATTCAATTTCCATCACTCTAAAATACAATGTCCCAATTTTAGAAGGCTAGAGGAGTGTACTTGAATAACTTGGGGAGGCCTGAGAAAATTCCTAAATTTAACCCCAAAAAGAAGTCTTAATCACACAGCATCACTAACCTCATGGACTTTAAATTACTCCAGCATCCTGCAACAACAATATAGCTTATGATTTAACTCTCAGACATGTAGAGTTATACTTCCAGCTAAAAGCATGGCCCAAAAAAAAAATGCACCCAAATTTACCACTTGAACTTGAATGAGAGATATTCCGAACCTTCTGACATCCTCCAGAAAGACAAACGATCTGTTAACCAAAAAAAAGTTGTAAAAACTTGAACATTTGAGTGGTAAGTAAATCCCAAACATCTGGACAGCCAACATTATAACTAATAACAACAAAACAATGCTATGTTTCCCCCATTCTTTTTTTGAAAAAAACTATCCAGTTAAACAAAAATCACCGTATAAAATGAGAACAAACCACATTAAAAGATTTCTACATGTTGAATGATCAGAAAAAGTAGTGTTTAAAGGTGTTCGTCTTTGCACCTAAGGTGCTGAGGCAAGGAACAGAACACCCTCATGGCCTCTTGTGTGAAGAGAAGCAGTGGGTTCACTCAAGCGCTCGCCTTTGGGCACTTTGTGTGCCTTTCTCAATCAAAAGTCATGCGCCGTTTGGCAACTGGTTTGAGTTTCACATAGTGAAGTAAGGAACGATGCTGAAGCTTTTCAGGTTTAGACAATGAAGACTTTTCTGGCTTTGGAGGTTGACGTCAACAATGTTTTGCACTGTCGCTTTGGCTGATGAAGCTTCTGTCAATGTGTCAATGTGCCTCTGAGCTCTTGTGAATGTGTAGAAGTGTCCAGGTCATGTAGGACTGTTGGCCGAAATTGAAGAAGACAAATGTTTCCACTTCTTTTTTGATGATAGAGAACCCATTAAAAGTTGAACGACTTTTATAAAGTATGATATAAGATATAGAAACTTACATGATAAAATATTAAAATATTGTATATGACATTATCTAATAAAAAAATAGGAAATATTTAAATTCAAATTAAGATGGTTTAGTTATCCAATTACAGCTGATCAAAAAAAGTTGTACAACTAAAAAAAATAGATATTCACCTTTAAAATAAGATATGACATTTATATGAATCCAACAATGAAGGAGAAGAAAAGAAAGTCTTGAGCTTAGTGCTTCTAAATCTAATTCATATATCTAGTTTGATAGTTGATAGGCTTTTATATTGTTCCTTCTTGTTTTCAAAACACTTTCTGAACTTAAGTAGTCATTAGAGCAATTTACTGCTTCGTAATAGCTTATGATTTAGATGACTGTTACATTTATCTCTGTTTTCTTCATATGGCACAATTTTTCATAGTATTCATATGAAGCTTAAATAAATTTACATTTATCTGATTTTTTGTCTATACATTATGTATTTTCACATGGTAGCACCTTGCTTCACTCAAGCACATGGCTTACAAGTGCCTTGCGCCTTTAAAGTATATTGTGATACATAACAAGTGTGGCGGAGGTACACAAATTTCCCTGGCACTAACAATAATGCCCTTAAGACTTATTTGCAAAAACAAAAAAGGGACAAAGAATTCTATAATTCCATGCTTTATATTGAAAAAAAAAAAACGAAGAAGTTGCGATGGAAATGAAGGGTCCAAACACTTATTGTGGAAACGAGATATAGAGTCTCTAATTGATGTTAACCCCCAACTTTCTAACGTTAAATTTTCTACTAATGACTTCAAGAAAGCCTCTACTATAAACAAAAGGAACGTACTCCAGATAACACACATAGAACAAGAAATAAAAAATCTATTCAATTCACTTGGTATATAACTCAAATATACTACCAAACCTAATTACTTGTATACCTTTTGAAGTATATTAGAGTCCACTTCAAACATAAAAGTTCAAATTTCATGAATTTGCAGTGATAAATTTCAAAAACTAGGCAGCATTAGGCAGCCAAGCGTTCAAATGATGAATCTCGGTGAATTGCAAGAGCCATAATTTAGTGACTACATATTAAAAAAAAAAAAAAAAACTTCCCTCAACCATCCATGAAGTCCATCACATTTTAGACAAAAATATAAGCAAATTTAAAAGAAAAATTCAGAGAGAGAAAAGTCAAGAACAAAATGGACATTGAAGTTGTCAGATTACTAACAAGCCATAAAAAAAAAAAAAAAAGACTTTGATTAAAAAAATTGTAATTAGAAAATAAAAGTAAAAAAAAACTCCAGTGAACAGCGGATTTTTTCCTAGATCAGTAAGGAGAACATTAGAAAATTACATACTCATCAAAGACCTAGTAATTTAAATTTTATGCACATGAATGTTTGTATATGTTACGTTGTGCACAAAGCACATGTTCTAAATATGTTCACGTGTTGAGCAATCGCTTGGAAGTTATATTTTAAAGAATAAGAAGTTAAAAAGTAAAATATAACAAACGAAAGGTATCAATACCTCTTTCTCCAAAATGGAAGAAAATCGACTTGGGAGGTTTTTCCGAACTTTCTGAAATGAGAGACTCTGAAACTGGTATAAATGCAGAATTAGTGTGAGGCTCGAGCTCAACTTTCATAAGTGGTTCCGAACAAACATAATCAAATTTCAATCTAATTACTCAAATTTAGTAAAGCTAAGTGCTCACCAAAGGAGACGAACCGCCAGAAGCAACTCTTCGCCTTATGACCCCAAACATCTCTATGCTGTCAGATTTCTCCTCCTCTTTTCAATTTCAAATCTGATATGACAATTCAAAAATTAAAGAACATGAAAAGCAAAGAAAATATTAACACCGAATGCAGCACATACATATATATTACATCACATCAAGATCAACATCAACAATAATTGGAGGAAAAAAAAGCCAACTGCGAAGCGATTCAACCAGGAAAGCCTAGTTCAGCTTTGCAAGATGCGGGTTGAATTTTCTACGGATTCCCCAATATCTTTTACGACAGCAGGAAATTCTGAACAAGCAGAAAATGTAGAAAAAAGATAGGCAAACAAAGCTAGAACAGAAGGCGGAAGCAGAGAGATTCGATGGAGGATGCAGAGGCGGAACCTGATTGGCGAACAGAACAGAAAGGAAGAAGCCGATCAAATGGTAGGTTGATCGTTAAACGGACTGAGACCAGATCGCCGCCGACAAGCACTCTTGTGTATTTTTTGGGCGAATCCTTAATGTTGTTGCTGTTGTTATCAAAACTCTGACTTAGCTCTCCGTCAACACGCGGGTCTTAGAATTTGTCATTTTAGACTTTGTTCGTCAGAAAAAGAATTTGTTATCCGTTTTTCCTTTTAAAAGAACTTCTAAAATTCTTTGACGATACTTAAAAAAAACCCTAAAATTTGAAAAATTCACTTCAGACCAGGTATATTAAAATAAAATTAAAATATAGAGTAAAATTACTTTATTATCTACCATTCTCTTTTATTCTCAATTGAATTTATCCATTGACTTACAAGAAGCTATTCATTACCTTACAAGAAATTATTCATTTCCTTATATAAAATTATTTAATAACGGTACAAATAACTTTTGTATGTTAATGAGCAACTTGATGTAAGAAAATGAATAACTCATTTTATAGGAGGAAAAAAAAATTGTCCCTTCAAGTTTGAAGCTGCTTAGCTTACTCATGCAAGGTTTAAATATTTTCTCAATAATAACTTGACTAATGATTTTAAAGCCAACCATAATCTCAAGGCAATTTAACCAAAGTTGATTGATTGGAATAATAAGGTTTTTGGCAATATTATTAGAAGGAAGGAAAGACTCCTCAGAAGACTCGGGGGTATTCAAAAGGCTTTAGAAAAGCAATATAATCCTTTTCTTGAAAACCTTGAAGACTAACTTTCTAAAGAATTGGAGGAAGCTTTGGTCCAAGAAGAACTTTTGTGGTTTCAAAAGTCTAGAGCTGAGTAGATTACTTAAAGAGACTGCAACACTCATTACTATCACAATAAGACTCTTATAAGAAGGTGAAAAAATAAGATCTTCGTCTTGCAAAATGATAAAGGGACTTGGGTTGACAATGAAAAGGAAATTAGTGATCTTTTCACAAATTGCTTCCAAAACCTCTTCTTGGAAGACATTATCACTAGAACTTGGGTGCAAACTAATCAACGATAGGGTCATGTGAACATTGAAAGATTGAATCAAGGTTGATAGACCTTTATCTAACAAGGAGATTAAAAGAGCCTTCTTTTCCATGAATGGGTTTAAGAGTTCGGGAGAGGATGGGTTTCAAGCTATCTTCTTTCTGAATAATTGGGATATCATTGGGAGTAATATTTGTGATTTCATTATGTCATTATGGAGGGAACCTAACAAGGTTAAGGATATCAATCAAACCTTGTTGGCACTTATCCTTAAGGTGGACAACCCTGAATGTGTGTAGCAATTTAGACCTATTTCTTTATACAATGTCATTTATAAAGGTTTGAGCAAGACATTATTAACAGGCTTAAACCCTTGATGAATGATATTGTGTCACCTTTCCAGTCTAGCTTTATTCCTAGAAGAAATATCCAGGATAACATTATTATTGCTCATGAGATAGAACATACTATGCGGTGGATGACTGGAAAAAAGGGTTCATGGCAATCAAAATTGATTTAGAAAAAACTTATGACAGAATCAATTGGGAGTTTGCTCAGAAAGTACTTAAAGAGATTGATTTTCCTTAACATTTTAGAGAGTTGACTATGCAATGTGTGACTAGTACCACTACTTCTATTCTTTGGAATGGTTCTAAAACTGAGATGTTTACACCTTAAAAGGTCTTAGACAAGGAGACCCACTCTCACCTTATCTTGTTATTCTTTGTATTGATAAACTTCATCACATTATTATGGATGCTATGTTTGATAATAGATGGAAACCAATCAAGATGGGGAGAAAAGGAGCTCCAATCTCTCACCTTCTATTTGCGGATGATCTTCTCCTTTTTTGTGAAGCAAGTATTGAACAATTAAAAGTAGTGATGAAGTCGCTAGAGACTTTCAACAACATCTCAAGACAAAAGGTAAGCATTGAAAAGACAAGTATATTTTTCTCTAATAATGTGCTTTATAATATATAGGATGAAATTGATATGCAAAGTGGTTTTGCAAGAAGTGAGGCTTTGGAGAAATATATTGGCTCAATGGATACTAAAGAACACAATAAGAAGCAGCAATTCAACTTTTTGATTGAGAAAGTACAGCGAAGATTAAGTAGATGGAAGGCATAGACTCTCTCTTTGGTAGGTCGCCTTACTTTGGTCCAATCTGTAACAGCCCAGATTCCTAATTATCATATGATGCACAGCAAGGTGCCAGCCAATGTTTTGCAAGGAAATTGAAAAGGCACAACAAAATTTCATTTGGAGTTCGACTTAAGAGAAGAGTAGAGTTCATGTTCTAAGCTAGAACACTCTTTGCTTACCAAAAGAGCAAGGGGGATATGGGTTACGCAGTTTAGGAACCATGAATAAAGCCCTTCTATGAAAATCTATGTGGAATATTATAGCTAAACCAGACGGCTTGTGCACTTCCATTTTAAAGGGTAAATACATAAGGAAAGAAGACCTTACAAAAGGGGCTATTGCTTAGGACTATGATTCAACTTTCTGGCACAATTTAGTTGAGTTATGGCCCAAAGTAGTTGACTTCCTAGAGAAAGATATCAGAGATGGCATGGAGATCCTGTTTTGGAAAGATAAGTGGTTAACTAACAGTGGGGCCTTGATTGATAGATGTGAACAGCTACGCCCCATTGAGCTTCTCAATATAATAGTAGCAAGCGCTGTAAATGACAAGGGTGAGTGGAATCTTTCACTCCTAACTAGTTTTCTAAGGGAAAAAGACTTCAAGTTGCTAGTAGGTCATCACACTCGAGGCCAATTGATGGAAGGGATAGGATTGGTTAAGGTCTTGAGGCTAATAGAGATTTATTTATCTATTCCATATATAAAGCTCTTTGCTCGAAACCAAGTAGCAAATTTGATTTGGTTTAGAATCTTATTTGGCAGTGGAAGGGTCCTAGAAGAGTACAAATCTTTATGTGGCTGGCCAAGCATGAAAGAATTATAACTGGCCAAAGAAGAAAATTGATATTTCACTCACCCAACTATTGCGACTTATGTCACAATAAGATCGAAGATGTGTTGCATGTGCTTAGAGATTGTACTATTGCTAAGGATGTTTGGATTGGATTTCTTGCTGTCATAGACACAGACCATTTTTTTTTGTCTAAAGGCTGATTGGTTTCAGTGGAATCTCAAGAAGAAACATCAATATTGTGGCATCCCTTAGAGCATCATTTTTGGGATCATAGTTTGGTTGTTGCAGAAATTGAGAAATGATCATATCTTTAATGGTTATAGTATTAATGTTGGGAGAATCAAGAACAGGATCTATAGCTTTGCGAGTTTGATGTTTACTAGCATGCAAAAAGATTTGAGGAAATCTTCTAACCAGAGACACAATCAAGGTGGATAGGAACCTCCCTCACAAGGTTGGATTAAACTTAATGTTGACGGCTCAACGTGAGGAAATCTTAGGCTAGCAACCTGTGATGGGGTTTTTTGTAATTCTAATGGTGAATGGGTGAGGGTGGATTTATGTGTAACCTTAGTATTTGTATAGCTAAAGAAGTTGAGTTTTGGGGTTTGTTTTATGGGGTACGGGTGGCACATGATCTTAAACTCTACAAGCTAATGATTGAAAGTGTCTCATATGACATGGTTCAAGAGTTTCAAACTGCTTTAGACTGTTTCACAGCAAAATGGTGGAAAATTTAGCACGCCCTCAATTTAATTTATAAGGATTGGAAAATTATGGTAAGACATATCTATAGAGAGAATAACATGTGTGCTAATTGGATTGCAAAATCTAGTCTAAGTCAAAACTTGGGCTGTAGTATTATCAAAGCCCATCTTAGAGACCTCAACCAATTATTTCTTTGAGATGTAAAGGGTCTGAATGATCCTTGTTTAGTTTCTTATAATAAATAAGAGATGGACTATTGCCCCATTGTCGATTAAAAAAAAAACTCATTTAACACTTGAAGTAAAATTAAGATTCAATAATGGCATAATATAACACTTGTAGGTCAATGAACAATTTCATGTAAGAAAGTGGATAACTTATTTCACCATGATTAAAACACTTAGAATAAAATTAAGATTTAGTAATAGCGCAAACAACTCATGTAAGTCAATAAACAATTTCATGTAGGGAAATGAAAATTTTCAATAGAGAATAGACAATGAGATAATTTTACTTTGCATTTTAATTTCACTTTAGTAACCTTGGTTGAAATGAATTTTCAGAATCTAAGAGGTCTTCTATTTACATTAAATGTGATCAAGGGATCTGAAATAAAATTTTTCAAAATAGTCGTCAGATCAAATAGAAATAATTTTTATTAATTAAAGTAGCCTCATTGAATCATGAGGAAATAACAATAAAATCCCTTTGAATTATGTAAATGACATTTTGATATCTCGAAATGCTATAATTCCCTTAAAGTTCCTAGGGACTTTTATGTTATTAAGGAATTAATATAAATGATCAAATTACCCTTAATTCAAATGTCAATTGCCATTCACAAGTTTTGTTTTAAGATTCACAACTTTTTTTCTTAAAATCGCAAGAATATAATAGCAATTCATAAGTTCACTTTTAAATCTTGATGTTCCTCAAGTGTAACAAATATCAATTTTCATTCATAAGTTTTATTCTATGATTTACAATTTTTCTTTTTTAAAATAGAAAGAATTTAATATCAATTCGCAAGTTTACATTTGAAATTCTTATATTCTTCAAGTATTGCAAATATCAATCGCCATTTACAAGTTTTATTTTTTAAGATTCACAACTTTTCTTCTTAAAATACAAGAATTCAACAGCAATTCGCAAGTTTGTATTTGAAATCCTGATATTCCTCAAGTATTGCAAATATTAATTGTTACCAAATCACTACACAAAAGAAGATATATTGTTCTAGCATGATTCCTGTTGTTACAATATACATGCCACATCCAAATAACTACAACATTCCAAATATTAGGGGCCAAATCTTCCTCCTAGCACCAAGGACTAATCGTCCTCTAAGGAGGCCGCAAACCTCTAAAAAGGAGTCACAATTTCAAAACAAGAAGATTTATCATTGTTTATTATGCCATCAACCAGGTTATACACATAAGATCTGTAGAAATCCTAATCTAAGCTAGGCTATGATATGGATATAACGTCTTTTTTGTGTTTATTTTGTGAATTCAATTGCCTTCTATCTTGTACAGTTTGCATGGATGACTAATAATTTTTTGAATTGTGAATATGATATAGATGAAACATTTTATGTATAGAAGAAGATTCAACTCTTCATATATTTTTATCAAAAGGGTTATAGGATATTTTGATGAAAGTTGTAGATCATGTATGTTAGGTAGTCTACCAAGGTTATATAACTCATGACAAAACCTTATATAGTTGTCAGTTTTTAAGGTTTTCTTGCCATTTAAATTAATGAAACTTGTTATTTCTTGAATTAAAATGGTAATTCATTTTTGTTTATTTAGTCAATTTTATAGGGTATTGATACTCTACAATTCCTTATTGCATTCTTGCAAGTTTAAGAAAAAAAGTTGTAAATCTTAGAATAAAACTTTTGAGTGGCAATTGATAATTGCGACATTTGAGGAATATAAGAAATTCAAATATAAACTAGAATTCTTGCGATTTTAAGAAGAAAAATTATGAATCTTAGAATAAAACTTGTGAATGATAATCGATATTTGAATTAAAAATAATTTAATCATTTACATTAATTTTTTAATGACAGAAAAGTTCTTAAAAATTTTAAGAAAATTATGATATTTTAAAGGACTAAAATATCATTTATATAATTTAAAGAAATTTTATTATCATTTTTCCTTGAATCATCAGTATCAATAATCAATATCAAATAATTTGACAAAAAAAAAGTGAAACTAAAACTTCTTGTCCTAAACCTCCCCTTAAATTTGAATATCGTCCTTATGATTTTAACTTAATAAGTGAAGTCCTTGTATTTTTTTTTAGCCAATAATCCTCATGTTATGAAAGAGCACTATTCTGGTATTCAAAAAAAAAATTGAAAGACCATTATTCCATTGCATTTCTCTTGTAGTTCAATTTCCACTTACATTTATAAACTTCATTATCAATTACTCTCTTTGTTCCTGACTCTATTGGAAGGATTGATGACCTTTCAATTTCAAGAAGGCATCAGTTTGTGGCTGATTGAAGATTCAAATTTATGGTATTGAGGTATAAGAATTTTATTTTAATGATCAATAGTTTCAATATTATTATATTTCATGATTTATTTTTAATATTTATTTTGATATATGATATGAATATGATTATTAATTGGATAAATGTGCAAATTTAGCTATGAATTATTTTTTGAGGAGCACCTAGTATTTTTTACTATGGGGTGATGCAAAATAAATCATCAACTATTTAAAATAGAGTGCCCAACATACATTAGTTGACTTTTAACAAAACATGTTTTGACCAAAAAATACCCGATTCATTCATCCACCTCATCGCCTCTCATCCTTCGTGGCACTAAGACTCAATCCTTATTGCCTCCTACACCAACGGCTTCACTAGCATTATCTTTTCCAGTGTTAAGAAAGTCACCTTGCCTTCTTCCTTCATGACAATTCTCATTTTGTTAGCAATTTTCTTGTGCAGGCTCTTTTAATGATTTGTTATCCTCATAACCTCCCATACCATCAATATTAAAATTTGGTCCCATTTCAGCAACATATTTTAAAAGAAAATCAAACCAAATGAATTGAATCAATCACCCATATAAATGATTTAAAAAAGGGTAAAAGTATATATTTAGCCCTGAACTATTTTTCAAGGAGTGTTTGGTAGCCTATACTATTAGGTGATACAAAATAAATTATGAACTACTTAAAAGGGAGTACTCAGTACCTTTCCATCCATATGAGTAGTTCATAATTTATTTTGTACCATGCAATAGTTTTTAATACACACAAATTCACTCAAAACAACAATCAATCTTGCCTCTTAATATTTGTATCTAATTAGCGAACCAATTTTGTTGGAGAAGATGAGCCATGGACAGCTAAGCATGGCTGCTAAAGGACATCGAATAAAACTAATCACTAGGAAAGCTCTAGATGTGACGGTCCATATACTACATGGTAATTGAAAGTCCCTAAAATTCCCACTCCTATAGTTGGGAAAGGCAAGAAGATAGCATATAAAACCTAATTTCTTATTCACTATCCTCGCCTTAGAAGTAGAAAGAAAAAATAGGTGAAGGTATTCACTAAATCATAAGTGGCTAGACTGTAGAAGGTGGATACAACTCCATAATCCCCCTTTAGAATGTAGAGAACCTCTAATCAAGGATTGCATTAGGAGACTGGTCATGGGGGCATTCTCTAAACTATAACTTACAGGTTATATAAGGGGAGTGTTAGGATAGGGATGGCATTATGTATACATTCATACATATTGATTTAGTATGATAATATGAATGGGGTAAAGTCTTGAAAATCTCTTTTGAAACTATTACACAGTTTTTAAAAACTAGAAACCCTATTTTGGAACTATTTTTTATATTCAGTACTTTTGAGCATGGACCTTCTAGTATGAAAGTAAATTATATTATGGTATACCTATTTAGACTAGAATTTCTCTTTGACTATTAAGATTTCATATCTCATTCCTAATTCTAACATTTTTCAAGTAAGAGTTATACCTTGCTTTCTGTGTATGAAGACAAGACTTGTTTGATCTAGGTATATAGTCATTCATTTGTACTCTTACACATGTGGTTTGTAGCTAAGTATCTTCTGTATGCCTATTGTAAATTACTAGAATTATGATACCCCTCTTTTTCAATTTGTTGGCTTGTGGAGTTATCTAATTGTGTGTCTTATAGGCTTAGTTCATAATAGATCTGCTTGTTATAGGGGAAGCCCCTTCTTATGTGATAAGCCATTTTTTTGTATTGTAAGTGGATTTTCTTGAGGGTAGGATCTTGATCTGGTCTTAATTCCATATTTAGTTTTTAAGTTGTATAAATTTTGGATTAATTGTAATTAATCCTTGTCTTTATTTTTTAGGGGTGTTACACAAGCCAAGGTAATAGGAAAGCCAAATTGCTTGTGCATTTAATTTCCAACAAACAGTAAAGCAGGTCTAGAAGTAAAATTTAAAGAAGCCAATTTGACTTGAGGGCATCTCACATCTGTTAGAACACATTTATCACACACTTATCTTTATCAATTAGGACCATTTATTAAGGTTTTATTAGCAAAAGTGTACACACATTGCATTAGAATTAGAAAGTTGCTTAAGTGTCTAGGTTTTTTACACTAGGGATATTTTAGTTCAAAATTGAAATTTTGAGAAAATGTATAAGAAAAATTGAAAAAGTGTATTTTATGTCTAAAAGAAGAGTGGTCAAATTATATTTTTGAAATTCATTTTACTTTAGGAGTAATTAAATAAAAAGTCAACACTTTCTTTAGTGTGCTAGTTTGACCTAATTTTTAGTTTGTCTTTGTGTAAAAATTTTTATATAATTTTATGCAGCCTAGAACTTGATTATTTTAATAAATTCTCCCTTTTAAATATGAATTTAATTCTGAACTTTAATTATATTTTATAATGTCACATGTTATTTAATTGAATTATGTGATTTTTGTTACATAGGTGGCATGTAACTTGTGCATCAATTGGGCAAATGAAATCGTAAGTCTATGGGGTCAAAGGCTAATGGTTTGGACGTGTATGGGCCATTATTTGGTGGTTTATATTAGCTTAAAATGTGGATGAAATAGGGAATTAATTTGATATACATTGGAATCTTCTAGAAGCTAATAGGGGGTGCTACCTTACAAGTGTAACAAGGTCTCAAATTCCTTTTTATTTTGTTTTCTTTTATTTTAATTAGGGATCAGCTGATGGGAACTCATTTAGCATGTCCCAAATCTCAAAAATTCAGATCCAACACCCCATTTCACTTATCTCTTCCATATTCTCTCTCTAGTTCATCTTATTCTTTATTTTCTTCATCTTCTCTCTACTTTTTCCATTTTTCCAACACCCATATCCCTTTATCCATCCATCAAACTTAAAAAATTCTTCTACCATTCTTCTTCTCTCTCAAGGCCAACCAAACCCAAAGCAA